>NC_037537.1:11430651-11432477 GCF_001531365.2 Cynara cardunculus var. scolymus | reverse complement strand
TGCTCTTCTGCCTCACCTCTCGTCATCTGAAAGGCTCTCCCTTTTGCATTAGACTCTATTTATCTTGTTCCTCCCCGTCCACTTGGACTAACACGATTATCCACTTAGCCACGACCTGTTGGCACATACCCAGATCCTCGACCCCCAGAATATCCAGATCCCCGACCTCCAGTAAAACCAAACCCTCGAGTATTTGCTTGCGGACAATCAGTACTTATATGTTGAGATGAATTACAAGTAAAACACCTCCGCGTCATCCTATAGTCTCGAGCTATATGTCCAGGTTCCTGACATTTAAAGCATACTCGAGATTCTGTATTGCAATTTCCCTGATGTATTTTATGACACCGGGTACACACCTTATCATTAAACCTTGAGAGTGGTAGATTCACATTTTCCATAAACCTCGGTCTACGGAAATCAGTTACTGTAGTTTCCCCTTTTCTTTTCTCTCCAACCCTTTCTTGCGGTTGTCGATTAATATCTTGTTCCAGTATTTCAGCAGCATCAACTGCCGCCTGAAATGTTATCGRATTTCTGGATATTACATATTTCCGAAGATTCGACTCCAATCCCCAGATATACTTTCTCACCCTGTTGTTTTCAGATATAATATAGGCTTCAGCAAACCTAGATTKTTCCATGAAAACTTCTGTATACTGGCGGACCGACATGTTTCCTTGTTCAAGACGAAGGAAATCATCTTCCAACTTTCGAACTGTAGCTTCAGGACAATACTGCATCTTAAACTTTACCACAAATTCTTCCCAAACCATAGTTTTCAGAATATTCGGATCTGAACTAGACAGAACTTTCCACCAGTACAAAGCACTTGATCTCAAACGAGATACAGCAAACATAACTTTGTCTTCTTCTGCAATTTTACTGATTTGCAGACTCAACTCAATCTCCTTAAGCCAGCACATAGCTTTAACAGGATCTCGTTCACCAGAAAATTTAGGAGGTTTACACGCAAGAAACATCTTGATATCTCCTCCCTTCTATTCTGAGGACGCAGTAATAGGTACAGATGTACCAGTTATCGGTGTACTAGCTCCGACTTCCTCTTGCTCAGAATTTCTTTCCATATTTGGATCAGTTTGGTTTGTATGTTTTAACAAATTTTCCAAACTCTCCTGAAATTTTCCCAGCTCCGCTGCTAACATATCTTGAGTAATATATTCAGGGTCGGAAACATTATGTCCACCCCTCGCTCTTCCTCGACCTCGGCCAGACATTGAACTTTCTTGAGCCGAAAATTCCTGTTCCTGTCTAGTACCTCTACCTCTTCCTCTTCCTCTCCTTTGCTACGACTTCGTGTTTCTATCACATTTTTTGGATTTTCTTCTTGCATAACATTCCTTCTTCCCCGACCTCTTCCATAGCCAGCAGAGGTCCTTTCTGATTGATTDGGATTATCTGCCATTTCTCAGTACGTAATCTTTTCTGTCACATTTAAACACACATGATTATTCTCATAATCACAACATAATAACACACTTATCCTCATGTCTACTCATACTCAGATTATATCAGTCATATATAATCTATCTTTCTCATAATAGTTTCAGCTATAACATATTCCCATRTTCATAGACCYAGTGAAACCTATTATCTTAACTTTCCACACCACTAGTTTAAGTCTAAGTATTTCGCAAATACCCAGATCCCTTAAACTAAGGCTCTGATACCAACTGTAACAACCCTCACATCCTCATTACATATAATTCACATCATCATACTCATAATACTCATAATAGTATTTTTACAAAACATGAACTATCAAAATGTATCTTAAATACATGTGCATAACAAACTAATATCAA
>NC_037537.1:11418058-11430221 GCF_001531365.2 Cynara cardunculus var. scolymus | reverse complement strand
GGATTAGAAGTCCGGTCAAAACACTTTGAAAATAAACTTACATGCTTGTCCGGATTACAAATCCGGACAACACTTCACTTTCTTTGGTATACGGTTTAAAATAAACCGGACGATACACCGCACACCCTTTGTCCGGTTTAGAGTATACCGGACAATACATCACTTAACCTTTTGATCGGTTTAAAGTATACCGGTCACCCCTTAGCCGGTTTATAGACWTAAAACCTTTTGTCACATAAGCGGTTTAGAAATAAACYGATCCCCACATGGCCGRTTTAGATGATATCCGGTCATCTCTTGACCGTTTTAGATGATACACCGGTCAAAGCATGAGCGGTTTTCTTATCCGGATATCAATCCGGGTAACCTTTGAACGGTTTAGACAAGATTCCATAAAAAATGTTATAGAATTCATAATAACCAGATCTAAATGCTTATCAATCTGTATGAAAGCATTTCATATCCAAARCTCTTAATACACTCACCTTTAGAATTGAGAATTAAAGCCTTTGAGATCTTCTTCCTGCACAATCCTCTTGATTTCTTCAGAGAGTAAACTTTCCAATAACAGTATGAAAAAAATGTGCACCTTTCTCTTCACAAACTCTTTATATACTCAAAACATAAAAGAGGAGGGGTGGTAGGCGGCTCCTCTAGCCGACCTCCCCTCTTTTACATTTAATTAAAAATTTTAAATTACAATATATATACATATATTACTCAAACACACACACACCACCATACATATATATATATATATAGACAAAGATTATTTTGAGAAGTGATAAACATTTGAGAAGTAAAGAAGTGATCACAGCCGTTCATACGATCAATATTGGATTTGACTGTTCAATAATTGCGGATTTGACTGGTCGATAACTACGGCTTTGACTAGTCAAAAATTGCAGATATGTGAAAAATAGATAAGGTAGTTTCATAATATTTACAAATAACTGGCAAATGGGTCATCTATGAACCTATGTGATTCACTTATGAACCATATGTTCATATGTGAACTCGTGTAATTCACATATGAACTGTTTTAACTGATTCACATATGAACCCGTGTGATTCACATATGATCTACTTAACTGATTCACATATGAACCCTTGTGATTCATATATAAACTAACGAACGTATTCACATATGAACTAATTAACTTATTCATATATGAATATATAGTTCATACGTGTATCACATAGGTTCAATATATGAACCCATTTACCACATATTTATAAAAGTTACGAAACTATCTCTCTATCTTTCACATACTCATGCGTGGAATTATCCAGTGCTTCACGGTCAAAGCCACAAATGTTGACTAGATGAAGGGCTAGAATCACTTTTTTACTTCTCATATATTTACCATGTTGATATGGCAAGTGATGTGGTATCCGGTTAATGCTTCAGCAAATAATACTAAGTTGGATACCACATCACTCGCCACATCAGTATGGTAACCGGTTAATGCTTCAACTGGTTACCCAGTAATTAAATGTTTGTAATTTTATATCTTAGGTACCAAAATGAAAGTTTTAAAAATATGTTACCCAAGTTAAAGTAGCCCCATAAACTCACAGTGCTTTTCGATACTCAAAAATCGAGCCAACTTAGGCTCTACATCCATATACATCTAAACATCGACCAACGGTCACTCTGGAAGGACCAAGTGAGCTTATTTAACACCTGTATTATGTACTCAAGGTTTCATAATGATCCGACAACAAAAACTTAACCAAACTTAATTTAAACTCATTTTAGGCACTATAATTCACATCTCAAAATTAACTTTTTATCAGTTTTGAGACGCAAATATAACTAACCTAGAAGTCTTATTTCTAAAAAGTGTCTAAAGGACAGGTTTAGATCTACATATAAGCTTTCTAAAATGTCCAGAATCGTAGCAATCCGAGCTACGGTTAGGAAGTTATCGCACATTCAAAAGAGCATCTCGGGTAGATTTGGTGCTGTCAAATTTACCAACTAAATAGGCTAAAATCCATATTTTGGATTCAATCTTTATTCCAACAATCAAAATACCATCTAACCATGTTTATATTGTTGATTACAAGATCAATACTCAAGAATTTCACCAAAATAGCCGTTAATGAAGAAAATCAAAGGAATGATCCTCCATGCCATTTAGTGAAAGGTTTTTATAATTCAACGTCTAATAATGCTTAGAGAAATAGTTATTCTACCTAAAGTGATCAAAACTATCTACCCAATCCAATTTTCCTCAATAATGGGCTCATCCGAGTTCATCTCTTTCGACCAAAATATGATTCATCTAAAATAGTTATTTTTATCTACGCAATAAGACTTGAGGTATAAAACACAATATTAATATAAGTGTAATGATTTTAACGGTAAAAGTGGACTCACAGCGAAGAGTTAGGGGCTGCCCAAAACTCGAACTAGGAGATGGGTTAAGGCAGGACCAAACAGCTTGGTCACAGCAGCGCATCAAGAGGCACGACAACAGCCGTGTGCAGGGCTCGGGAATAGCTTGCGCGAACAAGATGAGGAAACAGCCCCTGCTGGGCCTTCGGGATCAACAGCGCCAAGCAGCAAGTGAAGAAACAGCCCCTGCAGGGCTTTCGGGATCAACCAGCAGCGAGCAACAAGAAAAGAAACAGCCTACGAGCAGAATCAAACGGAGAAACAGCAGCAAACGAGCTCGGTGAAGGCACATCAGCGTGCAGGAGCACGAAAACAGCCCCTGTGCCGTGTCTCTGGGAACAGCCCGCGTGCAGGTCGGATGAAGAAACAGCAGCTACGCGAAGAGCTGTGCAAGCACAGCAGCGTGCAGGTCGAACGAAGAAACAACAGCTGCGCGAAGAGTTGTGCAGGCACAGCAGCGTGCAGGTCGAGGCCGGAGGTGGGTGTTGGCGTCGGAAGTTGCAGGCGGGATCTAAGAAGGGGTTAAGTTTCATACATAAGGGAATTATCCTTCTCCCTTTGCCCACTACCCAAGCTTCTTCTCTTGAACTCTTTTCTCTCCAAAATTCTTCAAATTTCACCTCTCAAGCAAAAGGGCTTCCCCCCCCCCCTCTACTGTAAAGACAGCCAGCTAGAAAGTAGCAAAGCGTAGGTCCTTCACAAGAGGGAAAGTCCACAGGTAAGAGTCTAAATACAAGGGGTAACACCCCCCCCCCCATTAGTCCTACTTTTGCCCCTAGTTCTAAAGTTACCACTAGGTAAATCATCAAGAAGATCTCCACTCTTTTGAATGATCAAACAAAATAAAAAAATACTAAATCCCCATAATTTAATACACTTAAATACATATACATACAAATATATAAAAAAAAGGAAAGGAGACTGAGGGAGGGGAGAAATTCGAGGGTGTTACAGCTTTACACCCCCTAGCTCCTCAGTGCCCTCTGAAAAGGACACTGCTGTACATACGGGGATCCCACATGACTCCACCTTGGCATCTCTACATGACCTTGGTGATGACTCGGATACCTCCCCTTTCCGAGGTCCCTCCTCTCCTCCACTTATTCACGGCCTATCACCTGAGATTGATGATCTTGATGATATTACACGAATGGATGATATATCAGCTTTGTCTGATACTGACATCCCTTATCTCCAATATCTTCTTATGGATGTAGATAGTGAGTCTTACTAGCCTACTACATCTACTACAGTGGTAATCGGCGACCCGCCTCATGCAGGCGTCGATGATACAGACACCGATCCTCTCGCTGGTGTTGGTGATACAGACACTGAGCCTCTCGCCAGTGTTGCTGATACAGATATTGAGCCTCACGCTGATATCGTTGATACAGATGTTGAGCCTCACGCCAACATCACTGATACTCCCATCAGTGACTCTCAAGGCGCCGATGGTACTGAGAGTGTTGGTGTCTCTTCTCCAGGTGGGTCAGCAAGCCCAATCAAATCTTGCTCTCCTACTCCAGCTGTTGTTTCTCCCTCCAGTCCCCCCCTCTACACCAGGCTTCCAGTTCTTAGCTCCTTCTCCTCTTGAGGTGATCTATGCCATACCCACTGAGGTGGTGGACATGTTCAGAGGCTTCACATCTTAGTGTCAGTTGCTTATCTCTCAACAGGCCTCCCTCAACACTGATTTATATGGGAGATTGGACTGCATTACATATGAACTGCATCAGCATAGTGCCACCTTGACAGATCATGGCATTGCCTTCTCTGCTATTAAAGCTACGGTTGATTCTCTTGATGCTCGTATGACTGCTCTCTCCGATTCTCAATCTAGCATCTCTGAAGCTGTAGCTGATCTTCATGCTCGATCGAAAAGTCAAGCTGCCACAAATCAGGCAATTCTTCAATCCCTGACTGATCTTCACTCCAAGATGGATGCACAGACACAGATATCCAAGCTGTTCTTGGATAGAGATACTGAGTTATCTGTTGACTTGGGTCCCAGTCAGTTCACGGAAGAGGACAAGGTTATGTTAGCCAACATCAGTCGACATGTTGAATCTGATTATGCTCTTCTTGGTGGTCTTCATCGCGGTATATCACATCTGCTATGTGCCTCAGGTGCTCCCCTTACTCCTACTTCTCATGTTACTGCTTCTGTGCCTTCCTCACATGCCAATGTGGAGGGTCCTTCTATTCCTACTAGTGGACCTTCCCCTGTTCCCACTGAGGGGGAGAAGACAGTTGATTCTACTACCAGTGACAATGGGGACGACGACTCAGCCTCTACCTCTTCTACCTCTTCATCCTCAGCTGAGTCAGACTGTGATGCTCTAATTGAGGGGGAGCTATTTGATCATGATGATAGAGCCACAGCAACTGTTGAGGGGGAGCAACCATGTTCTATGCCTTCAGTATTTGTTGAGGTTGGTACTATACCTTCTCAAGATGATATTCCCACTACTTCTGGGGACTTATTCCCAACTCACAGAGAAGGAAAGGCACCCATGACCTCAAATGAAGAAGTTGCTGCAGATAAAGCAGCTAAAATTGCTAGACATCAATCTGCAGTTCCTTCAGCCGACAGACTTGTGCTTAAAGCTTCATGTCCTCAAGAAACTGATCTTCATCTSCTAGGTATTTCTTCTGAGGATGCGGCCAACTCAATTGCTCTTCAAAAGCAATTTGAGGAAGCCAACAGATCTCACTCCTTAGTCCTACGATCTGAGTCTGAAGAAACCAAAGAGAAAAGAATTAAATGGTTTAATGACTCAATTCTCCGACGCTACACTACTACTCGAATTGTCAATGCCAGAATCAAAGGTCCTCAAAAATTGACCTATGACTCCAATTTGATCTATTTGATTATTGGTCGAGAAAACGGAGCAGTGAGGACAGAAAAGCTGACTTGGATCAATTCTTACGGTCTTACTGAGTGGATGGAGATCATCAAGTTTCTAAGTAAAAGCAGAAGCATGTACAAGGAATTTGTCTTGAGTCATCTGTATCGTCTTCTCAAAAAGATACAAATGATCAAGATGCATTACAAGCTGCCTTCCCCTCCACAACTCTCCTTTCTTAAGCAAGTGTTAAGTAAAGTTGGCTCTTCTAAATCTGCTTCTGCCTCGAAGACCATCAAGAATCAAGACTCGCTTATTCAGAAATTATCAAAGGAAGGTAAGGCTTCTGATGTCTCACATCTTGATCTTACCCTTCCTTCATATGTTTGTCATCCGGAAGGAACTATCTTGTCCGCTCCTAAGCATGGAATATTCTTCTGGGACGCGAGTAGTTGCCTTCGATTTTTCCGAGCTTTTGAGATACCTATAGCTGATTCTCAGCTATTGTGCGTGATACTAAGTGTAATCAAAATTGGTGAAGCCGGAAGAGTCTTTTATACTTTGATCTCGGATGAACTGAAGAGAAGAGATGTTCTTGCAGTGGCTAATTCAGACGCTATGGAAGTAGATGATGATTGCTAGCTTTCCTATGTGATTTCTTCTTCTTGAACTACTTTCTTCACTGTAAGTATGTAATGCATTGTCTAGTATAAATTCAATTTGATTTTTCAGTATTTACTTTAAATTTCTCATTCTTTATTTGTTTATCTCTGATTCATTATTTATTTGTATATACGTTTATAGTTCAAAAAAATCAAAAAAAATCAAAAAAATAAAGAAAGAAAAGAACCCAAAAAGAATATGTACATGGGTCACATAATTTATAAGTTCTTCTTCTCAAAGAATTTTAGAGTTTGTGTATCTTGTATTTATTTCTTTCTAAGTGTTTGTGTCATCATCAAATAGGGGGAGATTGTTGGGTCACCTATTGATTTGGTGATGACCCACTGATATGTTCCTCTACCTTAGCAACACTTAGTAGTTATTGGTTCTTTGTAAATTGGTATCTTGGTACATACTTAAAGCCATTGGCAAAATCGAAGACTAGCCGATGTGAAGACAGAAGGTCACCGATGCGGTGTTGTGGATCAACTGTCTAATATACACACCAAGACTCCGAAGTAGCTGAAATGCATATTGAAAATATTTTGAAGCTACAAGCCGATTGAAGGAAGATCTTCATAGACCGAAGATTGAAAATCTTCATGGACTCAAGATTGAAGATCATGGACCGAAGATTGAAAATCTCCATGGACCGAAGATTTGTGTGTAGCTGCTTGAAGCTACATATCCATCCAAAGGAGATCTTCCTACAGACTGACCATATCTCTGCAAAGTTTGTCTCTGCATGAACTGTGTAAGTTTGTCTCTGCATRAACTGTGTAAGTTTGTCTCTGCATGAACTGTGTTGTATGCATGTTGTGTATGATGAAAATGAGATATAAACATTGGTCAAGTCAACCCCTGCCTTCTTATCCTCAAGTGACAAGTGTCTCCATGCATTAAATGCTGAAGGTAGTATAAAAAGGCAGTGTGCATCTCCCATGCAGAGAGCACTGGCTTTTAAAAAGATTACTTAGTGTATTCTAAAAGCAATCGGCTATTCTCTTCTAATCCCTTGCTCTCCTGTGTGCGAAGAAATTCTTAGTGTTCTTCATTTTCTTTCAAGAACTCTATGTGTTGTTCTTGAAAGTTCTTCTCCTTGTAAGATTGTTTAGGTTAGGTTTTCCTTTCYTATCTTCCGCAACAATCTTTTGTATTTCTTTGTGTATTAATTCTTGATATAAATCAATAAGAATTAAAAGTTGAAAAAAGTCTGTGTAATTGTACTCAACCCCCCTTCTACAATTACTTTTTGTTTATTGTCTTTCCCTTCGGGACTAATAGTAGTGTAGCATGTATTTATATAGACAATCTTCAGATCATTAACAAAATTACTCATGCTACAGCACAATGCGCGGTTCCCACACTAGATCAAAACTATTATTGGGCCGAAAATTTAATAATGTGTAGCCAATGCGTGGTCAATATGAGCTCGTATAAACATGCATTATTAGTATCACATGTGTATCATATGTGATGGAATAATAATATCACATGTGATTGTTTATAGTAAAAAGGTGTTCTCCCGTTCTCATAAAATGAAGGTGTTCTCATTTGAACCTTTCTCCCAATATATAGATATATATATATATATATCACCACACACAGAGATCAACAACCAACATACGAGAGATAAACGACGACCAACGCCTTCTTTCTTACCCCGTTTTCGGTGAAACGTACACCCACACACCAAACAGACATTATCGTTCTCATCCAGATTCGTTCATCCTTTCAGATGTATTAATCCATATACGTTTCATCTTCAATTTAAATTATGTTTCTCGCCTTCTTGTTCAATGGTTTTCTTATGGTATTAGTTACAAGGTTTGAATTCAAAAATGGGTTTTGTCACTAATTTTTATTGTGGATTGTCCATGAATGTAGCTTGAAACCGATTTGGAACTGTAAATGAGTTTTAGTCCTAAGCATTGTGTGTTTACCGGAGTTGTTTGTGTTGTGTACGTGAGTTGGGGGGGAAGGGGAGTCATGGTCGGGGTTGCGCCGGAGAACATGGGTGGCCAGTCACGGAGCAGGCTATATATATATATATATATATATATATATATATATATATAGGGGAACGTTCAAATAAAAACCACCTAATTTGTACAAACCGTACAAACTTCATTCAACTAATCATAATTTTTCATTTTGTTCATTTTTTTGAAATTATGAGAGGTTGATTAATCATTTTTATTGTGGATGATGTTAATCATGGATATTATCATCTTCATTATTTTAATTTTAGAGAAATACATGAAACGGTTTCATTAATTTTAGAGAAATACATGAAATAGTTTCATTAAGTAGTATATGAAACAATTTCATAACCATATATGAAACAACTTCATCAAAAAAAAATATTATATGAAACAATTTCACAAGATTAAACAGTTTCATTAAAAAATTTCATAAGATTAAACAATGAAATCGACGAATGAGAGTAGTTTTTACGGTTTTTACAAATTGGAGTGGTTTTCATTTGATCGCTCCTCTATATATATATATATATATATATATATATATATATATATTTGCTCTGTGTGTGTATATATAAATGCTTTGTTTATGTCGGTATATATGTATATATATACATTCGTGTGTATAACCTATACATAATACATGCATACACACATAAATACATGTATATATTGTTAGAATTTATGGGTGTTTCGATTGCTTGGATTATTGAAAGTCGTGATTCACTTTCAGATTGAAATATTTCGATGCTACAATCGAAACTTTAATCGGATAAAATTCAGTAAAATCGAATAGAGAATCGATGTTATGAACTTTCTGTACCCTCGAAAATCAAATGACCAAATACGAAAAAGAATTTGAAAAATTATCAAAAACGGCAGTTGCAGAACCAAAAACCAGGTTCAGAATTTCAAATTCGTATTTTTGAAGCAATATTACCCGAATAGAAAATTTTCAAGCTGACCTACCAACTCGACCCCAGCCAGGGGCTTTACCCCTTGGACCCCGCCACCGGGGGCGTTGCCCCCGGACCCCCGCCGTTTAGCGGCTTCGCCTCTAAATCAAAATAAACTCAAACAAGTGTGCACTCCGCACCTTCCTTACTTGTTCGATATTTATCATGATTACATTGGTCAACAAATTAATCTCATTACACTTAAATGATATTAGTGATATTGCTTTGTGAACAATGCTTCAAAATTTCAAATTTGAAATTTTAAATAAGGTTTTGATGACCACTCCAGAGTTAAATTTAGACTTACAACTCTGAATTTTCCCAGAGTTCGCATGCAGAAGACATCAAGAGACAGAGCTCTTACTCAAGAGTTAAATGTCTCACATACAGAGCCCGTGCTGTATTCCAAGGAAGATCAAGGCTTAAACGCCAAAAAAGGTTAAGTGTGTGATGCAGAGCTTCACTCCAGACACAGAGCCTCTACAGAGTACATGCAGAGCCTCGATTTGACTCGTCTTTTTATTCTAGTAGGAGTTTGTCTTATTTACACTTAGGGGGAGATTTTTATACCCCATCTTGTAAAAGTGTAAGTAAGAAGTCTTTTACTGTAGTCTTTTAGGACTTAGTCAGTAACACCCCAAACCATACATTGCATGTAACACATTTTTCATACAAAAGAAATACATGATATCATTCCATTCAGGTCCCTTAGTACAAGAATCTATTATGACCAAATACAAGGTCTAAAAATTCAAATACATTACTTGTACTAATTGATCAAAACTGTACATCAAAACWNATCTTCAAGTAGAAATGCATATAGGAAAATATCACATTTTCCCCTTTCCCTTACCGTCCATACTTCCTGCAACACATAGATAAAATCACAAAACGAGGGTTAGACCGAAAGGTCTAGTGAGATACCCTATTCATGTCATTGCAGGGTGAAGATCACCAAAATCTTTATGGAAAAAATTATTCATATATATATGCAAATATATGAACGAATAGGAACATAACACCAAATCCTTTTCATTTTTCAAGCAAAGCATTCAGCTATACAAATCTCATACCTCTGAACCATTTAGGTTTCATACAATGCCACTTTTAAACCTTCTCAAATCAAATAAGGTTTATATAAAGTTTCAGGCCAACCTGATGTTTTCTCCTCAATAACATCCAGACTATGATTTCCAGTAAGAACCGTGGTCTAAATCTTTAAATCACAAAGAAATAAAGATTCCAGACCACGGTAGTCTTAAAGGATATAAAAGAAAGAGTTATATCATGCAATACATATACAAATGCCACCCTTATATCCAAATGTACACCTCTCCTTGATATGCCATCCTTATCCCATGGTACACCTCTCCTTGATATGCCACCCTTATCCCATGGTACACCTCTCCTTGATATGCCACCCTTATTTCCTCATCAAAACTTTTCATAAAACAATTCCAAATAGACCGTAGCCATTGAAATTATTATCAATACAAAATTTATTTATTTTAAAACTTCCTTTTTATGATAAAATAACATTTCTTATAAAAAACGCAAGACATTACTTCAAATCCGGTCAACTTGATTTAGCCGGACTTCATCTCCGGTCAAAAATACACAAGATTCATATAAAACCAGTAATAATTTTATGCAAAAGAGTGTAGAAATTACTCACCTTAACAAGCTTTTGGAATCAAACACTTGAAATCAATTTGAATCCAGACAAGAATAATCCGGTCAACCTCTCTTCTCTTTTAAATCGCACAACAAGGAACTCAAAAGCAAGAAGAGAAAATATGGAGGCTCAGCCTCCCTTTTATACTTTCCAAATCAGGAAAGGCGGTTAACAGCCCCTTTTTCTCACAAAACCTTCATGCATGCATACATATTATATATATATATACATATATATATATACCATGCATACATATAAATATATAACATATGCATTTCATATTATGCACATTTTCACATCCCAACATGATCAAACGTAATAATTTATCATGCTATCACGTAATCATTTAATTAGATAATCACATATTATTTACCTTAGGTGATAACCAGGATCAAGTTATCACATTATCCACCCCTTAAAAGAATTTCGTCTTGGAATTCCTTTAATCAAAAAGCCACGGGTATTCTGATCTCATCTTTGATTCCAATTCCCATGTTGCTTCTGGTCCTTTGTGAAATTTCCACCGAATCTTCACCAGACTTATTTCTTTGTTTCTCAACAACCTGATCTTTCGGTCAATAACAGCTTCCGGTGTTTCTACAAAATTCAACTGACTGTCTAATTAAATCTCTGGCAATGGTATAGCTAGATTCAGATCAGCCAAACATTTCCCCATATTCGACACATGAAAAGTGTTGTGAATCAGACTCAGCTCTTCTGGCAGCTCTAACTGATATGCTACTGGCCCAATTCGCTTACATATTCTGAACGGCCCCACATACCTTGGACTGAGCTTTCCTTTCTTTCCAAATCTGACAACACCCTTCCATGGTGAAACTTTTAACATCACAAAATCACCTATATCTAACTCAATTGACTTTCGACGATTATCTGCATAACTTTTCTGGCGATCTTGTGCTGTTTTGATTCTTTCACGGATTTGTTCGATCTCTTCAGAAGTTTCTTGGACAATTTCAGGACCTGTCAGCTGTTTTTCACCCACTTCATTCCAACACAACGGCGTTTGGTATTTACGTCCATACAACACTTCATACGGTGCCGCTTGGATGTTGGAATGGTAACTATTGTTATATGCAAACTCTATTAATGGCAAATGATCTTCCCACGATCCCCCGAAATCAATAATACAACTTCTCAACATATCTTCGAGAGTCTGAATAGTTCTTTCACTCTGCCCATCAGTCTGTGGATGATAAGTTGTACTTAATCGGATTTCAGACCCCAAAGCTTTCTGTAATCCTCCCCAAAACTTTGAAGTAAACTGACTATCTCTATCAGAGATAATAGACAAGGGAACACCGTGTCTGGTAACAATTTCTTTGATGTAAATCTGCGCTAGCTTTTCTAAAGAGTATTTCTCTCTTATTGGTAGAAAATGTGCAGACTTAGACAAACGATCCACAACTACCCAAATTGCGTCATACCCCTTTGGAGTTCATGGTAACTTCATAACAAAATCCATGGTAATGTGATCCTATTTCCATGCAGGTATTTCCAAAGATTGGAGGCTTCCATACGGTTTTTGATGTTCAATCTTAACCTGTAAACATGTCAGACATTGTTCTACATATCGAGCTATGTCTCTTTTCAATCCTGGCCACCAATAAAAGGGTTTC
>NC_037537.1:11411111-11415573 GCF_001531365.2 Cynara cardunculus var. scolymus | reverse complement strand
AAGGTATTGGGGTTCATAGCAATAACAAACTCTCTAATTGAGGGTTTCAAACCCCAAATATACCTCTCTATCTTCCTGGATTTAGTCGAAACATAATGTTCAGCAAAGCGAGAGTATTCAATGAATCTTTCAGTATACTCCCGAACTATTCCATTTCCTTGTTCTAACTTCAGGAAATCTTCCTCCATTTGTCTCACTGCTGTTTTAGGACAAAATTGATTCTTGAATCGATCCATGAATTCTACCCAAGACAGAGTCTGTAAAACATCTGTTCTGGTAAGCGATTCAACTTCCCACCAAAATAAAGCATTTGACTTTAATACAGAAACAGCAAATCGAACTTTATCTATTTCCAGGCATCGAATGGTGTTGAACACAGATTCCATCTCCTTAATCTAGCACATAGCTTTCACCGGATCTCTCTCTCCAGAAAAGGTTGGTGGTTTGCATGCCAAAAACATCTTAATATCCCCTTCCTTATTATGGGTGACTGGAACAGAGGGATGAACTTCCACTCTTTCTGTTTCCACCCTAGCCGGTATTCCCATGATAGATGTCAGAGTTTCCCGCAATTTCCCCATTTCCTCTGCCAACATATCTCTGGTTATATATTCTGGGTGTGGCACCGACCTTTCCTGAACATTCCCAGAGTGGGATTCCTCATGTTCAGAATGTATTTCGGTCCGACCCCTTCCCTGAAAATGACTTATTCCTCTACCTCGTCCCCTTGGTCTTCCCCGACCTCTATTTCTGGATGTGCTAGTTGAAAGATTAACAGGTGACTCTTCCCTTTCTTCAGACTCTGGACGAGCCGTTCTTTCAAATCTTCTAGTTCGGCTAGACATCTGCAGAATTTAGTGTTAATAATCATGTATTCACATTCCAAAATATAATGAAGTATTCAAGTTCAGATGTGTACCTGTAAATCCATAATTACACTAGCTAGATGTAATTAAAATTTACCTTACACACTGTTCTTTTAACTCATCATATTTATTTTCAATGGTGATAACTATGTCCGGGACCCTTAACATGCAATAAAACAGTTTAAGTTTAGGTATCATGCTGTTGAATACCTAAATCTCTTAAACTCAGGCTCTGATACCACTTCTGTAACACCCCAAACCATACATTGCATGTAACACATTTTTTATACAAAAGAAATACATGATATCATTCCATTAAGGTCCCTTAGTACAAGAATCTATTATGACCAAATACAAGGTCTAAAAATTCAAATACATTACTTGTAGTAATTGATCAAAATTGTACATCAAAATAGATCTTCAAGTAGAAATGCATATAGAAAAATATCACATTTTCCCCTTTCTCTTACCGTCCATACCTCCTGCAACACATAGTTAAATCACAAAACGAGGGTTAGACCGAAAGGTCTAGTGAGATACCCTATTCATGTCATTGCAGGGTGAAGATCACCAAAATCTTTATGAAAAACAATTATTCATATATATATATATGCAAATATATGAACGAATAGGAACATAACACCAAATCCTTTTCATTTTTCAAGCAAAGCATTCAGCTATACAAATCTCATACCTCTGAACCATTTAGGTTTCATACAATGCCACTTTTAAACCTTCTCAAATCAAATAAGGTTTATATAAAGTTTTAGGCCAACCTGATGTTTTCTCCTCAATAACATCCAGACTATGATTTCATGTAAGAACCTTGGTCCTAAATCTTTAAATCACAAAGAAATAAAGATTCCAGACCACGGTAGTCTTAAAGAATATAATAGAAAAAGTTATATCATGCAATACATATACAAATGCCACCCTTATATCCAAATGTACACCTCTCCTTGATATGCAACTCTTATCCCATGGTACACCTCTCCTTGATATGTCACCCTTATCCCATGGTACACCTCTCCTTGATATGCCACCCTTATTTCCTCATCAAAACTTTTCATAAAATAATTCCAAATAGACCGCAGCCATTGAAATTATTATCATACAAAATTTATTTATTTCAAAACTTCCTTTTTATGATAAAATAACATTTCTTATCAAAAACACAAGACATTACTTCAAATCTAGTCAACTTGATTTAGCCGGACTTCATCTCCKGTCAACTATCCGGACAACACACCACATAAGGCTTGACCAATTAATACTTAGAGTAAAAATCAACATCTTTGTCCGAATATCAAGTACGGATAATATCCCGCTCATAACTTGACCGATTTAAAACTATCCGGCCACCAAATGGTCGTATTTCTACTTCTCAGTTCAAAAAGATAACTATTCTTACCAATCATAACCCGGTCAACATTTGATCGGTTTAAAACAATCCAGACAATACATCGTTTAACCTTTGTCCGATTTAGAACTGTCCGGTCAATACATCGTATAACCTTTGTCCGATTTAAAACAATCCGGACAATACATCGTTCAACCTTTATCCGATTTAAAACAATCCGGACAAACCTTGTCCGGTTTAATACCCGGATAAAACACTTAAGAGTAAAATACTGATTTCTTTCCAAAAATACACAAGATTCATATAAAACAGTAATAATTTTATGCAAAAGAGTGTAGAAATTACTCACCTTAACAAGCTTTTGGAATCCACTTGAAATCAATTTGAATCTCCAAACAAGAATAATCCGGTCAACCTCTCTTCTCTTTTAAATCGCACAACAAGGAACTCAAAAGCAAGAAGAAAAAATATGGAGGCTCAGCCTCCCTTTTATACTTTCCAAATCAGGAAAGGCGGTTAACAGCCTCTTTTTCTCACAAAACCTTCATGCATGCATATATATATATATATATATATATACCATGCATACATATAAATATATAACATATGCATTTCATATTATGTACATTTTCACATCCCAGCATGATCAAACGTAATAATTTATCATGTAATCATTTAATCAGATAATCACATATTATTTACCTTGGGTGATAACCAAGATCAAGTTATCACATAGTCTTTTGAAGCGGGTTGGACCAAGAGCTCTCATGTAGAAGACATCAAGAGACAGAACTCTTACTCAAGAGTTAAGTGTCTCGTATACAGAGCCCGTGTTGTATTCCAAGGAAGATCAAGACTTAAGCATCAAAAAGGTTTAGTATTTGATGCAGAGTTTCACTCCAAACATAGAGCCTCTGCATAGTATATGCAGAGCCTCTAAGTCTCCTACTCCCATGGAATGCGCACATGGAGGCGAAATCGTTGGACGGATCTCTAAATTTGGAAATGAGGACTCCAGATTTTGGAACTCTGAACCGCCAATTACTTTGCGAACGCAATTATACCACAAATACGTGAAATTAACCGTCTGAAGGGACACATGTCACCTAAATAGACCTATTTGAACCGTAATTGCAAATTGTGTCTAGATACATGTTTAGACGGGAAAAATCAATAACCATCGCACAAAAATATAACACATGTTTCTAAAGTTAGTTATTTATTAAGTGTATAAATATGGGGAAAACTTTCTCGTGTTACTGGATATATATATATATATATATATATACATATATATATATATATATGCTTTGTGTGTATACATGTAATGATGTAAAAGAGATGAGAGTGAGAAAGAGGTGGGCCATAGTTACGTTTTTGTCCCTAAAACACAAGAAAATAACTAAATCACCCTTCAAATTAATTTATTTAACAGAGATATCTGACGATGTTAAGGCAAAGGGCAATTTGTAATTTACTCTTAAGATACATAAAAACCAAAATTTCTTTCAAATGCTATAAAATAAAGAATGTAAAACAATTTTTTTTTATGTTTATGAACAAAATAACAATAAAAAGTATTATTTATTGTTATAATACTTAGAAAGTGTTTGTTTTTTTTTCAAATGCATGATCAAACTTTTTAAATAACGTACGCCTAAAAAACCGTAAATTTTATAATGTTATTGGGAGGAGGCCAATGGCATAATTATTTGTTTTATTGTTTTTTTTTATCTTATTCAAATATATATGTATATATACACTGATTTTAATTAAATTTAATTATTAATTATTTATTTTTTTCTCTTTTATTTATTTATATAATATTTTAATTAATATGAATTAATGACATGTTTGAATTTAGAAAGGCAAGACAACTATGAATCACTCGTTAAGTGAACATATCGCTAATCAAAATCATCATCACGAGCAGTAGCTGAAACTGCTAGTCGATCTACCGGATCAACTTCTGCCTACCCCGCCCGGTCAAAGATCACTCGATCTTCATTCTACTATAAGAAAAAAACCTGAGTCCATTACTAATATTTTGTTGCGAATGAACAAGATATTGAGGAATTGTCCATACGTAAAATCATAATTATTGATACGGGCCGACCGAACGTGCTGCAACCTAGGGATCATGTGTGTCCACAATCACACTGATCAATCTTCAATATCTTCATATCAATCATGGCAGATTCATAGATATTGCATTAAGAACACTATGAACATTGAG
>NC_037537.1:11405926-11407576 GCF_001531365.2 Cynara cardunculus var. scolymus | reverse complement strand
CTCTCTCTGAAGAATACCATTCAGATGATTTGACCATGATATACTCTTGCTAAGACTAGAATCTACTTGAGCATACTTTTCGTTAAGCTCACGATATTCTTTAGTATAAAAAACTGCCATTTTAAAAAAAAAAATTGATCAGTTAAGGATCTATGCAGTGAAATCAGATAAAAAAAATATGAATAGTTAAGCTCAAAAAGAACAGAAAAACATACGTAAAAAAAAAAACAAAGATACAGTGATCCAAAAAGAAAATCTAAACACAAACAATCGAAGAAACCAAAAATAGTCCAACAAAAATCCAAGTCCAAAAAAAAAACTAGATACAAGCCCAAATCAGACTGAGTCTAAGCCCAAAACACACAGTATTAACGCTTTACAATACAGATATTACACTTGTAAAATAATGATCTATCTGCTCTGTGTATTCAAAAAATCCACGAATATGCTCCACTTATCAGTTGCTTCACACAAGCTGCGGTGACTTGTTCTGATATGTTTCAAAAACAAAATTGATGTCAAAACCTGTGGAGCTGTGGAGCTGCTGCTTAGTGTGTAGTATTTTCCAAAACAATGTTAAACCAATGCAAGCTGTTGTTTTAAAAGCTTCTGCTGTTGCTTGCTTAATGCACACAACCTGCACAATCCTAAACAAATCTTTCACAATGTATACTGCTGTTCCAAAACAAAAACCAAAAACAGACCTGCTGTACACAAAATTATGTTGTCTATCAAACCTTGCTTGAGACACTTGTTGCTGTTACTGCATGGAAACAGCTAAAAAAAAAACAGCTTTGCTGTCAACTCTTTGCTGCTGCTGTTCTTGTTTTGTCTCTACAACCTGCACAGCCCTGCACACTTCTTGGTTATTCAAATTAAGAAACAACAGCAACTAAATATTGTTACTTTTGCTGCTGTCTTCTCCACTGTGGACTGTAGTTTCCACACCAACAACTTTTAACAATGATCCACCGTTTGTGTATTGCTGCTGTGTATTATACTTGCTGCGTCACACTGCTGCAAAGAACCTGTTGATAACCTTTGATGAACCTGCTGTTCTTAGCTGTCTAAACAAATTAAATTTGTTGTTTCTTTCTTCTTGAACCAAGACTGCTGCTGTGTTGTTGTTAAAACAGCCTCCAAACTTTTCTTTCAACTCATTCGTATGACATACATCAATTGAAGCCTTAGAGAATGAAGCCTTGTTGAATCTGTTGCTACTATCTGGTTCTTGTTGTTTGCTGTTCCAGTTCACAAAGAATCACAAACTTTTGTTTTAGACTTGCTGTGTGTGCACATGATCTCTGTAATGCTGTTAAGAACTTGTTTTCTTCTCAAGCAATTAAGATACCAACAGCACACAGAGAGAACCTGTCCAGATAGTTTTCTTCTCAAGCTGCTGTTTCAGACTTCTGTTTAGCTGTATAACTGCTTCAAAACAGCCTAAAAAAATCTGTTAAGAACCTGTAAACCTGTATCTGTGAAGCTGCTATTTTGAAACCAGTTGATTTCAATTCTTGCTACTGTATAATTTGCTCATGGGCCTAAACCGCACACTACTTCCAATGCATGAAACAAACAATGTATAACTTGCTGCTGTATAACTTGTTGTTGCTGCTGTGTTTTACTACGTAAGATGATCGTGAGTGA
>NC_037537.1:11403215-11405761 GCF_001531365.2 Cynara cardunculus var. scolymus | reverse complement strand
GTATCTGCTGCGTCAAGGCTTCTGTCTTTGGGCACCCATTTTTCTACCAAAATGATAAGTGGATATGAATCATTGCAGCATATGCAAAATGGAATCATGTCAAGGTTCAAATCACACACACACATAAAACAGATTAACCTRCAATTTCAATCAAAACATCTTACAATACCCAACAATTTACACTAATATAAACCCAAATCAGATGACCTTCAAATGAGGAATCAAGCGGATTAGAAGTCCGCWMAAAAAAAAATAGTATGATGCACAAGTCCTAAACCGGTCAAATGAAAAAGAAAACTAACCTGAAATCAACCGGTGTAGCTTAATCCGTTCAAGAAATCTTACCTGCTGAAATTGATCGGAACCCTAATCCGGTCAAATGGTGACCGGTGAAGATGAACACCGCTTGATACATGTCCGGTGAAGGATGAATACCGTTCAAAGCTTCTGCGGTGTTGATGAATACCGGTTGAAATACCGGTCAAGACTTCTCCGGTGTATCTCACGGTTCCCCTTTCAATCTTCAAGTTGTGATGATATACCGTTCAATACTCATACGGTTTAGATGAACAAACAATGAATGGGCTTAAACCGGTTGGGCCTAGAAGATGGGCCTTAATGACATGGGCGGTTTAACACAAATAAAAACAAACTCAAACTAAAAACAGATTAAAACTAACAAAAACATAAATTTAAAAAAATGGATCAAAACACTGAATTAAAAAAAAATCAAGAACACAAAAAAAAATTAAAAAAAAAACTAAAAATCCGATTAAATCTTGATTAAAATTGATCAAATCGTAAAAGTTTGTGAATAACAAAGATTCACAATTCAATTTCKAACATTTTGATCCTGTTTTTAACGCAAAAACACAAGATTTTATAAAAAAATCGGATCAAAATCAAAGAAAATGTCAAGAACACGAAGAACAAAAAAAAATTCAAAAATATTCACTTATCTGATCGATTTCTTTTCCTGATTTCTTGCATTCCAGCTTTGATACCAATTGTGTGTCCACAATCACACTGATCAATCTTCAATATCTTCATATCAATCATGGCAGATTCATAGATATTGCATTAAGAACACTATGAACATTGAGAGAGAAAGTCAACTCATATAATCTCAGTCAAACTCTCTTTTATTAATCTGAATATTACAATTAGCTCACTTTTCTTACTAATTACAAAGATTAAACCATATTTATATGGTCAACCTAACTAACAAAGTCAAAGTCAAACTAGTCAAAGAAAGTCAAACACGCTGACTTTACTATTATAGACTAAAATTAATCTTTCAAGACGAATACAATTAATACTGATTTTTCAGTCCTAACAGATCACCAGGCAGCTCTTTCGCTCTATAGGGATATTTGAATCTTCACTCGGGTTAGCAGGGGGTTGCTAGACAGACATTATCGAATAGCGCCTTTTGATGAGAGATATGAACAAGAAGCTTCGAAAAAACTGGTATTTTCTGAATTCATTTATATTATATAAATTATTAACAAACATTTTATCATATATGGTGAGGTATTTTTTGTTGTTTTTTTTTATTTTTACTTTTTAACTTTTATTTAAAAATAAATAAATACTTTATTGCCCTTTTTTAATATTATATAATTATAAAAATAAAACATAAAATAATTTATGTTATATTTTTATTTATTCGAAAATAACATTATTTGTAGTACAATTAACACATATTCAGATAAGATTCTCAGTCATTGTCTTTTTTATCGGTTAAGATTTTCAATCTTATCATATTCATGCGGTAAGATAAAATGATGCGATAAATACTTACTTAATTAGCTTTTGATAAGCGACCCTTAACGTGGCATAAAACCTTACGCTCTTTTGTGTTTTGTTGTTTTTATATTTTGTTTTATTTTAAAGAAATTTTAATTAATACAAGTTTTTGATTTCCTTTTGTTATTCATATTATATTTTTTTATCTGTTTTTTGTCTTTAGATTCTCTCTCTTACATAACAATATAGTGGAATACATATAGACAAATCAAAAAAGAAAAAAACAAAAAAAATGATCAAAAATAGGGTTATCAATGGTAAGGCCAAAAAAATATTAAAAGATCTTTTGATTCTCTCACTTTCACACACAATACAAGTAGTTTTTTTTGGATTAAAATAAATTAAGTAACCAATTCCTACAACATTCAATTATTCAATCATTAACAAAATTAACGAATTAATCATTCAACATAAAAAAAAGTTCAAACGACTTGTCTAATCAAAAAAAAGTTCAAAAAACTTGATAAGTCAAAATGGAAGACTTTTTAGTTTTATAAACTTTTCATTTATTTAAACTCAATACAAATGGTTTTTTTTTTCTGTAAATATCACATTTATTAAAATAAATAATTAATTATAAAAATTAACTTTTGGATTATTTTATTTTTAGTTTAAAAAAATTACGATGAGACTTTAATATATACTACTTCCAATGCATGAAACAAACAATGTATAACTTGCTGCTGTATAACTTGTTGTTGCTGCTGTGTTTTACTACGTAAGATGATCGTGAGTGA
>NC_037537.1:11398783-11402785 GCF_001531365.2 Cynara cardunculus var. scolymus | reverse complement strand
TAATAAGAAAGTAATTTATTTTTGGTTTAATAATATAATATTTATAAAATAATACTTAAAGATTCTGTTAGAACTTAATAATTATTCTAATTATATTTTATATATTTAAAATGAGATGTTTATCCTATATTTGATTATGTTTATCTATAGTTAGTTACACGAATTCAGATATGGAGCTTTAATAAGTTGTACTTACGTACAATCTACTTGTAATCTTGAGTTTTAAGTAGCATGCATTAATAAACAGTACTTTATGCACAAAAAATGATTTTTAAGAGTTTTTATCAGATGCTTTATAATATAGTATAGATTGATGCATATTACTTAAAATTCAAAATTACAAGTAATTTTGCAGAAGTACAACTTATTAAAGCTCCATTTTTAAATTCGTGTAACTAATTGCAGATAAACATAATCAAATACATGATAAACATCTATTTTAAATATAGATAATCTAAAATATAAATAAGATAATCATTGAGTTCTAACAGAATGTTTAATTATTATTTTTATAAAAAGTTATATTGTTAAACCAAAAATAAATTAATTTATTATTAAATCTACATTAAATTATAATAGAAAATTGAATTAAAGAAGTTACACAAAAAACTGAGAACTATTAAATAGTTAATTTGATACTAATATCGGTTTATCTTTTTCAAATTTATATTTAATTTAAAAATAAAAACATTATCATTTTCTCAAAACCACATAAAATCGTATTATATCAATAGAGACAAAGAATAAAAATTAAACATTAAAATCAAGATTTATCTTGCTACATTATACGAGTACTTTTTTAGTATTATTTAATTGATTTGATATTTTATGTGTCGTTAACACTCCCCTTAAAATAAAGGGAGTTGTTATGGGTGAGTGTATATCTACCCCTCCCTATTGGTAAAGTGCACTCCTTCCTATTATCTAGGTCAAAGTTAATTAATAATTGTTTTTCAAAAATTTATGTCCTATAAATTTATGTTTTATAACTTTTTTTAACATTGTCTTCTAATTTTATTTTTCTAAATTTATGTTTTATAATAAACTTTTGCAAACTAACTATTTCTAAATTAATTCAAATAATTTTAAAATTATTTTTAATTTTTATAATTGTATTGTTAACGTTTTAACTAATTAATAGTTTATATATGTATTTTTTAAAATAAATATTTAAAGTTACAAAGATAAAATAATTTAATGCAAAAAAGATCATCAAAATAAGTTAATTGATAAATCAACAAATAAAGTATAAAATGTCTGAAAATATTACAACTCAATCAAGTGAAATAAATTTCGTAATACGATTACTAGATAACAGTTGCTCGTGCTTATTTATTCGGGTCATGTACGGAGTAGCCAATGCGGTTGCACAATCATATTTGAAACGAAACCAATTTGACACGATAGAAGGGATCGGGTGCCTTTCTGCCAAAAATATTTTGACGTAATGATTTTCGTTAACGTATCCAATTGTAAAATTAACATGTTCATACCAAGGAGGAGGACTAGATCGAAGTGGGAAGAGTGTCAGGCTACCTATAGTTGTTAAAAAAATGTAGTATCACATTGCATCTTGAAGCAATCAACAAGCCCGTTTCAAAAACATCTATCCAATGCTCATTTGGTGCAAATGAGTCCAGCTCAAAGAAGTTCAAGGAATTATAAAGCTGATACCATAGTTCAATGTCATACACCCTCGAGATATTTTGTTTTGTACATGTTTAACTCATCCATTAAATCATATCGAATAGATAACCATTCATCTTTGTGGTGACGAGACAAACAGTTATTGCTTGAAATCTACAGTTTCCATCGCCTTTTACATCATGTACTTGTGTGATGTAAAAATGAAAATTATTTAAAAATTGATTAATACATTGAAATAAAAAAAATTTAACTTGCATGAAGTACATTACGTACCTGCACGATGTAAGGATGAAAAATACTTGGAAATTGATTAATGTATGGATGTGCATAATTTTTTTGGTTGAAGTATGAATTATGTCTCATTTGTTCATTGTTCACCAAAATATCAAACTCCACAAATGTTGACGAGTCTGGACAACTATGCCTATGAGGTTCCTGAGTTGGTGGGTTGACATTGAAAATTGTTTTTTCCAACTAGTCATTAACAAATTCGAAATAGTAAAGAGAGAATGTTGAAATGTTTACTTGTGAATGAAAATACAAATTCCACTTCCCCTTTTTATGGATTATTTTCTGAATTTTTAAAGTTGCAGAAAGATTAATGATATATTTTATGAAAATATAGATAAAATAAAAATTAAGAATTTGCATATAAATTTTTAAAGCTTTTATCCGATTTTTATAAAGACAAATTATACGACTATACACATATGCTTAAAATTATAAAATAAATGATATATATTTTTTTAAAAATAATAAGACTTATTGCTTTCCAATTTATTGGTTTTCAGTTTGATTAAAATATAATACAAATAAAAATTATAATTACTATAAATTAATAATTATTATTATCTATTAATTAAAAAAAGTATGAGAGAGAAAGGGAACATAAGAGAGGGAGAGAAAAAAAGTTTTTCAAACTTTTAGCAATTTAATGTTATTAATAGGTATTTTTTTGACTTTTTTAATAACTAGGGATGCAAATAACAACCCCCGTTATTATTTGCATCATCTACCTATTAAAAAGACAAAAAAAATATAGTTAATAACATTAAATGACCTACAATTTTGAAAGTGACATTATTTCATTTCTCATTCTCTCTCTTATATCTCCCCTCTCTTTTATTTATTTTTAATTAATAGATAATAATAATTATTAGTCTATAGTAATTATAATTTTTATTTGTATTATATTAATCAAATTTAAAACCAATAAATTTGATAAACAATACGTCTTGTTGTTTATAAAAAATAATATATCATTTATTTTGTAATTTTATAAATTTTAACCATACGTATATAGTCGTATGGTTTATTCATATAAAAATCTATTAAAATTTTTAAAAATTCATATCTAATTCTTAATTTTTATTTTATCTATATTTTCATAGAATATATCATTAATCTCTATGAAACTTTAAAAATTAAGAAAATAATCATCATTATTCCTACTTTAAAACTTAAAAATAACTAATCAATTTTTATTAAAATATTCATTTTTCCAGCAATCTATAAAAATTCAGATAATAACTCATCGCTTTTTACTCAAACCTCAAATATAAATTAGTTTAAATTGTATTATGTTTTATTTATAAACAACAATATTGTTGTAATAAAAATATATAAAAAAGAATATTTGAAAACATAAGCTTAGAGGTGGTCGGGATTTTTTTTGACTGCTTGAAAATGTTAATGAAGTTAATATTAATTAAGTGATGAATTTACTTTTTATTAGTATTAAAAATCTAATTTTATAATAATAATAATAAAAAATAAAAAATGAGCTTCTTTGAACTAGACTCATTTGCACTAAATGGGCATTTGATGTATGTTTTTAAAACGGCCTTGTTGATTGCTTCAAGATACAATGTGATATTACATTCTTTAACAACTATAGGTACTCTGATATTCCTTCCACTTCAATCTTGTCCTCTGCCGTGGTATGAACATGTTGCTTTTATAGTTGAATATGTTAACGGTAATTATTACGTCAAAATATCTTTGATAGAAGGGCACCCGATGCCTTCTATCGTGCCAAATTGGTTTCATTTCAAATATGATTACACCACTACATGGGCTACTTCGTACATGACCGAATAAATAAATATGAACAACTATTATCTAATAATCGTACTACGAAATTTATTTCACTTGATTGAGTTGTAATATTTTCAAACTTTTTACATTTTATTCAATTTGTTGATTTATCAATTAACTTATTTTGATGATCTTTTTTACATTAAATTATTTTATCTTTGTAGTTTTAAATATTTATTTAAAAATCATACATATATAAATTATTAACTAATAAAACGTTAGCAATATAATTATAAAAATTAAAAAATATATATAATA
>NC_037537.1:11389693-11398652 GCF_001531365.2 Cynara cardunculus var. scolymus | reverse complement strand
ATAAAATATAAATTTTTGTAAAAAAAATTAACTGTAGAAAATTTCTCATAAAAACATAAATTTAGAAAAATAAAATTAGAAAATAATGTTAAAAAATTATAAAAATATATTTTAGAAAAAATAAATATTAGTTTAATATAATTAGTTGATTTGATTAGAATGATGTGTGATTAGATGCGAATGAGCCGCCCTCCTACGCCCCCCTACTATATATTATCAATTGAGTACTCCTATTTTCTTATATTATTTTAATATTTTTCTCTATCACGATTATTTTAAGTTAATTATCTATACTATTTTATTAAATAAATTTAGTAAAAATCTTAAAATCTGAAAATATTAAATATTAAAATACCTTTTATACTTATTTTTTTATTTTTTTCACCCATTTTTCTCCTCACATACATGCACCCACTCATATACACTCACCTTCTCACAACCCATTTTTTTAAAATTATAATTTTAAATTTACACTTTATACTCCTATAATTAATTAATTAATTTACTTTATGTCCTTTACTTTTAAATGTTTCATTTTAAACTTTTATCAAATTAACATACATGATCGTATATCAATTAAAACATGTTTAAAAAATACATTTTTATTTTAACAAGTTACACCATTATAATTGTCTCGTTAATACCTTCAAAACGAGTCCAATATTGAATAGTTAATTTTTGACTTAATTATATTATTATATATTATATATACTGTGAAAAAATATTTTTAATATTTACGATTTATACTTTTATAGTTATTTATTTATATATATACTATATATTTTGGGGTTAGGCTGTCMAAATTGCACTTTATAATATGTTTTGAATTAATATATTCTTGGGGTTTTTTGAAATATATATACATATATTCATTCAACCTTAATCTGAGTTTCTGGACAAGAAAGATGGTAAGCAGTTGAAATTTTATTCTAAAACCCATCTTTTTTTGTCTTTTCATTGCTTATGATCTGTCAAATTTGTAGTTTTCTTTATTAGTTTTGAGTATTTATCTTAAAACTCAAGTTTCTTGGTTTTTTGCTCTTGGTGTAAATAGAATACATTTGTGGAGTCGTTTAAATATGTTGGATTTTAAANCATACAATTTTTTTCATCGATAGTCTGTAATTGGAACCATAACTCTTATTTATTCAAATTGTATTAATATGTAAAGACCAAGTGTAACTTATATTATCGTTAAATCTTATCTTATAAAAACAGTGGAACTTCAAAATCGTTAAAATTCATGGCTCCCGACGCATTGCACGAGTACACAACTAGTAGTGATTTAGATAAATATAAAAAAATTCTAAAAAATAAACAAAAGCTTAATAAAATTATAATCAATAAAATTTAGACAAAAACTACAAAGGTGGTGTCTGATTGATTAGAGCTTGACTCCAAATGTTAAAAGTAGCAGGAGGTCTCAGTTTCAAATGCAAGGAGAAATAAAAATCTCCTTGTGGTCACGGAAGTTCAAATACGGTGATTCCGGACTATCTACAAAGCAGATGGTCGTCCTGGGATTAGTCGGCTCGCATAGCGGGTTAAATATCCAGGTTAATAAAAAAAAATTAGAAAATAACTTATTATTGAAAAACAAAAAAACAGACTATATATTTGGTGTAAGCTAAACAGACTCTATATAACTCCTGACATATATAATTCCTCCCCCTTCATTCTTAAACCTGCATATTAGCATGACCACGAAACGGAGAATACGTCAACGAGAAGATGATGAGAGGCCAAAGATGGAGGATCAAGAACGACTCGATGACTTACCGGAATCCCTGCAGTTTCATATTCTCTCTTTTCTAGACACCAAACAAGCCATTCAAACATCGGTGCTCTCAGAACCATGGCTTTTCATCTGGACTTCCATGCCGGTTCTTCACCTCCACTACTCTGCTTTTCATAAACTTTATGCTTTCGATAAGTTCGTCAACAATGTTTTACGTTATCGTGATCAATCCGCCAACTTAAACACGTTAACCTTCACCCGTTGTGGCGTATCCAGTGCCAAGATTTTGAAGGAAGTCATTGATTACGCATTTTCTCATGGTATCAACCACCTGGAACTCTTCATCCAACATTGCAGAAACGGTTCTTGGCCTGTTTGTTTGCGTACTTCCTGCGATTCCTTGAGAACCCTAAAACTAAAAAGTCAAAGTTATGTTAGTTGTCCGTTTCTGTCGGGATCATTCAAGAATCTAACTGTTTTGCACCTCAAGGGGACGATTGTAGAGAATCTTGAACCCTTTTCAGGGTTTCCGATGTTGGAGAAGTTGGTGTTGAATGATTGTGTTCTTGGTAAGATTCTGAGTGTGCAGGCTTTGAAACTTTCGGATTTAACGGTTTCATGCCATGGATGTTTGGATCATTGCGATTTCACAACTCCAAATCTAAGATTCTTTGAATACATCGGGTCGAACTTTCCGCAGTTGCGAACCCATGATGGTCTTCCCGTTCTTGAGACTGTGGTGATCGATTTCCATGGGGTTTGCTATCATGTTCACGAGAAGAGGATGTTTGATGATCTGATTTCTTTATTCTGGGCTCTTGATAATGCGAAATCGCTGACGCTATTCTCGTCGATTGTTGATCTTCTTAGTTTGTTTCCAGAAAAGTTGGTGAATCTGAAATCACCATTTTGCAAGTTGAAGTGTTTGAATCTGGATCTTAGGTACCTTGAGTATCAAAACTTGTTTGAAAGGCCACGTACGTTGTCGATTGAATCGTTTGAAATGCCAGAGGTGGTGAAAGGTTACTTGCTCCAGGAGTCTCGTGAAGCTAAATTTAGCATGAAATATCCAAGATCTTAACAGCCGTCTCAAATCCAAAATCATCTCCAATTCTCCATGTACATGTTGACAACATTCTAGGTTGCTTTTGAGAAAGGTTATATATATAAAAGGATGGATCTTTTGCTTCTAATTCTCTCTTTTTGTCAACCTTTTCCGTTCAATTTCTTGAAATTATAGGAGTTGGTTCAAATGCTAACCAAGATTATCGTGTTAACTTTGTTAACCGATCTTGACCATTAATTTGAATAATAAACAGTTGTGATTTAATGACATTTAAAAATTAATTATTAAATTAATATTTTCAATTAATATATGTGAACAAAATATCAAATGATATTTAGGTAAAAAGTAATCTATATTTGATACACGAGTTGTTAGCCATATTAACAACTTGTGTATATCTTCAAACCACATCAAACAAAAAAGATTAGACATATGAATATGTGAACCGTATGAACATCTTCTGTATATTCAGGAGCCAACTCTGCTGTATGTACATGAACACTTATAAACCAAGACATCTAGGGCTGTGTGTTTTCATACGTGTTCACATGTTTTCACATGTTGTGTGTGTGTGTATTCATATAAACATCTAGTGACTTGAATACACATAAACACTTATGAATCACGATATTTAAGACTGTATGATTTCTGATATGTTCATATGTCAAATGTGAGAACTGTCGATTAAAATAAATGTGAATTATAGAACATGAACACGTGTGAAACCCCAATGTCAATATTGCATCATGATCAATTATGATATTTTCAAATTTGTAACTCCCAATTAATTATTTGGGAGTTACATAAAATGAAAAATTACTTAAATACTCTTGTATTTAATATATGAGTTACATTTGAACCAAAGGAAAAGATGGAATATGATTGGTTGAGCTTGGTTAGCATAGTTAACACAAAAAAATTGGTTAGTATTTGAACCAAGCTCTCTCTCTCTCTATATATCCAATAACACGGGAAAGTTTTCCCCATATCTATACACTTAATAAATAACTTTGGGGACATGTGTCATGTTTCTGTACAACGGTTATTGATTTTTCACGCTCAAACATATATCTAGACACAATTTCACTAACGGTTCAATAGGTCTATTTAAGTGACATGTGTTCCTTCGGACGGTTAATTTCACGTATTCGTGGTATAACCGCGTTCGTAGAGTAATTGGCGGTTCAGATTTCCAAAATCTGGAGTCCACCTTTCCAGATTTAGAGACCCGTCCAACGATTTCGCCTCCATGTGCGCATTCCATGGGAGTAGGAGGCTTAGAGGCTCTGCATGTATTATGCAGAGGCTCTATGTCTGGAGTGAAGCTCTGCATCAAACACTTAATCTTTTTGGCGCTTAAGCCTTGTCTCTTGAGTAAGAGTTCTGTCTCTTGATGTCTTCTGCATGAGAGCTCTTGGTCCAACCCGCTTCAAAAGACTAAGTCCTAAAAGACTACAGTAAAAGACTTCTTACTTACACTTTTACAAGATGGGGTATAACAATCTCCCCCTAAATGTAAATAAGACAGACTCTTACTGGAATAAAAACACGTCTCAAATCGAGGCTCTGCATGTACTATGCAGAGGCTCTGTATCTGGAGTGAAGCTCTGTCTCACACACTTAACCTTTTTGGCGTTTAAGCCTTGATCTTCCTTGGAATACAGCACGAGCTCTGTATATGAGACACTTAACTCTTGAGTAAGAGCTTTATCTCTTGATGTCTTCTGCATGAGAACTCTGGGAAAATTTAGAGTTGTAAGTCTGAATTTAACTCTGGAGTGGTCATCAAAACCCTATTTACAATTGACCCTTCTACCCTTGATTTGTTTCTCATTGTCCTTTTCAACGACCCTAGACGTCTCTCATAGAGATACATCCATCGATATTGAACCGGACCTCCAACTATTGCCTCACATGCCAAATGTACCACAAGGTATTCCATAGAATCAAAGAATCTCGGTGGGAAGACTCTTTCCAACTTGCAGATAGTTTCCACTATATTTGTCTGCAATTGAAGCAAGTCGTCAATGTGCAACACCTTCAAGCATATTGCATGAAAGAATGTGCACAACTCAATGATAACATCCAATATTGGAGCCGGTACCATCCCTTTTATCGAAAGAGGTAGCACCTTTGAGCATATTGCACGAAAGAATGTGCACAACTCAATGATAACATCCAATATTGGAGCCGGTACCATCCCTTTTATAGAAAGAGGGAGCAGTCTTTGCATGAACACATGACAATCATGACTTTTGAAGCCATAAAAACTACCATCTTCGACATTTACTAATGCACCTATGTTAGAAGCATAACCGTCTGGGAATTTAAACTTCTTCAACTATTCTATTCACACACCTTTCCCACTTGCTCTTTGTTCAATGAATAGGAAGCTTTTGGTTTAAATATTTTATTTCATTCCTCCCTCACATGAGTATGGATTTGAGTTCGAGTTATTGGGATTGAAACCATATGTACATAATTCCAAATGAACATTCCCAATCTCTTGAGAAAAATAGGAATGCATCTTGTCAAAATGTTTCCAAGCCTCCCCATCACTCGGATGTACCAACTTTCCCGTCTCAGGTTGATGATCATAGTGCCAGGTCATCTCCTTTGCTATTTGTAATAATCGGGTTACAAGTTTTAATTTGAGATTTTGGAATATATATATATATATATATATATATATACATATAGGTATATAGGAGTGGGTTGAAATAAAAACCATTCAATTTGTAAAAACTGTGAAAACTTCATTCAACCAATCATAAATTTTTATTTTGTTCATTTTTTTGTAATTATGAGATATTGATTAACCATTTTTATTGTAGATGGTGTTAATCATGGATATTATCATCTTCATTATTTTAATATTAGAGAAATACATGAAACAATTTCATTAAAATTTCATTAAGTAGTATATGAAACAATTTCATAACCACATATGAAACAACTTCATCAAAAAAAGTATTACATGAAACAATTTTACAAGATTAACAATTTCATGAAAAAATTTCATAAGATTAACGACGGATGAAAGTAGTTTTTACGGTTTTTACAAATTGAAGTAGTTTTCATTTGATCGCTCCTCTCTCTCTCTCTCTCTCTCTATATATATATATATATTTGTGTAAGAGCGTGTGTGTGTGGGTGTACTTAATATATTATATAGTTTGTTAGGAGAAAGGAGATCGGCTGATTGCCAGCTCTCACAATTCCATTTACTATAAATAGTAAATGAGGTTTTAGAAAGAAAATTTACACACTCTTGATATTGAGGAAAATTCTTACTTGACGTTTGGATTTGGCCGAGGAAGGAAAAAAATTCAAAAACAAGGACATTTGGCTTTAAGGTGAGTGTATATTGCTTTAAAGTATTGGTTATTACTTCTTTTACTGCTAGAATCTGCTATTTATGATCTGCATTTCATAAATATTTGGTTAAGTCCTTAAACCAGACAAGGAGTGTCCGGAGTTCTCAAACCGCCCAAGTGTTGACCGGATATTTCCTTAAACCGCTCAAGTTATGACCGGATATCTACCTAAACCGCTCAAGTGTTGAACGGATATGTTTTTAAACCGTTCAAGGGACAGCCGGATTCTCTTTAAATCACTCATGTGTTAACTGGCTTAAAGCTAAACCGCCCAAGGCGTGGTCGATGTAACCCTCTTGATATTCTAAGTGTTTGTCCGGACTTCATATCCGGACAAGGTTGACCGGACTTCAAATCCGGATAATGTGTTAGAATTTTTTTGATATAATTAAGGAGAGAGATGAAATGGCGGTGTAACCGCGAGAGAGATGTAATGGTGGTGTAACCACGAGAGAGAGATGTAATGGCGGTGTAACCGCGAGAGAGATGAAATGGCGGTGTAACCGCGAGAGGAATGAAATGGCGGTGTAACCGCGAGATAGATGAAATGACGGTGTAACCACGAGAGAGAGATGTAATGGCGGTGTAACCGTGAGAGAAATAAATAAGTATATGTATCTGAACAGGTTTGATTCTGAACTGATTGTTTGGAAAGTATGTTATTTGTTTGAGATTTATACACTCACTAGACCTTTTAAGTCTAACGCTCAATTGTTGGACTAACCTGTTTTGCAGGTCATCATACCTCGCAAGATAAAGGCAATGGAAAAGTTTAGAATGAATGACATTTAGTTGCTCATAAATGTATTCAAGAGACTTTTTGTTTAGCACATGTTTTATAAATGATATTACGTTCTGTGTTATGAGTATTTGTGTGTGGATTATCGGTATATAGAATATGTGGGTTGTTACAGTTGGTATCAGAGCCTTAGTTTAAGGGATCTGGGTATTTGCGAAATACTTAGACTTAAACTAGAGGTATGAAAAATTGTGATAATGGGTTTCACTGGATCTATAAACATGGGGAAATATGTTATAGCTGAACCTATTACGAGAAAGATAGATTATATATGATTGATATAATCTGAGTTATGGATAGACTTGAGAATGAATGTATTATTATATTTTGATTATGAAAATAATCATGTGTGTTTAAATGTGACAGAAAAAGTTATATACTGAGAAATGGCAGATAATCCCAATCAATCAGAAAGGACCTCTACTGGTTATGGAAGAGGTCGAGGAAGAAGAAACGTAATACAAGGAGAGGACCCGGAAAATGTGATGACGATAGAAACTCGAAGTCGTAGCAAGGGTCGAGGAAGAGGTAGAGGTACTAGACAAGAACATAAACTATCGGCTCAACAAAGTTCAATGTCTGGTTATGGAAGAGGAAGGGCAAGGGGTAGACACAATGTTCCTGATCCCGGATTTATTACCCAGGAAATATTGGCAGCAGAGTTGGGAAAGTTCCAAGAAAGTTTGGTGAATTTATTGGGGCATACAGCTCAAAATAATCTAGAAGTGGTAAGAAATCCCGATTATCAGGAGGAAGCCGGAGCTAGTACACCGGTAACTGGTACATCTGTACCCCTTACTTCGTCCTCAATACAAAAAGGAGGAGATATCAAAATGTTTCTTGCCTGTAAACCTCCCAAGTTTTCTGGTGAGCGTGATTCTGTTAAAGCCATGTGTTGGCTTAAAGAAATAGAACTGATCTACAAATCAGTAAAAGTACAGAAGAGGACAAAGTCATGTTTGATGTATCTCGTTTAAGATCAAGTGCTTTTACTGGTGGGAAGTTATGTCCAGTTCAGATCCGAATATTCTGAAAACCATGTTGTGGGAAGAATTTGTGGTTAAGTTTAAAATGCAGTATTGTCCTGAAACTGCAGTACAAAAGTTGGAAGATGATTTCCTTCGTCTAGAACAAGGAAACATGTCAGTTCATTAGTACACAGAAGTTTTCATGGAACAATCCCGGTTCGCTGAAGCCTATATAATATCTGAAAACAGTAAAGTGAGAAAGTATATCTGGGGACTGGAGTCGAATCTTCGAAAATATGTAATATCCAGGAATCCGACAATATTTCAAGCGGCAGTTGATGCTGCTGAAATACTGGAACAAGATATTAACCGGCAACCACAAGAAAGGGTTGGAGAGAAAAGAAAGGGGGAAGCTACAGTAACTGATTTCTGTAGACCAAGGTTTGTGGAAAATTTGAATCAACCAATTTCAAGGTTTGCGGATAAAGTGTGTAACCGATGTCATAAAATACATTAGGGAAATTGCAATACAGAATCTCGAGTATGTTTTAAATGTCAGGAACTAGGACATATAGCTCAAGATTGTCAGATGACACGGATGTGTTTTACTTGTAATTCATCTCAACATGTAAATGCCGATTGTCCGCAAGCTAAAGGTCGAGGGTCTGGTTTTATTGGAGGACGGGGATCTGGATATTCTGGGGGCCGAGGACCTGGTTATGTGCCAACAGGTCGGGGACAAATGGATAATCGTGTTAATACAAGTAGTAAAGGAGAAATAAGACGTGGGGAGTCTGTGAGAGGGAGAGCCTTTCAGATGACAAGAGATGAGGCGGAAGAGCACCCTAAAGTGGTAACAGGTACATTCCTTGTTAATTCAGTATGTGCCAAAGTTTTATTTGATTCGGGTGCAAATCGTTCTTTTGTGTCACCATCATTTGTTAACTGCGCACATTTAGAATCTAAAGCATTGAGTGAGGATCTAATTGTGAAAACAGCAAACGATAGTGA
>NC_037537.1:11382577-11387333 GCF_001531365.2 Cynara cardunculus var. scolymus | reverse complement strand
TCGGTCAGAAGAAGAACATGCACATCATTTGAGATTACTTCTGGAATTGTTGAAACAAGAGAAACTGTATGCCAAGATGTCAAAATGTGAATTTTGGCTACGAGAAGTCTAATTTTTAGGGCATGTTATCTCAAAAGAAGGCATCAAAGTGGATCCTTTGAAGATTGAAGCCATTGAAAAATGGGAAGCTCCAAAGACTCCAACTGAAATCAGAAGTTTTCTTGGATTGGCTGGGTATTATCGTAAATTTATACAGGATTTCTCTCGTATAGCTACTCCATTAACGAAGTTGACCAAAAAGAATGTGAAATATGAGTGGGATGAAGCACAAGCTCAGGCTTTTCAGATATTGAAGGATAAGTTATGCAGTGCACCAATTCTATCTTTACTAGATGGAATGGAAGATTTTGTAGTTTATAGTGACGTGTCAAAGATGGGTTTGGGTTGTGTACTATTGCAACGTGGAAAGGTAATAGCTTATGCTTCTAGACAGTTAAAAGATCATGAAAGGCAGTATCCTACTCACGATATGGAATTGGCGGCAGCAGTGTTTGCTTTGAAGATATGGAGACATTATTTGTATGGAACGAAATGTCAAATCTTCACAGATCATAAGAGCTTGCAACATCTGTTCCATCAGAAAGACCTGAATATGCGTCAGAGAAGATGGTTGGAATTGGTAAGTTACTATGATTGTGAAATTTTGTATCACCCAGGAAAAGCAAACGTAGTGGCCGATGCGCTAAGTCGACAAGAGAAGAGTGGAACTATCAAAGCTATAGCTCTACGGGTTGAGTTATTACCAAGTATTTAGGAAGAATTGCAAGAATATCAGCACAAGGCAATGAAGAAGGATAAGGTTAAACAAGAGAGACTAGATGGATTAATATATGATCTAGTAAAAGATGACAGAGAATTTTTGAAATTTCAAAAATAGAAATTGGGTACCATGTTATGGTGATCTTAGGAAACATATCTTGGGTGAGGCTCATAAGTCACGTTTTGCAATTCATCCAGGTACAAATAAAATGTATCGGGATTTAAAGCAACATTATCGGTGGCCAGGTATGAAGAAAGATATAGCTAAACATGTTGAGAAATGTCTAACATGTCTTCAGGTAAAGATTGAACACCAACGCCCTTACGGTAAGTTACAATCTTTAGAAATTCCAGTGTGGAAGTGGGATCACATCACTATGGATTTCATAACCAAATTACCGAGAACATCAAAAGGTTATGATGCTATATGGGTAATAGTAGATCGGTTGTCTAAATCTGCTCACCTCTTACCTATCAAAGAGTCATATTCAATGGAGAGATTGGCAAAACTATACATTGATGAGGTAGTGACATGACATGGTGTTCCTCTATCAATTGTTTCTGATAGGGATAGTCGGTTCACATCCATGTTTTGGAAGAGTTTCCAAAGAGAAATGGGTTCTCATATTAAGTTAAGTACAACTTATCATCCTCAAACTGATGGACAAAGTGAACGAACCATCCAAACTTTAGAAGATATGCTAAGAGCATGTGTCATTGATTTTGGAGGGTCATGGGTTAGTCATTTGGCTCTGGTGGAATTTGCATACAACAATAGTTACCATTCAAGTATTCAGGCAGCACCTTTCGAGGTTCTGTATGGACGAAAATGTCGAACTCCATTGTGTTGGAATGAAATAGGTGAAAAACAGTTGGCCGGGCTTGAGTTAGTTAAGCAAACTGCATATAAAATTGGAGTAATACGGAAACGAATGAAAGCGGCACAAGATAGACAAAGAAGTTATGCAGATAAACATCGGAAGCCGATTGAGTTTCAAGTGGGTGATAGAGTGATGTTAAAAGTATCACCTTGGAACGGAATGGTACGTTTTGGAAAAAGAGGGAAGTTAAGTCCAAGATATGTTGAACCATTCCTTATCACTGGAAGAGTTGGGGAAGTGGCTTATAAGTTAGAACTTCCTTTAGAGCTAAGTGGGATCCATGACACATTTCATGTGTCGAATTTGAGGAAGTGTCTAATAAGTCCAGATGTGGCAGTACCATTACCTGAAATTAAGRTAGATGAAAAGTTATGCTATGAAGAAACCCCTGAACAGATTACTGACTACAAGGTGAAGAAATTACGAAACAAAGAGGTTGGGTTAGTGAAGATTCAGTGGCGTTATCACAAAGGACCAGACGCCACATGGGAATCAGAGTCTGAGATGCAGATGAAGTATCCTTACCTTTTTGCTTAAATGGAATTCCGGGACGAAATTCTTTTAAGGAGGGAATGTTGTAATATTCGGGTTACAAGTTTTAATTTAAGATTTTGGAATATATATATATATATATACATATATGTATATATATATATATATGTATATATATATATATTTGTGTAAGACTGTGTGTGTGTGGGTGTACTTAATTTATTATATAGTTTGTTAGGAGAAGGGAGGTCGGCTGATTGCCAGCTCTCACAATTCCATTTACTATAAATAGTAATTGAGGTTTTAGAAAGAAAATTTACACACACTTGATATTGAGGAAAATTCTTACTTGACGTCTAGATTTGGCTGAGGAAGGAAAAAAAATTCAAAAACAAGGACATTTGGTTTTAAGGTGAGTGTATATTGCTTTAAAGTATTGGTTATTACTTCTTTTACAGCTAGAATTTGCTATTTATGAACTGCATTTCATAAATATTTGGTTAAGTCCTTAAACCGGACAAGGAGTGTCCGGAGTTCTCCTTAAACCGGTTAAGAGGTGACCGGATATTTCCTTAAACCGCCCAAGTGTTGACCGGATATTTTCTTAAACTGCTCAAGTTATGACCGGATATCTACCTAAACCGCTCAAGTGTTGAACGGATATGTTTTTAAACCGCTCAAGGGACAGGTGGATTCTCTTTAAATCGCTCATGTGTTAACCGGCTTAAAGCTAAACCACCCAAGGCGTGGTCGATGTAACCCTCTTGATATTCTAAGTGTTTGTCCGGACTTCATATCCGAACAAGGTTGACCGGACTTCAAATCCGGATAATGTGTTAGAATTTTTTTGATATAATTAAGGAGAGAGATGAAATGGCGGTGTAACCGCGAGAGAGCTGTAATGGCGGTGTAATCGCGAGAGAGAGATGTAATGGCGGTGTAACCGCGAGAGAGATGAAATGGCGGTGTAATCACGAGAGGAATGAAATGGCGGTGTAACCGCGAGAGAGATGAAATGGCGGTGTAACCGCGAGAGAAATAAATAAGTATATGTATCTGAACAGGTTTGATTTTGAACTGATTGTTTGAAAAGTATGTTATTTGTTTGAGATTTATACACTCACTAGACCTTTTAGGTCTAACGCTTAGTTGTTGGACTAACCTGTTTTGCAGGTCATCATACCTCGCAAAATAAAGGCAAGGGAAAAGTTTAGAATGAATGACATTTAGTTGCTCATAAATGTATTCAAGAGACTTTTTGTTTAGCACATGTTTTATAAACGATATTACGTTCTATGTTATGAGTATTTGTATGTGGATTATCGGTATATAGAATATGTGGGTTGTTACACTATTTTCTTACACAAATACCACCGTTGTAATTTTGGTGTAATTGGCAAATATGTCAACACCAAATTAGACACCTTATTGTTTCGTTCGGTTGTCTTGTAATGAGACTCCCCACATATTAGACAACTGTTATGATTAGCATATTTCTTATAAAATAGCATGCAATGGTTCTTGCAAGCATGTATCTTTTCTTTCAGAAGACCAAGCTCCTTCAACATCTTCTTTGTCTCGTAAAACCTACCAACCAGTTGTTCACCGTCAGGTAACATTTCTTTTACCATAGAAAGGTTATGATTGAAGGTTGTCTCTGGTACATTGCAATCTGCCTTCTAATTCAAAAACCTTGCCGCTGCCTGTAACTTTGAAAATCTCTAGCATCCCTCCCACAACGGCTCGTCTGCAATTCATAACATATCATAGAAACGCTATGCGTGTTGATTTGGTTCTTACTCGTCCTACGTACTTGATGTACCGAGAACATTTTGATCCATCTCCATTTGTTCAACACCATCAAACTCATTATAATCTTTGTCCACTATTATTTGTTGTTGTTGTTGTTGTTGAAGTTCGGGTTCTAATTCACTGTGTGCATACCAATGACTATAATTGATCATGAATCCTTTTCTTAACAAGTCTATATGAATCTCGTCTCTATTTTTAAACTTTTGAAGTTGACATTTCTTACAATGACATCTTGCCGTAGATCTCTCATTAGAGAAAGCAAAATCTAAAAATCCAACTATTTCGACTTGGAAAACTGGATTTATAGTCTCGTTCTTATTTATTCGTTTATACATCCATCCTCTATCAACATTAGTCGACATAGCTATTTAAAAAATTATGTGTCAGTTTAATTAGTTGTTATATATAAAATTATAAATATAAGTCCTAACGTTTGCCCAACAATTGGCAACCCATTTCTAACACAAAATAGACCTCAATTTCGTTTATAAATAAAAGCCTTAATGTTTGCCCAACAATTGGCAACCCATTTCTAACACAAAATAGACCTCAATTTCGTTTATAAATACAACTCCTAACGTTTGTACAACAATTGGCAACCAATTTGTAACACAAAATACACCTCAATTTCTTTTATAAATACAAGTCCTAACGTTAGCCCAACAATTGACAACCCATTTCTAACACAAATACATCTCAATTTCGTTTATAAATACAAGTCCTGACGTTTGCCCAACAATTGACAACCCATT
>NC_037537.1:11377584-11381772 GCF_001531365.2 Cynara cardunculus var. scolymus | reverse complement strand
TATTTTTAAATTATTATTATTATTATTATTATTATTATATTATTATTATTATTATTATTATTATTATTATTATTATTATTATTATTATTATTATTATTGAACCGTTAAAGTCCAATATGGCCAATTAAAGCCCAATATGATCCATAAAATCCCAATACGGTCTATTAAAACACAATGCGTTCCATTAAAACCCAATCGGTCCATTAAAACCCAATATGGTCCATTAAAGCCCAATACGTTCCATTAAAGGTTAATACGATCCATTAAAGCCCAATCGGTCCATTAAAATCGAATACGGTCCATTAAAGCCTAATCGGTCCATTAAAATCAGTAGGACTTAAGGGTTAGTGTTTTTGGCAATAGCAGCGTGTATCCCTCCCCCAAACTTATCCTATACTACAAAAGGGTTTGAAACAAAAGTTCTCATTGATTCACTCTTGAGTAATCAGAAAAAGTTTGTGACCCTCTTCTTGGCATAAACTTGTCCTTTCGGATAATCGGACTTTTTATTTTCGTCTTCTAATTTTTTGAAGACAGTTTCTTCTTTTTTGTTTTGTTTTCTTTTCTCTCTATTTTTTTTTCATACCTCCCAATTTTTCGAAGGTATAAGTTTTTTTTAACACACCCCCCAAACTTAACAACAACAATGTCCCCATTGTAGCAAAATGGACCAAAAAGGTGCGGGTTGGGTGCAAGAGAATTAGGCTTAAAATCAAAGGAGGGCCTACATCCTCTTAACGAAAACACTACTAAAAATCATCCAATGATGCTGTACCTGAAAAAGAATAATGGACTAGACAAACAAAAGGAAATCCAACACCATGTCATCATATTCACACAAAAGAAATTACAATTCCGTTAATCATACACAAAAGACGGAATTAAAAAGTGTATCTGTACCCCAGAATGATTTACCAAAAATAATGTTTAAGAGGCAGTGATGAAAAGTCAAGAATTAAACCATGATCTTCAAAACTGCTTACTGTGGGCAAGCAGTAGCCTCATCTGCTTCCTTGGAGCTTTGGACAGCAGGGGGAGCAACAGGAATAGGGAAAACAAGCATATCAACAGAGGCAGCCACAGTGGATGTATCAACAGCAGCAGGAGGAACAGGAACAAAAGGAGCAGCGACAGAAGCAGTGATCGGCATGGTTGCTTGAAGGGGCGGGAAACATCGTACCTATGGGGGGCATAGACCACTTGGAAACCGCAGAAGTTGGGCTCTCAAGAGGGCGTCTTGACGGCCATGAAGCTGCCGTTCCACACGGTTCCAGTCTGGTGTATATGCCCAAAAGCGGGCTGTTTTCTTCTCTAAGTCCGAGACTCGGTCTTCCATACTTCCCACCTTCTTGAATTTTGCATCTAACTTTTGGTTTGCTTCCTTCCATTGGATTGCCAAAACAGAAAGCCACGTGGCCGACCCGTAACCCGAGGCCAAAGGATTGCTTGGTGGCTGCTCGGAGGGGCTAGCCTCATCAGCTGCAACATGCGGGACGTCCATCGAGGGCTCGGGCATTGGGACAGTAGTCGGCTTAGAAATAGGGATAACGGGCGGCTCAGAAACAGCAACAACCGGTGGTTCAGTCGGTTGAACATTCGGCATTGGCGCACCGGTTCTTGTTGAACTTTCTGCGTCGGGACCGGATCCTGTAAATTCAAAAAGGGCCAAGAGGCTCTCTCTCGACGGACTGTATTCTGGCCCAAAAAAGGTGAGTCGAAAACAATTGTATCCTCATCGTTTGTGGGAACCTTAGTCGCGACCATGAGTTTTGTAATAAGGGCCGGGAAGACTAAGCGTGAATGTGTCCGTTGAGAGGCCACCAATATGGATGCATGAATAATCGGCCCAAGATCTATTGACAACTCCCTCATGATACAATAAAGTATGACGCATCGGTTCCTTGAAATCGTACTATCGTGAACAGTGGGGATCAAGTTGTGTCGTAAGAATTGAAACCAAAGGCCTGCCTCCTTGTTTAGATGGCCGACCAAAATAATTTGGCATCGATTGTCCCTTGACCATCCATGATCGGGGGAGCGTAAGAGTGGATGCAATATCATCATCAAAAACTTCCAATGTTCCCTTCATAATTTGGGCAAAAGAGCATTCCGGTGGGGGAGTAAGTTAGAGGGCCGCATTGAGCTTTGGCCCAGACCAATCAATTTTCTTTCCCCTAATCGTCACCGAAATACTCTTTGTGGTTCCTACAGCCGCATAGAATTTGGTGACCCAAGATACATTGGCCTTGAGCGGGGCAATCACCATGTGTTCCCATTGCAAGGCTATCAAGTGATGCTTAATAGCCATAAGTGAGTTGACCAACTCTGGGTCAAAAGCACGCTCAAGAAGAATCTTATTATTTTTTATACGGTCATACCTTTCTTGAAACGACATCTTGGACCGTATTACTCAGTTCAGGGTATTGAAAACTTACTTGATTAATTAGATAGACATTGAATATGCAGCGTGCAGTATGTAAATCAAGCAGGTAGCAATCAATAAGAACACAATGAAGAACTCTTGAAGAACACAGGGAGAAAATGCTTCAAAGGATTTTCAATAGAAAATGTCGACAATTACAAAATGGAAGCACCACACGAAATACAAAGGCCTAAAGCTGCTTTTATACAAGCAAATAACTGCTATGACAGACCTAGACGTACTATTTAATCTAAGCCGTTCAAATAAAGCAGATTACAGACAAGATCACGTGTTCAGCATGAGCAACTAATAAACCTAAGAAAAACGAGTTAAAAGAGATCCGCACAGAAGACTAGCTACAGACCCTCTGTGAGACACGACAGAGGTTCTGTCGTCTTTGTCTTGAAACAGGGCCTATTCAGAGGACAAGTTCCAGAGTCTCTGTGAATAGAGACAGAAGCTCTGTCACCTGAACCTTGTACGATGGGCTTCTTGTTGAATGTCCTCTACGGTCTTCTTTGACAGATTGACTTCTGTCAAACCTTGCTGTGTTACTTTTTCGATACTTTTACATTAAAAGATGAGAGCTAACAATCTCCCCCTAAGTATGAAAAAGTAAACTAGGAATTGAAAGAGCAAGACATTACTTGAAAGAAATTACAAGAAGTGATTAAACATCAACTTCTGAMATGAAATACTTGAATGTAAATTTCAAAGCGTTAAGTTCAAAGTTACAACCAAAAGAAAAGGTTACAACTATTATGAAGCTATGCCAAATTCAAGAAGAGTCAAACAGCAGACTCTGGAAAATCATCTATTGGGTTTACAAAGTCTGTCTTGATCGTTCTGTAAATGTTGAAGAGGAACTCCCTGAAATTGATTTGAGCTCTGATTGGTTCCAAGAGAGCAGAAACCTCATCAACCCTTAACTTTCCATTTTCTACCTCTGCCATGATGCACTTGAATATCCATTCCAATGTCTTGGTTAAGAACTTGTGCGGTTCGATTGGGTCAAAGAATCTAAGTATCTGATCCTTGTCCACATACACGAACCCAAAGATGGGATTGTGTATAATGGTGTTTGGATAGTACCTAGCGACCCAACTTGGCCTGCTGTAAGGAGGGGTGATCTTCAGACTCCTCTGTCCGAGTCGCATGGCCAACTTGAAGTCTTTCTGGCTGCAGTACATAAYGTGTGCGCGCATAACTTGAATCAGCCTTCTGAGTGAAATTGCATAAGTGGACCTCTTCTCTGTGTAGGCGTTTAAAATTTTGTACATGAAAATAACGTCGAACACACAGAGGTTGTGAAGATCTGCATCCGTGAACATGTATACATTGTTGTCTTCCCTCCTTACAACATATTGAGAATACGACACAGCCTTCTTTAACATAGTCTTTGGTGAGATCGACACCAAGGAGATGATTTTGAAGCGCGAGAAGACTTGTTCACGTGGCTTAGTCAATCGAGAGAAGTGGAATTTGGCAGCAGGAGATGGGATGTCAGTCAGCTTGGGATCATAAGCAGGCTCTATATTCATGATAGAGTATTTCCAGATGAGCATTTCCTCTGGAGTGGTGACGGTCTCTGTTTGAGCAAGAATTGAGGGAATCTTGCTAATAGATTCCAAGATAGCATCGACGCGTCCTTCTTCTCTGTACTCTGGAATCTGCTGTTCATGTTCTTCAAGAATTGGCATCTGGGTTGATCCYTCTGCAAGGATGGGCTTGACGGTTCCTTGCAGAGCATCAAACGTACCCGTGGA
>NC_037537.1:11375976-11377484 GCF_001531365.2 Cynara cardunculus var. scolymus | reverse complement strand
GGAACAGAGTTGGTTTCATTTGAGTAAGACTCACATACCTAGTCATCAGAGTTGGAGGAGGATTCTGCATTGGACGTGGCCATTAGACAGATGAGCGCTTTATCTTCATCATCTGATGAAGAGTCGGACACCCAGTTTTCTTTTTCGGCCATCAAGCTTCGCTCTATTGAATTATACTTGTATTTGTTCTTATAGTATTCAGCATCCTTGATCAATCGTCCTTTGCATTCCTTGGAAAAATGACCAAGTTTTCCGSATCTGAAGCATCGAAGGTCATTTTTCTTTCCTTCCTTGTCCTCTCTCATTTCCTCTCTTCTTTCTTCCCGTTCTTCTCTTCCATCTCTTCTTCCGTCCCTTTGATAAAATTTGGATGGCTTTTTATCATAAGATGACTGGTACCTTTCCCTTCTGAACTCTTTTCGCTCGTAGGGTTTTCTGATGAACTTTTTTGGAACTGTTTTGTAATCAAGGCCAAAGATTTGGCGAAAGCTTTAATTTCATCTTCTGATTGAGAAGTTTCCTCTTCAGATTCTGATTCTACCACCAATGCTTTCTTGCTCTTCTTCTTGTGTTCTTTGGTAGGAGTCCTTGATTTTTCTTTTTCATCAGCAGCAAGAGCGAGAGGTCCTCCAATGGATACCTTTTTCTTCATAATGTYGCTCTCTTGTACTGCAAGAGTTCCATACAGGTCATGAAGAGACCATCCATCTAAGTCCTGGTTTGCTTGTAGGGACATAGATAGTTGTGTCCATTCATCGCCTAAGCTTTTTAGGAATAAAACATTGTTTTTTTCCTTTGTTCTGATGATATCGTTTCTACGACATTGATTTATCAATGTGTTGAAGCGATCATAGGTCTTCTGTATTGGTTCATCAGGGAGGGCTTTGAAATTTGTGTATTCGTTGAGGCATTGTGCTCTACGATTTTTCTTTGTTTTTGCTCCTCCATCCAGTTGGCTTGCCAGTCCATCCCAAAGTTCCTTCGCAGTGGAGCATGTATCGAGGGATTGAAAGATTTCATTGGGTAGCGCCATTATTATCAATCTATTGGCCTTTTTGTCTGTTTCGACTCTTTCTTTATCATCTTCATCCCAATTTCTTTCATCTTTCGGCATGTAGTATGCTGGAATTTAAGCTGTGGTATTTGTTTCCTGGAACTCTTGAACTAGGGTTTGAGGAATGTAGGGACCCTCCTGTATGGATCGCAGGAGATTCCTATCCATTCCCTCCAGAAAATTTACCATTCTGATCTTCCATTGAGGACATTCCTCTCGTGAAGAGTTGGAGGTTTTGTGAGGGAGCCGACATTGTACACGGAATTCCAGTTGGCCATTGAAAATTTTGGAGAAGAAATAATTTTTAATGAGAAAGAAGATCAATAATTTGAGAGATTTTTGAATGATCGTTTTGATTGGATAATCAATCAATAGGCTCTGATACCAATTGTTGATCCCAGATCTCTCAATAACACTAATAATCTAGTTATGAATTACCAAATTATAGTGATTT
>NC_037537.1:11371067-11375224 GCF_001531365.2 Cynara cardunculus var. scolymus | reverse complement strand
GGGAACGTTTGGGCAATTTAGAAAATATCTGAAAATAATTACTCTAAAGGATAAACCTTAAGAATAAATATTTAAATAACATTTAACATTTAAAATTCCACCTTTATTGTAATATTTTAAAAAAATGGTTTCAATAAAAGATGGATTTTATGGGAAAACAAGTCCTTTGTTATTGAACTAGAGGGGATCTGGTTGGACATGACAATGACGTGAGGGAACCAGAGGGTCTCTGGTTATGAATGATGAATTACTTCATCATAGAATGTTAAGTTTTATGAAACATAAACTCTGGATAGACAAACCAGAGGCATTGGGTGATCATTTTAAACCCTTCGATGTAACACATACCCTTTATGAAGGATTAGAGGGTCTCTTGTTGAATGTAAGGGATGAAATACTTCATTAATATAGCATTTTGTGATCCAGAGGCTCTGGAAGATGAACCAGAGGCTCTGGGTGGGAAAATGCAAACTTAAAGAACCAAGGTATTGAACCAGAGCGTCTCTGGTTGAATGGAGATGTGCAACCAAATATGTGTTTGGCTCAAATTGGATCCTTAGAGATAAATGTGAAGTGCAAAACTCCCCCTCAAATGATGCATAGGGTTGTGCAATGAGTGTAAACTCCCCGTAGAATCACCATGGGAGGTGAATGAGATGACCAGAATCTCTGGTCTATACAACCAGAGGCTCTTGTTGTGAATGATGATGCAGAATGATATGAAAGATGATGGATATGATGGGTCTATGGAACCAAAGGGTTTCTGATTACAAAGACTTAGAATCCAGAGGCTCTGGTCTTTAGAACCAGAGGCTCTGGTTGTATGAGGTATGCAAAAAGTAATGGAAAAATGGAAGAATGATGTCTTATGAAGGCCAAGGTGGACCAGAGGGGCTCTGGTCACAAAGAACATGGAAACCAAAAGCTCTGGTCTCTGGAACGAGAGGCTCTAGTTGCAAAATGGATGAAATGACCAAGTAAAATGTATGAGAAAACACATGAGGGGAGACCAAGTTTGGACCAAAGGGGCTCTGGTCTCAAAGGCTTGGAATCTAGAGGCTCTGGTCTACAGAACCAGTGGCTCTGGTTGGGAAAGGGGGGTACTTTGTGAAAAACACAAAGTACATTCTTTGGACCAGAGGGGCTCTGGTTCCAAAGGGAGTGCAATTTAGGCCAAATATAAACAAGTATTTCTAATTGGCCAGAGGCTCTGGTCTATAGAACTAGAAGCTCTAGTTTAGAGTACTTGGTTATGAGAGCCATTATAATGTATCACTTTTAGGCAGAACCAAGAATATTGAGGATCTTTGGTTTGAAAAGATAGATTGCCTCTAAGTGGTGAGATTCAGCATATCCATCTTGCTGACAAGAAATAGAAATCTTTTCTCATCCAGTGCTTTTGTGAAAATGTCAGCGAGTTGAATATCTATAGGAACAAAATACATCTCTGTTGTTTCCTTTTCTACATGATCTTTGAGAAAATGGTACCTGACATCGATGTGCTTAGTCTTGGAATACTGCACAGGATTTGCAGAGATAGCTATGGCACTCTTGGAGTCACAAAGGATGGGAATCTTTTCATATTGAAATCCATAGTCCTTCAGCTGGGTCTTCATCCAGAGAACTTGTGAACAACAACTAGTAGCAACAACATATTCTGCTTCTGCTGTAGAGGTTAAAACACAATTATGTTTTCTGGATGTCCAACTTACCAGCTTGTCTCCCAAGAGTTGACAACTTCCGGACGTACTCTTTCTATCAAGCTTGCAACTTGCATGATCTGCATTTGTATAGGCTATTAGATCAAAGTCAGAGTTCTTAGGATACCAAAGACCCAATGAAGGGGTTCCCTTGAGGTATCTAAAGATTTACCTGATGGATTAGCAAATAACTTAGCTCCTGTAGCCATTGGTGTTCTCATCGATGATGAATTTGAGAGAGAGTATTTCTTTAGAAGGTCAGTCACATACTTGGACTGATTGATGAAGATTCCTTCTAAAGTTTGTTTGATTTGAAGACCAAGGAAGAAACTGAGTTCTCCCATCATACTCATCTCAAATTTGCTTTTCATTAGCTCTGAGAATTTTTCGCAAAATTTGGCATTGGTAGAACAAAATATGATGTCGTCCACATATATTTGCACAATTAAAATTGTTAAACCCCATAACTCATGATGTAAGAAGTAATGAAAAACAACAAGTGATGAAGAACCAGAAGACCGATGAAAACATCAAGGCAGAATCCACTAAGTCTGGAATTCAACCATTGGATCGATGGATAGTTCAACCATTGGACCGATGGACAAGTTCAACCATTGGACCGATGGACAAGTTCAACCATTGGACCGATGGACAAGTTCAACCATTGGACCGATGGACAAGTTCAACCATTGGACCGATGGACAGGTTCAAGGATGCGATGGAAAAAAGCATTCTCATCGAACCTCTGGACAAACAACACTTAGAAGATTTTCTAGCACTACATCCAAGTACGCAGTGAAGATTTGAAGATAAGGATGAAATCATCATATCATGAATGACAGCTGGAGATGACAAATCAACAGCTGGAATTCAAGTTTATCTTATTGTTAATGTTTATCCATGTGAAAGATAAACCTTATCTGTTAGATAGATGATTTGCTAGAAAGTAGCATTAGATAGTTATCTTTTTAATAATCGATTAGTATAAATAGATGATTAGATCTATTGTAAAAATAAGGCATTTACTCATTGTTTTACGTTTATGAATATATAAAGTAAAACGTTTGAAGCTCAAAGTTGTTTTTAAATTTTCATATTTTATTCTTGAGACTTCATAACTTTCTTCATTAAATCACTATAATTTGGTTATTCATAACTAGATTATTAGTGTTATTGAGAGATCTGGATCAACAATTGATATCAGAGCCTATTGATTGATTATTCAATCCAAACGATCATTCAAAAATCTCTCAAATTATTGATCTTCTTTCTCATTAAAAATTCTTTCTTCTTCTCCAAAATTTTCAATGGCCAACTCGAATTCCGCGTACAATGTCGGCTCCCTCACAAAACCTCCAACTCTTCAACGAGAGGAATATTCTCAATGGAAGATCAGAATGGTAAATTTTCTGGAGGGAATRGATAGGAATCTCCTGCGATCCATACAGGAGGGTCCCTACATTCCTCAAACTCTAGTTCCAATAGTTCCAGGAACAAACACCACAGCTGAAATTCCAGCATACTACATGCCGAAAGATGAAAGAAATTGGGATGAAGATGATAAAGAAAGAGTCGAAATAGACAAAAAGGCCAAAAGATTGATAATCATGGCGCTACCCAATGAAATCTTTCAATCCCTCGGTACATTCTCCACTGCGAAGGAACTTTGGGATGAACTGGCAAGTCAACTGGAAGGAGGAGCAAAAACARAGAAAAATCGTAGAGCGCAATGCCTCAACGAATAAACAAATTTCAAAGCCCTCCTTGATGAACCGATACAGAAGACATATGATCGCTTCAACACATTGATAAATCAATGTCGTAGAAACGATATCATCAGAACAAAGGAAGAAAACAATRTTTTATTMCTAAAAAGCTTAGGCGATGAATGGACACAACTATCTATGTCCCTATAAGCAAACCAGAACTTAGATGGATGGTCTCTTCATGACCTGTATGGAACTCTTGCAGCACAAGAGAGCGACATTATGAAGAAAAAGGTATCCATTGGAGGACCTCTTGCTCTTGCTGCTGATGAAAAAGAAAAATCAAGGACTCCTACCAAAGAACACAAGAAAAAGAGCAAGAAAGCATTGGTGATAGAATCAGAATCTGAAGAGGAAACTTCTGAATCAGATGATGAAATTAAAGCTTTCGCCAAATCTTTGGCCTTGATTAGAAAACAGTTCCAAAAGAAGTTCATCAGAAAAGCCTACGAGCGAAAAGAGTTCAGAAGGGAAAGGTACCAGTCATCTTATGAAAGAAGGCCATCCAAATTTTATCAAAGGGACGAAAGAAGAGATGGAAGAGAAGAACGGGAAGAAAGAAGAGAAGAAAAAAGAGAAGCAAGAAGAGAAGAAAGAAGAGAGGAAAGGAGAGAGGACAAGGAAGGAAAGAAAAATGACCTTCGATGCTTCAGATGCGGAAAACTTGGTCATTTTTCCAAGGAATGCAAAG
>NC_037537.1:11347305-11364743 GCF_001531365.2 Cynara cardunculus var. scolymus | reverse complement strand
ATCACTACTTGTCTTCATCGACATTACAACCAGAGCTCCTCTGGTTCCACACCCACTATGTCATGCATAACCAGAGCTCCTCTSGTTCCATGAAAATACATTTTACACTCAAACTCATCTTAATTGAAAACCATTTTTAAAGGTTATACAAAATTGCAGCTTTTGTGACTAAAAACTGTAACATCGGTTTTTAGAAGACCAAAACTTCGTAATTAGTATTAATCTTACAATTAGATGAGATTTTGAATAATTTTTTTTTTGGAAAACGTCTTCATCAAGATATTATTTGGAATGACTCTTCATTTCAAATACTTCATGATGTCACTCAAACCACGCGCCTGACACCATACAGGCTGTCCCCATTAAGCCGTTTCAATCTTTTCCCTCCCTTACCCCAGGCTGACACGTGTCCACAACATTAATGGCATGTCCTATCCAGACGGCTCACGTTCATCCAATAAAACCCATTTTCGTGATTATTATATCTTAATAATCAAAGAAACGTTTCCCTTACCACTCCACGCCTTCAAAACCTACAACAAGACTCCGACGAACTCAAAACCTACAACAAGACTCCGACGAACTCAAAACCTGCAACTTCCTCAAAAATGGCATCCTCCGCTTCCGACGAATCCAACAACAATGACAGCCGAATCCAATCCACAGGCGYCGACAGCCGCACAATCGTCTTCCTGCCCATGAAACCCAACAACCACATGATTGAACTGCGCAACACCCTCTTTGATGACAGGTTTGCGATAATGATTGAGTTCTTCAAGAACTGTATCCTTCTCCCTGCCGTAACTCTAGTGAACCCAAACGTACCTTTAAAGTACGTTCAACAATACTGGYAGACCTGCGAGTTTGATCCTCCMRKYMWKGRAWWAWKGGGGGACATAGACGCCCCAAATGACATGGTTTGCTCGGTAAAAATATCGCGAGCAAAAGTTTCTAAGGTTCTGTGTATTCCCACAAGAAAGGAACTAGGGATCGATCAATATGACGAACCACCTTCCTTCGATGACATCCTTAGGTTCGTAAAAATGCTAGGGTACAATCGGGAATTGCGAAACGTATCAGACTTCAAAAGACAATTCCTCCTGCCAATATGGAATTTCTTCTTTTCCATCCTCAACCGATCCCTCACCTGCAAGCTCGGTTCCCTCGACCAAGGAAATCTCAACCTAATGATAATTATGTATGGGCTTTTCTTCAACCTCAATCTCGACTACGCCTTCCACATCTACAACGAGATTCATGCGATCGTGATCAAAAAGTGCAAACTTCAAGCCGCAGGAAAGCCACTATCTGATGTTCTCTTTCCCCGCTTCCTTGCTCTTTTCATTGGGGACGTGATGGTGCAACACGGACTACCTGCTGTGGATCCTTTCACCCCAAACTACAAGATGCAAGGACATCGTCCTACACTTTCGAAGGAAGGCTACACCATTAACCGACCGCTATCCTGGGCTATGGTCACTGTAATACCATCGTCAAGTGAGATATGCCAATCCTATGAACGCTCCATGCTGTCCCAAGAACCGAGGGCAGCTACCCCGAAGAACTTAGAGCCGTCCCCCCTCCAAGCGAGGAAGCACCTGCGTCATCTTCATTGGATGATGATGATGATGATGATGATGATGCTCGTGCTTCCCCCGGCCTTCACCAAAATATTCCTCACCCCACTACCCAAAGGGCAATCACATCTACTACCCCTGGCGATCAAAGCCAAAGGGGTATTGAAACAGGACGACCCAGTCCCACCCAAACCCCAGCCAGCCATCCAGGGCCATTCTTCGGGCCTCTGGAGATGAACAAGCCGAGGAACCTCATATACCATCACCCCTCTCTCAACAGAGAGGTGATGTAGAGACATGAGCCCCTTCGCCTCAGGGCTCGCCACAACCCCTCTCACAAACAGAAGAGTCGTTGCTTCTGACATTGAACCCATAGATCGTTCAGAGCGATCTTCAATTTGTGCACCACTCCCCTCGATATTTGATCTACCAAAAGGGACACACATCCTCTTCACTTACTCAGCCTCTGAAGCTGAGGAAGAGGAAGAGGAAGAGGAAGAGGATGTTCCAACATCACGAGATAGTTCTTCTCTCGAAGGCTATCAAGGACATGACGGAAGTCCTTCGAGGCCTACCTTCGCACAAGGCCAAGAGGGCGCCTCAGGAAAAGAGGCCCAACCTGCAACATCTGTTGCTGCAGGGGTTACCCCTTTAGCTGATCTGGTCACAAAGGCTGAGTTCCAAGCCTATGTTGATACAGTGATGCGGTCCTTCGATGACCTTAAACTCCTCGTACAAGGGATTGTGGAAAACCAACTCTCACCCGATACCCCAGACCTCCACCAATCCTTTGCCATCCTCCAATGCCACCTAAACCAAATAGATACCCAAACCCAAACCAACTCATCCCGCCTGCAAATCCTCAAACAAACAGTAACCCAACAACACAATACCATATTATCCTTAGCCACCCAACGAAACCAAATCCTAATCCAATCTATCGCCACCCTCACGGCTCAGGCAACTGAGGCCGATGAAAACTTAACCTACATCATTACCCAACTCCAAACCATTCTTCGCAATCTTCATCAACTACCAGCCTCCATCACCTCCCAAATAACTCAACCTCAACCTTCATCCACCTCATCCATCAATGAAACCCTTGCCACCCTCACCACTCAAATGGCCACCATACAAACATCCCTCACCCAACTACCTGCCACCATACTTGCCCAAATCCCACAACAAAATCAACCCCTACCTCCCTCTGTAGGCCCTTCCTATGAAGCAGCCTTCTCATCCTTCACTGCAGAGGTGAGGAATCTTCTTACCAACCCTCCCCATCCTCAACAATCTACTACAACCTCTGTGCCATCTCCACCACCATCAAGCATGGATTTCGCCACAAGAGCCGATCTTAGAGCTCTATCTAAGGCACTTATCTCATCTTTCAATGAGATAAGTGCAAAGTTTGCTGCCCGATCTGTTGAACCCACCATTGCGCTAAGGAAGAGTCTTTAACAACAACAAGACCGAACAAACACTCTCCTTCGCACCATGGAACAACGGCGCAACAAAGATCGGGTACGTACTCTAACCGAACACATTCGCCTGTGGAAGAAAAAACAGATCGCGAGCCTCCTGCTCCTCGAGCTGCCCCTTAAAACGCAGATGACATGAAGATCCAGTCCCCGATGATCAAGGTCTTGGACCTCATGAGGGGGAGAAAGAGGCGGCGGCTACACAAACAATAGAATCCGCTACACCACAACAACCATCACCACCACAACAACCACCATCAACCCAACAAACCCAAGCAAGGGAACCAGAGGCTTTGCCCTCTGATGAAGAACAAAATATCCAAGTTCCGTCAGCCACAATACCAGACCCCATCGTGTTGAGTTCATCAACCGATGAAGAACCAAACACACCACCTACAAAAACAAACCAAACCCTCACTCCCTCATCCACAACAAACCTACCCCTAACCCCTTCTCCAACACCTCGACCCTTCACCCTTTCCTCACAACCAGAACCAACAACAAACCAACCATCGCCTCAACGACCCCAAACCCATACAGAAACCCATGCACTAGTTACTACCCAACCAACCAAAGAAAACTCACCCTCTACCCATACACAACCCTAAACAGAAACTCAACCCTTAACCCATGAACCCGTGGTGCATGCAGATACCCCTTCTTCCTCAAGGCAACCTCCACAAGGCCTGGTAGATGAGATTATCCAGAACATGGAGTCGATAAGGAGACGTCCTCAATTGCCGCCCAGGGAACCAATCTTGATGGAAAATATCCATCAGTACATGTACCAAGATCGCGATGAAAGTTTGTCAACCAATCCTCCAATCCTATCGCCAGAGTCAACGAACCTCGTACATCATCGATTTGTCAGACAAACCACTCAAGAACCTCAAGCTGTCTTTTTGAATGAGGGAATAAGGAGAGTCGTTGACTTGAAGATAAAGTCTTTTGCCAACAGAGCTATTCGATACATCGAGTTCAGCGTGGAGAGAGCCCATGGGATCGTTAGCGTTTTCAACGAAAACGACCTTATCAACCTTAATCCATATGACTTGATTGAATTATACGCCTACACAGCTCAAAGACAGGATCATGGCATAAGGTTTGGATGGCAAACCGAGCGATAGTAAAAACAATGGAGTCCCTGGTAAAGCTCAGAGACAAAACAGACTTTGAAATTGCCTTTAGGCTAGGCAATAAGAGACTATCCTGCGCTCCTCCAAATGAAGATCTCCAGTGCCTGTAGGAGATACGATCTGCATCAGTTCTTACTCAACCTGAACTCGGACTTGTTTACAAGAACGAGTCTGGGGTTAAAAAGTTCTTCAGAATGACTGAAGCCTTCAAGTATTCAACTGGTACACTTGAATGGTTTCAGAAAACATTAAAGAAAGACTGGGCAGAAACCATGTGCCAAGGGAAGAGGGGAGCCATCTCATACACGAGATATCAACGATCATTGCTTATCGAAGACTACTCTTGCGCTTCAGAGAGATATACTCAGCTAGTTAAGTGATGACTCAAATCTTATGTATTTTGCCTTGATGTATTTTGTTTCCAGTATTGTAAAGAAATTTCATCATCCAATGAAAATTTGGAGTTTGATGTTTTTCCTACTAGATTAGTGTATGTTCTTCACATATGTGTCTAGATTAGACTATGTTTGTTATTTCATTACTTACGGGGAGATTGTTAAACCCCATAACTCGTGATGTAAAAAGTAATGAAAAACAACAAGTGATGAAAAAGCCAGAAGACTGATTAAGACATCAAGGCAGAATTGTCTAAGTCTGGAATTCAACCATTGGATCGATGGATAGTTCAACCATTGGACCGATGGACAAGTTCAACCATTGGACCGATGGACAAGTTCAAYCAGAGGATCAATGGACAGGTTCAAGGATGCGATGGAAAGAAGCATTCTCATCGAACCTCTRGACAAACAACACTTAGAAGATTTTCTAGCACTACATCCAAGTACGCAGTAAAGATTTGAAGATAAGGATGAAATCATCATATCATGAATGACAGCTGGAGATGACAAATCAACACCTGTAATTCAAGTTTATCTTATTGTTAATGTTTATCCATGTGAAAGATAAAGCCTATCTGTTAGATAGATGATTTGCTAGAAAGTATCATTAGATATTTATCTTTTTAATAGTCGATTAGTATAAATAGATGATTAGGTCTATTGTAAAAATAAGGCTTTTACTCATTGTTTTACGTTTATGAATCTATAAAGTAAAACATTTGAAGCTCAAAGTTGTTCTTAAATTTTCATATTTTATTCTTGAGACTTCATAACTTTCTTCATTAAATCACTATAATTTGGTTATTCATAACTAGATTATTAGTGTTATTGAGAGATCTGAGATCAACATGTTCATTTCTCAAATCACTCCACCCCCACTCGACACGTGTCTCCATCCACCTGCGAATTATGATCGTGACCAGGCTTTACGGCTCACGATCACAATCATATCCACCTTTTCACCAAACGTCCCCCAATAGCATCATTAACTTTTTATTATTAAAATATTCTTTTAAACCAACCCTTCATATTCCCCTACTTTATATACCCTTCGTCCCCACCTTTACACTCCTTGCATGCACAATACTCTCTCAAGAACATTCAAACACTCAGACGACCATGCAACTTCCGTAACTACGAAAATGGTGTCATCCTCCTCCCATGAATCAAACAACAACAACGACTGTCACGTGCAGTCGACCAGCACCGACAGCCATGCTATCATATTCCTCCCCATGAAGCCAAACAACCATTTGATCGATCTACGCACCCAGCTCTACCAGGACAGGTTTGCCATTCTTATCGAGTTTTTCCAAAACTGCATCCTACAACCCGCCCTCATCCTCTCCGACAATGGGGTGTCGGTCAAATATGTCCAACAATACTGGCAAACCTATAAGTTCTACCCAGAGAACCGCAAGATTATGGGGGACCTCGACATCCCAAATGACATGGTGTGTTCGGTCAAGATTTCCCATGACAAAATCTCCAAGGTACTGCTCATTCCAACAAGACAGGAGCTCGGCATCGCACACTATGCTGAGCCACCAATGAGTTTCGACATCTTACGTTTCATGAAGATGTTGGGCTACAACAGGGACTTGCGCAATGCCTCAGACTTCAAGAGGCAATCATGTATGGTCTGTTCTTCAACCTTCCTCAGGACTACGCCCTGTTGATCTACAATGAGATACATACCACCGTCATCAAGTAGAACAAGTTAGTGGCTGCAGGAAAGCCGCTTTCATCGGTGCTCTTTCGCGTTTCCTTGCGTTGTTCGTAAGGGATGCGATGAGGAGGCACAACCTGCCAAGCGATGAGCCATTCACCCCACAGTACACCATGAATGGCCATCGCCCAACCATCTCGAAGGATGGTTACCCCACATAAAGGCCACTTTCAAAGGCAATGCTCAGCGTGATCCCTGCAACATCTGCATGCCGTAGGGCATATGAGAGCTCCATGTTGGCCCAACAACCTAGGCCAGCTACCTCGGAGCACATAGAGCCGTCCCTCGATACAAGCGAGGGATCGCAGGAGGAGTCGTCTTCATTGGATGATGAAGATGATGATGATGACACTCCTCCAGCATCCCCCGACCCCATACACACAACAATTCCATCACCCCCCAAGGGCAACCACATCGACTACCCCTGGCGATCAAGGCCAAAGGGGTATTGAACAAGAACGACCCAGTCCAAACCCAACCCCAGCCAGCCAGCCATCCAGAGGCCACTCTTCTCCTCGGGCCTCTGGAGATGATCAAACCAAGGAACCACACCATCCATCACCTCTCTCCCAATAAGAGGTGATGAAGAGATAAGAGCTACTTTGCTTCATAGCTCGCCACTACCCACTCACACAGAAGCATGTGTTGCTTCTGAATTTGAAATTCCTATCGATCGTTAAGAGCGATCGTCCATTCCTGCACAAGCCCCTTCGATATTTGATCTAGCAAAGGGGACGCACATTTACTTCCCTTGCCTCACTTCACACAAGGAATCCGATGAAGAAGAGGTTAATGTAGCAACATCACGAGATAGTTCCTCACTTGAGGGCTATCAAGGACGTGATGGAAGTCCTTCCTTGCCTCACTTCACACAAGGAAACGATGAAGGCGCCTTTAGAGCTGAGGCTAAACTTACAACATTTGTTGCTGTAAGGGTTACCCCACCATTTGCAGAGTTGGTCACTAAGGCTGAGTTCCAAGCCTTTACTGATTCAATTCAGCGGTACTTGGATGACCATAAACTCAGCTTGGCAAGGATTGCTGAATCCCCCCCATCGATTGACCTTTCAAAGATTCAGCAATCCCTTTCCACCCTCTCAACCGCCCAAAACCAAACCATCACAGCCACCCTTGCAACCCTCACAACCCAGGTTACTGCGACCGATGAAGCCATCACATCCCTCATCACCCAAATAAACTCTATAAATACTTCCCTCACCACACTACCCACCACCATACCTGCCAACGTACCACAAACAGCCCCCCTACCCCAACCCCTCTGCAGCTCCCTCAACCGATGAAGCTTTCACCTCCTTTGCTGCAGAGGGGAGGCAAATGATATCCTCCATCACCATTGCTCCACCAGCCACAACCTCAACCTCCACCTCCACCCCAACAGATGCAGCAACCAGAGCTGACCTTCGAGCCCTCTCTAAGGCACTCATCTTCTTGTTCAATAAGATAAGTGCCAGGTTTGTACATCGGTCCACAAAACCAGCCAAGGCTCTCTCCAAGAGCCTTGAGATCCAGTAAGCTCGCACCAACTCCCTTCTCCTAACAATGGAGGAGACTCGAAGAAGGAAGGCCCTGAGGAAGTATCTCGCTTTCTTCAGGATGACCAAGAAGAGAAGAAGATCCTCCTACTCAACAAGCCACCCCCTTAAGAGGCTAAGGCATGATGACCCAGACTAAGATGATCATGGTCTTGGTCCTCACGAGGGGGAGAACCCAGCTCAGGCACCAATAGAAACAGCTGCACCACCACATCCACCATCTCAGAGCCACCAAACCCAAACCACCCAAGGAACCCAAAATATACATGTTCCCTTTGCTTTCACCCAAGAACCCATACCCACAACAAATGAGTTCTCACCAATTGTGGTGAGTTCTTTATCATCTGAAAACTCACCTTCCCCTCAACCAAAAATAAACCTACCCTTCACTCTATCACCAACACCTCCTCAACTAGAACCATCCATCGCCTTACCCACTCAACCAGAACCCTTCATAACCCAACCCACTCAACCACAACCAGAACCCATCCAAATAGAACGCATCACCCAACCAGAGCCCACACAGCCAGAACCTACCCAAAAAGAAACCACCCAACTAGAACCCATACCTCCACCAGAACCCATAACCCAAACACAACCCTTCACCCAACAACAACCACCCATCACCCAACCAACCCCACAGGTGCAAGCAGACGTTCTTTCCTCTTCAAGGCAAGCTTCATCGCAAGGAGTGGTCGATGAAATCATTTCAAAATTTGAGTTGCTAAGGAGACGTCCACCAAAGCCCCCAAGGGAACCTGTCATGATGGAGAATATCCATCAATATCTCTACCATGACCGCGATGAATAGTTGGTCCTCAACCCTCCCATTTTATCTCCTAAGTCGATGGGACCTGCTGCTTCATAGATTCGTGAGAGAGACGACCTCTCCACCATAAGTCGTCTTTTCAAACGATGGAATCAAGACCGTCCTAGACATCAAGATGAGAACTTTCACAAACTGAGCTATCAAGTACACCGAGTATACCATGGAACATGCACACGGGATGATCAGTGTTCTTAATGATAATGATCTAATCAATCTCAACCCATGGGACTTGATTAACCTTTATGGCCATACAGCTCAACGACAGGACCAAGGGATCAGGTACGAGATGGGCAACAGAGCGATAGTGAAGGCCATGGGAACCTTAGTGAAGTTCAGAGAAAAGAGCGACTTCCAAATCGCTCTTGAACTTGGTATTGAAAAACTCTCCTGCACTCCTCAAGATGAAGATTTCCAAGGCCTAAAGGAGAAGCGATCTACATCGGTCTTTACTCAACCAGAGTTTGGATTGGTCTTCAAAAACTAGTTTGGTGCTAAAAAGTTCTTCAGACTAACTGAGGGCTTCAAGTACTCAACCAATACACTTGAATGGTTTCAGAAAGTCATCAGAGAGGAGACCATGAACTTATTCATGGTATCTCCACAGTCATTGAATTCAGAGGACTGATGATGCGATTCTTGAAAATATCTAGAGGAGACCATGAGTAAAATATTTTCATCATGTAATTTAAATTGCATTCATGTTTTGTAAGAATTCATCCAACACCTGGACCAATGAAATATTTTGGCAAAAGGATGTTTTTCTAGTTTAGCCTCTGTCTTTCATTATTCTTCAATTGTTCATAGACTAGTCAATGTTTGTCTTTTCATTACTTAGGGGGATATTGTTAGACCCCATCACTCATATTTGTAAAACTAATGAAAAACACAACAAGTGTGAAAGAGCAGAAGGCCGATGGAAGACTCTCAAGCAAAAAGTCTAAGTGCCCAAATACAACCAGAGGTGCGATGAACGTCCATAGGTGCGATGAACTGTGCATCTCCATAACCCCTCTGGTCACCAACACTTGGAGTTTTCCACGAGAGTTCAACCAGAGGTACTCTATGAAGAAGATCACAAGACTCGGTTGAACACACCCTTTAGAAGACACCTGGAGATGGCAAATCGACAGCTGGATTCTCCATTCCTTACTTTGCTTTATTTATTTTCCATAAGTCTAGAGTGCTTTCCTTTCATAAGAAATTTGCTAAATATCTTCCATATATAGCAAACTCCATAATTAGATTACTAGTATAAATAGGCTTTACCTTTCTTGTAATTGTTAACACTTTCCTACCAATCATTTGAATAAAGTGTAACATACACTTTCGCAAATACGTTGCAAATATCTCCTTTATACATGTTTATGTGATCAAAACATAAAATTTGGAAGCAAACCTGATTGCAATAAACTATATATGAAATAGTCGGAACCATCGTACGAGGCCCGGGGCAAAACAATTGAAAAGAAACGGGTCAAAAACATCAATATCTACGTTATTGATACATAAAAACTGACTTTTATTGGAAGATATTTTCTGAAATATTTCTATTGTAAGCTGTATATTATCTGTTTACGAACGCGTGAGCGAAAATCACATCAAAAACGGAGGTCCGAGCAAAAAGTTTTGCGATTTTTAGTGATTAGTGGTCAAACCGAGTTTTCAGCCGAGTCAACTCAGCCCCAACTCGTAAAAGTCGAATATATATGATGTTTACCTCTTTTTTTCACCCAAAACAGTGTCTCATCTCCCATACTTACTACCAGGGGCGATTTTGGCTTCATAGGGGTGAATCAAGGTTGTTTCAAAGGGTTTTTGCTTGAGTTTTATGCCAAATTCATCCACCGATTAAGGTATAACTATTTCATAGGTTAATTCAATGATTTGAAGCTAGTTAGAGATGAAATCAATGAAACCTAATCTGAGTTATATTAGTAATATATTTTATTTAGATTGGTTATAGCCTAACTAAGTTGTTATGATGCTTGATTGATGATTTGGAGCTTTCGAAAATGAAGAACATAGGTTAAACTTTGATTTTCTTCATTAATGGCTATTTTGGTGAAAATCTTGAGTATTGATCTTGTAAACAATAATATAAACATGGTTAGATGGTATTTTGATTGTTGGAATAAAGATTGAATCCAAAATATGGATTTTAGCGTATTTAGTTGGTGAATTTGACAGCACCGAATCTATTCAAGATGTTATTTTGAATGTGTGATAAATTCTTAACCGTAGCTCGGATCGCTTCGATTCTGGACATTTTAGAAAGATTATATTAGCTTTAAACCTATCCTTTAGACACTTTTTAGAAATAAGGCTTCTATTTTGGTTATAATTGGTCTAAAAACTGATAAAAAGTTGATTTTGAGCTGTGAATTATAGTAACTAAAATGAGTTTAAATTAAGTTTGGTTAAGTTATTGTTGTCGAATCTTTATGAAACTTTGGATACATATTACAGGTGTTAAATACGCTCACTTGGTTCTTCCAGAGTGACCGTTGGACGACGTTTAGACATATATGGATGTAGAGCCTAATTTGGCTCGATTTTTGAATATCGAAAAGCACTGTGAGTTTATGGGGCTACTTAACTTGCTATTTTCTAAACATGTGTTTTTTATTTGCTACTTGCTTCCATACTCATCCATGTTATGTCTCCTTATCAATTTCAACAGATTATTGGCTATTGCACTCCGTCCTTCCATACGTGCTACTCGGTGGTTACTTTGTGTTTCACCCGGGGAGGCACACTTAAGCCCATATCAGCTGAGATTATTCGAGTATGGTGCGTATTTGACCGTGTTAGAGTCCGATCATTTTCCCCACTGTCTGGGATAGCTCGGGTGGGAAGATCATTCCACTGGCCGGGATTGCTCGGGTGGTATGAAATCTATTATATATATTGTTGTGCTTACGACGGCCGGGATAGCTCGGTGGTAGTACATATCAATTATTGACTTTCACACGATCTATTTGTTGCATACTTTGATATTCAGATGTATGATTCTCGAATGATGATTACTTATTACATGATTTACATCCTTCGTGATCATTGACTTCCATGGATTTCATTAGTGAAGCTTTAGTAGTTAGTAGTTCCCGTTTACTCACTAAGCATTATGTACTTACTCTTTTAGTTGTTTACATTTTTACAGGCCGTGTAGATAAGGCAAATAACAAGCTCGAGTAGATTGAGATCTTTGCTTTTGGTGCTTCCAGTAGCAYGACTCTTTTGGTATTATATAGTTAGTCGAATACAACTATGGATTGTAAACTCGTAAATATTATATCCCGTTCGCTTTATTATGATTTAAAAATGTAACTTTTGGTGGTTTGTTTATCATTTATAGAAATGAGGTATTACAAACCTGGTATCATTTAGGTAATCTGGGTCTTACGTAAAGTGAGACATTTGACACTCAAATTTATTCTTGAATACTCTCTTTGTGTTCTTGTGTGTTCTTCACTTTTTTTTATCTACACGATATATTTAGGTTATTCATAACCTGAATATTCGTGTTATTGAGAGATCTGGGATCAACATAGAGGAAGAGGAAGAGGAAGAGGGAAGAGAAAAAGAGAGAGGAAGAACGAGCCAAAAAGGCAAGGTTAGAGAGTGAACAAAGGGAGAAAGAAGAAGAGGAAAGGAGAGCAAGAGCTTAGAGACCAAAAAAAGAACAAGAGGAGAGAGAGAAAAACAAAAGAGAAGTTGCTCTACTTCTTGAACATGAGGAGAGCACAAGCGAAGAGACAAAGAGCTCCGGTGAAGAGGGAGAAGAAGAAGAGAGCTCGAGTGATGATGAGGGAGACGAGGGAGGAGATGCTCCGGTTGAGGGGTAGCCGAAGCAAGAGGGAGTGAAAATTTAGAACATATATTTACATAGCCCAATTCCCAGTGCAACCACATCTTTTGACTCAGTTGGTTGAGAAACAAGAGTCATAGAAACATAGGTGCACGCCTCAAACCTCAAACTTCCAAGCCAGCCAGAGGTCACATCTGCCTTTGGCCAAGATTGCCAAAGGGAATCCACACTTCAGGGTTCATCCTCTCAAAAGGGTGAATCCCTTGAAACGATAAGTGGCATGTCTCCCCATGTCGCGCTACCTTCCCAACCAGAGGAATTTGTTTCCTCTACAATAGTTATTTCCCAAACTGGTTTATAGCAAGCACTCCCAAGTTTCTTTCACCTTTTAACATGTCTTTCAAAACCATAAACTCAAGGTTCATATTTTAAATTTCCTTCATAAGTTCAGCGTTTAAGAAAATTACCTCATTCTCGTTTTCAGAAGATGAGCCTTTGGCTTCAGTTCTTGCCATTATGCACATGTTTACCTGGGTAAAATGAACAGCTCCATCATCATTTGACGAGTCAATCAGCCAGCTTTCCTCTTCTGCTACCAAAGTCTTGCCGTTCTCAAGGGTTTTTGCCAGATTCGCCTTCTTGAGGTAGTAGTTTAAATCTTTAAACTTTTTGAACCGACAATCTTTGATGTAATGACCATGCTTTCCATAATTAAAGCATATGCTCACTTCAGATTGAGCATCCTTCTGGTCTCTGGCTTTTACAAATATCTCAGGCCTGACCTCCTTTCCCTTGCACGTATCAAACATTACAAACATCTTCTTCTTCTCAAACCTCTTTTGTATGATAACTGGGTCTTGGTTATCACCTGAGTAACTAACTACATGATTATCTATTATATATTTACGTGACAGCATGATAAATTGGTATATTTGATCATGCTAGCATGTGAGTTTTTTATGCATAACTAAAAATATGTTAGTATACATGAAGTTTGTGTGCATGGTTATTGTATGCATGATTTAATTATGCATGCATGGGGTGGGCATGAATGAGAAGGGCTGTTAAGCCGCCTTTCTTTTTTTAGAAAGGTTATACAAGGAGGGTGAGGCCTCCATTCACCTCTCTTGCCATTTTGTGATCTAGTAGTGATTTAAAGAAAAGAGGTGATCAGATTGCTTTCTAACTGAATTTCAAGAAGTTGATTTTCAAAAGTATTTCAAAGGTGAGTGGTTAAATGTCTTAAAAGTACTTTGAATTGCATATTGATTTGAGTTATGAAAGTTTACCCGAATATGGCTTTAAATTGGACAAGTGTTGTCCGGATTATTTTAACTCGGACACATGTTGTCTGATTTAGTTTTAAATCGATTATAGTATTGATCGGATTAAAGAGTTAGTGAGATTTTGAAATATATTGTTGATCCCAGATCTCTCAATTACACTAATAATCTAGTTATGAATAACCAAATTATAGTGATTTTACGAAGAAAGTTATGAAGTCTCAAAGATAAAATAAGAACATTCAAGAACGACTTTGAGCTTCAAAGGTTTTACTTTTATAAATAATGAAACTTAAAACAAAGAGTAAAAGCCTTTCTCACGTACGCACATATATTCTTTACAATAGACCTAGTCGTCTATTTATACTAGATGACTAATGCTAAGATAACTATCTATTGCTACTTTCTAGCAAATAGTCTAGCTAACAGATAAGGTTTATCTTTTACATGSATAATCATTATAAACAAGATAAACTATAATTCCAGCTGTTGATTCRTCATCTCCAGCTGTCATTATCTATGTGGTGATTTCATCCTTATCTTCAAGTCTTCATTGTACGCTTGGATGAATACTTAGAAAATCTTCCAAGTGTTAGTCTGTCCATCGTATTGCGACAAGGGTCTTGAAGTCAGGTTTCGCAAAGGTTTCTGCATCATAGAAACAAAGCCCAGTCACACAATCATCAAGGCAAAGAGAGAAGGAAATCTCTATCTTMTAGATTTTGAGTCCTCCATGGGACAAGATACCCTTTGTCTTGTATCTAATAAGAGCGATGAAAATTGGCTATGGCATCAGAAATTCTCACATCTCAACTTTGATGCACTATGAAAACTAGCCACACAGAAGTTGGTCAAGTGAATTCCGGATCTTAAATTCGAAAAAGATCATCTTTGCTTAGCCTGTCAGATGGGAAAGCTAAAACGGGCCTCACATAAAACCAAGTCAGAAACCTCCTGYACCAAGCCCTTCGACATGATTCATATAGACCTCTGTGGGCCTATATCAACTCAAAGTCTCTCTGGAAAGAAGTATATGCTAGTACTGGTCAATGAATACTCCAGGTACACTTGGGTTGAATTTGTAAAGAATAAATCAGATGTTCCAGACCTACAAATGGGAGTGATGAAAAGGCTTCAAGTCCTTCTACAACAAAAACTAGTGAAGGTTAGAATCTACAATGGAACTGAATTCAAAAATGCCAAAATCGATGACTACCTCTTTAGTGAAGGCATTACACAAAACTTCTCATCAGCAAGAACTCCACAACAAAATGGAGTGGTAGAGCGAAGGAACCGAACCTTAGTGGAAGCAGCAAGGACCATGCTTGCTTCATCGGAGTTACCCATCACATTCTGGGCTGAAGCTATTTCCACTGCGTGCTTCACCCAGAATCGATCAATCATTAACAGGAGACACTAGAAGACACCTTATGAGCTCATCAACCAAAGAAGACCAAATGTCAAATATTTTCATGTCTTTGGGTGCAAATGCTTTGTACTCAACGATAGAGAATATCTTGGTAAGTTTGACAAGAAAGCTGATGAAAGAATCTTTCTGGGCTATTCTCAAACCGCCAAAGCCTACAGAGTCTACATCAAAAGGACAAGCATCGTCATTGAAAGCATCAGTGTGCCATTTGATGATACCACACCTATGACTTCTAGACACAATAGTTCAAAACTCGGACTTCAAAGAAGAGCATCTGTTTCATCACTTGGCAAACCCAATGAATCAGAGTTAGCTCAATTATTTGAAGACATCTTCGATGAAGAAGTAATCTCTGAACATGAGCCAAATGCAAAATCTATCTCCATAACAGATGAAGACCATGAWGTCTCCAATGCTAAAGGTACATCACTTACTGAAACTCATGTTACTTCACCATCTTCTTCTGTGTCTTCAGATCATGATCAAGATCTAGAGTCTAACTCTGGAGATGATCTCGTCGAGGGGGAGCAAGCAGTTCCATCGATCGATGAAGAACTGCATCCTGTTGCTCCAAAACCCCAACCAAGCACCAAGTGGACAAAAGATCACCCACACCACCAAATCATTGGTGATCCAACCTCTGGTGTCAAGACAAGATCTGCCACTGCAAATGAATGTCTCTTCGCCAACTTCCTAATCATGATAGAACCAAAGAATATTTCAGAAGCCCTACAAGACCCAAACTGGATAGACGTGATGCAAGAAGAATTACTCCAGTTCGAAAGAAACAAATTATGGTCCCTTATGCCTCTACCCAAAGGGAAGACGGCCATAGGAACCAAATGGGTCTTCCGAAACAAGAAGGACGAAGATGTCATCGTAATAAGGAACAAAGCCATGCTTGTTGCCAAAGGCTACCACCAGGAAAAAGGGATTGATTATGATGAGACATTCGCTCCCGTTGCAAGACTTGAAGCCATCAGAATGTTCCTAGCCTACGCAGCTCACAAAGGCTTTAAGGTCTATCAGATGGATGTCAAGTCTGCCTTCCTCAACGGCAAACTTCAAGAAGAATTCTACGAGTAGCAGCCTCCTGGTTTCGAAGATCCAAAACATCCGGACTACGTCTATTTTCTGGATAAAGCCCTCTATGGGYTGAAGCAAGCACCCAGGGCCTGGTATGAAACTCTATCTACCTTTCTCATCAATAATGGATTCGAAAAAGGTACAATCGATACAACCCTCTTTCTCAAAAAGCACAAAAGCGATATCTTACTTGTTCAAATATATGTGGAAAACATCATATTTGGTTCTACAAATGCAAAACATTGCAAAAAATTCTCAGAGTTGATGAAAAGAAAATTTGAGATGAGCATGATGGGAGAACTTACTTTCTTCCTCGATATTCAAATAAAACAAACTTCAAAAGGGATTTTCATCAATCAGTCCAAGTATGTGACTGACCTTCTGAAGAAATACTCTCTCTCAAATTCATCATCGATGAGAACACTTATGGCTACATCTAAGTTATTTGCTGATCCATCAGGCAAACCTGTGGATGTAACATCCTACAGAGGCATGATTGGATCACTCTTGTATCTAACTGCTAGTAGACCAAATATTATGTTTGCTACATGTTTTTGTGCAAGATATTAATCAAATCCTAAAGAATCGCGTCTCTCTGCAGTCAAGAGGATCTTTAGATACCTCAAACGAACTCCATCATTGGGTCTCTGGTATCCAAAGAACTCTGGTTTTGATCTAATAGCCTACACAGATGCAGATCATACAGGTTGCAAACTTGATAGAAATAGCACGTCTGGAAGCTGTCAACTCTTGGGGGACATCTGGTAAGTTGGACATCCATAAAACAAAATTGTGTCTCAACATCCATAGCAGAAGCAGAGTATGTTGCTGCTGCTAGTTGTTGTTCACAAGTTCTCTGGATGAAGACTCAGCTCAAGGAATATGGTTTCCATCATGACAAAGTCCCTATCTTCTGTGACTCCAAGAGTGCCATAGCAATCTCTGCAAACCCAGTGTAGCATTCCAAGACCAAGCACATCGATGTAAGGTACCATTTTTTGAAAGACAATATTGAAAAAGGGAATATAGAAATGTATTTTTTTCCCACTGAGATTCAACTTGCTGACATTTTCACAAAAGCTCTCGATGAGAAAAGATTTTTATTCTTAGTCAGCAAGATGGGTATGCT
>NC_037537.1:11338201-11346960 GCF_001531365.2 Cynara cardunculus var. scolymus | reverse complement strand
CACACCCTTCTTTCATCAAACCCTAACATCTCTACATCAACCAGAGTCTCTGGTTCTAAAGACCAGAGCTTCTGGATTCCTACTCTTTGCAACCAGAGCCTCTCTGGACCCAAAGCGTCTCCCTCTTCTCACTTCACATGGACTTAATCATATTTTCATACTTCATTTCATCGTCTCTAAGACCAGAGCCTTTGGTTCTAAAGACCAGAGCCTCTAGATTCAAAGTCTTTTGAACCAGAGCCCCTCTGGTCTCAAAGGCTCAACCTCTATACTCTTTCCCATACCCTTAACCATTCTCTCATACATATTTTTCCTTGTCTTTGCAACCAGAGCCTCTCGTTCAAAAGACTAGAGCCTCTGGATTCATTTTCTTTGGTACCAGAGCCCCTCTGTTCTCAAAGACCCATCCATATACCTCTTCACTTGCATACTTAGCCACATTGCATATCTTAATTTCATCATTCTTCACAACCAGAGCCTCTGGTTGTATAGACCACAGCCTCTGGTCCCCTAATTCTTCATTATTATTTGTTTGAGGGGGAGTTTTTGCAAACCTCAAAACCATTCTTCATGCATCATTCAAGGGGGAACATCTATTTCATCTTCAAACCATATGCATTTTCCATCTAGAGCCTCTGGTTCTACTATCCAGAGCCTCTGGCCACCTAAATGCTAAATATGAATTTAACCAGAACTCCTCTGGTTCTACAAAATGGATTGTCAATGCTTTTCTAGGGCCTCTGGTTAGTCATCCAAGGCCTATCAATCATGCAATCCCATGTCACACCCTACTAAAGCGGAAAAACGAGATGTAACAGGTAAGCGAGTCACAGCAACAGTTAATATTTTGGATTTCACAAATCACTATAAATAGGAACCTTCCAAAAGTCATTTTATGTCCAACTTTTACATCATTCAAAATAATGAGATCAGTTGACTATTTAAGTTACTCATTATTACCCTACAATCTTGAATTACACAGCCCCCAAAACATATTGCACATTCTTCGAGTGACATCCATTTACTCATCATTTTCGAAAGATTTTAACCCTATTTTCAAACTACCAAAAACAGTTAGCCTTCAGAAATTATTTTCCGATTTCATTAAGTTTTGAAGATGTACAAATCAATTTGGGATGCATGCAAGATTCTTCCATACTTCAAAACATATCTTTACATGATCGGACTTCGCATGCAAAGGGGCTTTCTCCTACTTTCTTAAAGATCAAAGAACATGGATCATGGATTATCATCCTTTTTGAAGACATTCTCATGTCTTTGATGAATAATCTCCCCTCTTTAACTCTCCAGAATTTTAACTAAAAGGCCAAGAAGTAGGAGTATGAGGATGAAAACTTTTGTTATTTTACAAGGGTAAGATAACTAGGATCATACCTTTGTCTTAAAATCTTGAATATTCTTCAAAGATTGACAGAATTTTCCTGAAGACTTGCTTGAAGAAATCGGCTGGAGGGTGGTTTGTTTTAGAGAGAGATTAGAGAGATGAAAAGCTTAGGCTGAGAGAGTTTGGAAATGAGAGTTTTTGAAATGATGTAGGGTATTTATATAAGGATTTTAAAGAAGGAATTGGGCTACCCTCTAAAGGCCCAAACCTAAATAAAACTTTTATTTTTCTTAATATGAATGAACCCACTATATAATTTACCCAAACATAAATAAAATGACACTACTAATTCCAAAACTCCACCTTTTGATAAATTATGTGGACAATCAAATGGGACTTTTGTATTTTATTTTAAAAGTTTATAATATCAACTTTATTTTATTTAGAGCATTACTAAAATATTTGGCATTACACAAGTTAACTTTATCGGTTACCCGCCGAGGCGTGATTTTCCGAACTAAACTTGGGATCTAAACCAGATGAACTCTAACCACCATGACTAGATCCTAGTAAATTTATAATTCTAAATAKAGGATCTATAATAAGGTGCTAACCTGAGGCTCATAAATGACGGAATGTCACAGTCTCCCCATGCCAAAAAAATTCGTCCCAAAATTTATTCGTCAAATCAGATCATGACTCGTTTGAGAACAAGTGAGGATATTTGTTTTTCATGAAATCTTCTCTTTCCCACGTGTACTCCGGTCCATGCCTCGAAGTCCAATGAACTTTTACAATTGGGATTTTGTTACGCCTCAATTGCTTGACTTTATGGTCGAGGATTTCCCGTTCATTAATTTGAATGTCTTCCAAAGGTAGAACCAAAGATTCGTCGGCTAAACATTTCTTGAGGTTTGATACATGAAATGTATCATGGATGGCACTAAGCTCTGGGGGCAAGTTTAGTTTGTACGCAACCGGTCCTACTCTTTCGAGTATTTCAAATGGACCAACATACCTTGGGCTAAGTTTTCCTTTCTTTTCGAAGCGCACCACTCCTTTCCATGGAGATACTTTTAAAAGGACTTTATCACCCACTTGAAATTCCAATGCTTTCCTTCGGTTATCAGCGTAGCTCTTTTGATGATCTCTTGCAGCTTTAAGTCTTTCTTGGATGATCGAGAGTTTGTCGGTTGTTTCCTGGATAATGTCAGGCCTTGTCAGCTGTCTATCACCAATTTCCAACCAGCTGAGTGAGGATCTACATTTACGCCCATACAAGGCTTCGTACGGTGCGCACTAGATACTGGTGTGATAGCCATTATTGTAGGAAAATTCAACCAATGGTAGATGAGTGTCCCAACTGCCTCCAAAGTCTATCACACAGGCTCGTAACATATCCTCTAGCGTTTGGATGGTCCTTTTCGTTTGCCCATCCATTTGAGGATGATAGGAAGTACTTAAGTCCAACCTYGTGCCTAGTGCCTTTTGAACTGATCGCCACAATCGTGAAGTAAAACGGCTATCTCTATCTAAGATGATGGAAATAGGTACTCCATGACGCGATACAATTTCATTGATATATAACTGTGCAAACCATTCCATACTAAAGCCTTCTCGAACAGGTAAGAAGTGCGTGGATTTCGTAAGTCGATCCACTGTGATCCAAATTGAGTCATATCCTCTCCTAGTCCTAGGTAACTTTGTAACAAAATCCATTGATATCTGATCCCACGTCCATTGAGGAATCTCTGGTTGCTGAAGAAGACCAGACGGTTTCTGATGTTCAACTTTTACCCTTGCACAGGTTATACACCGTCTTACGTACAAGGCAACATCCTTCTTCATTCCTAGCCACCAGTAATATTCTCTTAGCTGTTTGTACATCTTATCAGTTCCTGGGTGAATTGGGTATCTTAAGCGATGTGCTTCCTCCACAATTATTGACCGGAGGCTGTCGTTCGTTGGTATCCAAACTCTATCTCTGAAGTAACGCACCCCATCTACTCGAGTTTCGAATTCCTTCTCTAGGTGGTGTAGGGTCTCGTTCCTCAAATTCTCCGATTTCAACGCCTCGTCTTGAGCTTCAAGAATCTGCATTTTTAGGTTCATTTGAACTAGCATTCCCATGGCTCGTGCCCTTGACGGTTTCACTCTTTCTTTCCGGCTTAAGGCGTCTGCTACCACGTTAGCTTTCCCCGGGTGGTACTTTATTTCACAATCATAGTCGTTGAGAAGTTCGACCCACCTTCGTTGCCTCATGTTCAACATCTTTTGATCTAAGATATGTTGAAGACTTTTATGATCAGTGAAGATGGTGCATTTGGTGCCGTAAAGATAGTGCCTCAAAATCTTAAGTGCAAATACTACCGCCCCCAATTCAAGGTCACGTGTAGTATAATTCTTCTCGTGCACTTTGAGTTGCCTTGAGGCATATGCACTGACCTTATCTTTTTGCATAAGCACGCATCCTAAGACTTGATGCGATGCATCACAATAGACCACAAAATTTTCCGAACCCTCTGGTAGAGATAAAATAGGTGCATTGCATAGCCTCTGCTTAAGAGTCTTAAATGCTCCTTCCTGTTTCTCTCCCCAAACAAACTTTTTATCTTTCTGGGTTAAAGTCGTGAGTGGTTGTGCGATTTTTGAAAAGTTTGCGATGAATCGCCGATAATAGCCTGCCAGGCCAAGGAATTGACGAATTTTCGTCGGGGTTCTTGGGGCTTCCCATTTCTTAATGGCCTCAATCATGGCAGGATCTACCTGAATCCCTTTTTGATTAACCACATGACCAAGAAATTATACTTCACGAATCCAGAATTCACATTTGGAGAATTTTGCATACAATTTCTGGTTTCGAAGTAATTCTAATATCATCCTCAGATGCTGCTCATGGTCCTCCTTCCTTGCTTCGTGAATAAATCAGTATCTCGTCTATGAAACGATTACAAATTTATCCAGGTATGGTCTGCAGACTCTATTCATTAGATCCATAAACACTGTCGGTGCATTGGTTAGTCCGAATAGCATGACCAATAACTCATAATGACCATATCGGGTTCTGAATGCTGTTTTGGGAATGTCCTCTTCCTGAATTCTTACTTGATGGTATCCAGATCGCAGATCAATTTTGGAAAAGTATACCGCACATTGGAGTTGACCAAACAGATCATCGATTCTAGGAAGAGGGTATCTATTCTTGATGGTCAATTTATTACGTTCCCTGTAATCAATGCACATTTGCATTGACCCATCTTTCTTTTTAACGAATAGAACCGATGCACCCCATGGTGAGTAACTTGGTCTTATAAATCCCTTATCTAATAACTCCTGGAGTTGATTTGACATTTCTTGCATCTCCGATGGTGCCAAACGATATGGTGCCTTTGCCACTGGGGCAGCTCCAGGAATTAAGTYGATACTGAATTCGACTTGTCTTGGTGGGGGTAATCCTGGTAAATCCTTGGGAAATACATCAGGAAACTCCCGTACTACAGGGAAATCGTCAATACCTTTTTCTTTGACCTTCTTATCAATAACATGTGCCAAAAATGCAACATAACTCTTTTTCAGGTACCTCCGCATCTTCATGCAGGATACTATCTTAATTTTTTGATCTGACACATCTCCTCGAATCACAATGGGGTCATTTCCTTCTTGAGAAATTCAGATAACCTTTTCCGAACAGACAATTTCAGCTTGATTTTTGGATAGCCAATCCATGCCTATAACTATGTCAAAACTTCCTAGTTCAATAGGAATAAGGTCTATGCTAGAATCCTTATTGGCTAAACTTAGAGTGCAATCCATAATTATGTTTCTAGCCTTAATTTCTTGACCATTGGAAAACTTAATTACATAAGCTTCTTTCAACCTTTGGGGCTTTAGGTTAATCTTCGGCTTAATGTCCAGTGATACAAAACTTCTATCTGCCCCTGAATCAAATAAAACTGATGCAAATTCATTATTCAGGAGAAACGTACCTGAAACCACATTGGGATCGTATCTAGCTTCTTTGGCTCCGATCTCAAACGCTCTTCCCCGTGCCTGACCTTCTGGGTTCCCTTGACTGGCTGATCGGGCTTGGGTTGCATTTGTTCCCTATTTTCTCTTTGGGCATACATTCCTCATATGATCTTGGCTCCCACAATCGAAACATAATCGTCTTCGGCAATCCTTTGCTGTATGACCCCCTAGGTGGCATCTTTGACAAATGATGCAATTTCCCCAGTGCGGATATTTGCATTTATTGCACTTGGTCCTGCCTCCTTGATTCACCGCCTGAGTCTGTGCCCCAAAATTTCCTACCACTCTCCTATTCTTGTCATATTTTCCCCCAGATCTTCGATTCCCCTGCTCCTGATCGAACCGCATTATTCGTGAGCTTGGTGGTAATATCTATTGCCTCCTTAAGGGTTTTTCGGTTGGCCGAGGTGATGTTTCCTCGGATTTCTGAAGACAATCCCCAAATATACCTCTCAATGCCGACTTCCTCCGGTGTCACTAGATGTGGTACTAGATTCGCTAACTCGTGGAATTGGGCCGTATAAGCAGCTATATTTTCCCTTTTCATTTCATGATTCCATAACTCCATTTCTAACATTTGGAGTTCACTTCTTGGGCAGTATTCGTCCTTTAGTAATTTCTTAAATTCTTCCCAAGAAAGCTGGTTAGCCGCTTCCCGACCCCTAGTTTATACCAATGTATTGCACCAGGTAAGTGCCCTTCCTTGTAACAAACATGCCGCATATTCTACTGTATTTCCTTCAGTACATTTACTAATGTGAAGAACAGATTCCATGCTTTCGAGCCATGATAGTAATCCTACTGCTCCTTGGGTTCTATTGAATTCTTTCGGGTTGCAAGATCTAAAAGATTTGTAAGTGCATTCCCTATCCGTCCTTGGCTCTGGATTGTTCGGTTGGTTAGCATTCAGGGCAGCAGCCACTTGACTGACTATGTTGGGGAGTGCTGTCAAAAGTTGCTCTGACACAAGTCGTGCAACCTCAGGGTTTTCTCTTCTTGGCTGCATCTTCTAAGGCCTAAGTCAGAAGGGAATTTCGTCATTTTTATTGTCATAACAAGGATGATGACTTCTAGCCATTTAAATGATGCCACTGATGATCGTCGCATGGATAACATTCAAACATTTTTAACCAAACAGATTAATTCTTATATGCACCATGACTTGACATAAATAAGCATTCTTCAAAAAGATATCATGCATTCGTAGGTGATTGTAGCTACAAAAACAGGTTCTTGAGTTTCTACGCAAAAGAGTGGATATCCTATCACTAGATAATGTTTCTAGAATAATAACCAGCCTATCAGCATTCCTAACAACAACATCAATATTCCATTCAGCACCAAATACTTGTACAGCCTTCTAATCTCTCGCCTCGCTGCAATGACAGCATCCGTGTTTCTCATCATTCGTTGATGGTGTGCTTCCATCACATCAGATAGATTATTCAGAATGTGGTGATGATATCCCAGTCGAGTCTAGTGAGTCTGAGTATCTGATGCAATTCTCTTCACCCATTCTCGTTCAGCCGGGTTCATGCCCTGGGCATAGGATGCAGGCACTCCAGTCACTACTTGAGATATCCTGTGCCCCTGCTGTGGTCGTGATGGCTCTCCTCTTACTCTAGAGGAATTCTCAAATGTCACTCGTCGAGGCAGTGGAATACTTTTCCTCAGTGTAACTCTAATCCTAGGACCATGATAAGTTTGTGGTGGGACATCGGGTACTGGCTCAGATGGGGGTAACAAGGATGCTGGCGGGGAAACAGATGCTCCACTAGTTGCAGTGTCCTCTTGTTCATATGGATCTATCTCTTAATTGCGGGATGAGTTTCTTCTAGATCGACGAACCACGTAGCCGTATTCGTCGGCCGAGTATTCACTAGGATCGGATGACGCCATAGTATTATGCGACATTAATAATCTTAGTCTCTAAAATGTACCATCTAACAAATGCTAGTCGATACAATGGAAGCTTCTAAGCAAGACTAAAGGTGGCAATCAAGCTAGATCCTCTAGATATAAAGTCTCTGGTTGCACTAGCAGAGCTTCTGGTTGCATGACCGAAGTTTCTGGTTGCATGACCAGAGCCTCTGGTTCATCTTACATACTTATGAAAGTATAAAGTAACCCGTCCATCGGTTCTCTGATTCCACATTCAGACTAAGCAAATCATTGGAATTCTATTTYGTCSGTTSCTRATTCACGTCCATACCGACCATCGATCCTCTGGTTCCTCACACCTTGCAACCCAATGGATCTCCCATCCATTGGCCTCTGGTTCCTCGCACTTAACAATATACGGAGACCTGTAATCCATCATCTCTGGTCCTTCTAACCAGAGATTCTAGTCTATCATGATTACTTAATCACACAAGGGATTTTTCTACCCATCGCCTCTGGTCCTTCCAACCAGCGCTTCTGGTCCAACATGGACTCTTAACAAAATAAGAGATTTTCTACCCATCGCCTCTGGTCCTTCTAACCAGCGCTTCTGGTCCAACATGGACATATAACAAAATAGAGGATTTTCTACCCATCGCCTCTTGTCCTTCTAACCAGTGCTTCTGGTCCAACATGGACACTTAACAAAATAAGGGATTTTCTACCCATCGTCTCTGGTCCTTCTAACCAGTGCTTCTGGTCCAACATGGACACTTAACAAAATAAGGGATTTTCTACCCATCGCCTCTGATCCTTCTAACCAGCGCTTCTGGTCCAACATGGACACTTGACAAAATAAGGGATTTCTAATCCTTCACCTCTAGTCGGTCTAGGGCAATGGATATTCATAGTTTGTGCAACACATAAAATCATGCTTTTCATAACAATTTCTTAACTGGAGCATATCTTTCGTACAACCGATTAAGTTCTTTTTATTCTATGTAAATTAAACACAGGTGATCAGGCTTTGTTTAATCGACATATAATAATTTGACCCGCTTTAAAAATCATATGATTCTAAATTACTCGAAAACCATTTTGATTTTATTTGGTTATAGTCGATGGTTTTTAAGGAAAACCAGCGTTTTCTATAACTGAGACTCTGATACCAAATCTGTCACACCCCGCTAAAGCGGAAACATGAGATGTAACAGGTAAGTGAGTCACATCAACAGTTAATAAATAACACCTTTCAAATTTTACAAAATAAAACAAGTTTAACATCATTAACCAAAATGGATAGTGTACTTATCATATAAAAACTTCAAACGCGAACTTAATCGGTCTTGCCACAAATATGCTCCCAAAAACTTCATTTCTTACTTAAATCCTGAAAAGCATGAAACATAAAACAAGGTCAACTATAAAGAGTTGGTGAGTTCACGGGTTTTCATATGCACAAAACATTACAATGCATAAATCATTTATTTGTGAACATATACAT
>NC_037537.1:11318026-11335571 GCF_001531365.2 Cynara cardunculus var. scolymus | reverse complement strand
CAATACTGGCAAACATGTGAGTTTCACCCCGACAACCATGGAATCATGGGGGACATGGATGCCCCTAACGATATGATATGCTCGCTCAAAATATCGTGGGCAAAAGTTTCTCGGGTTCTGTGCATTCCCACTCGACGGGAACTTGCAATTGCAGAAGATGACGAACCACCCACCACCGACGACATCCTACGCTTCGTTAAAATGCTAGGTTACAATCGTGACCTACGCAACGTCTCAGACTTCAAACGCCAATTCCTCCTGCCGATGTGGAACATGTTTTTCTCCATCCTCAACAGGGCCCTCACATGCAAGTTAGGGTCATTGGACCAAGGGAATATCAACATCATGACAATCATGTACGGCTTGTTCTTCAACCTCAACCTTGAGTATGCCTTTCTCATCTACAGTGAGATTCACTCGGCGGTGGTCAAGAAATGCAAACTCCAAGCCACTGGCAAGCCTTTATCTGCGGTTCTCTTCCCTCGTTTCCTCCCCCTCTTCATTGGGGACGCAATGAGGACACATGGGCTACCTGCTGAAGAGCCCTTCACTCCAGTTTACAAGATGCATGGCCATCGACCAACCCTCTCGAAGGAGGGTTACACCATCAACCGCCCACTCTCAAGGGCTATGCTCAATGGCATTCCATCGACATCTGAGATACGCCAGACCTATGAACGCTCAATGCTGTCCCAGGAACCGAGGGCAGCTACCCAAGAGCGATTAGAGCCGTCCCCCGAACCAAGCGATGGAGCACATGAGACATCTTCATCGGATGATGAAGATGATGCTACTCATCATGTCTCCCTTGGCACTACTCATACAATTCCTCCACCCACTACCCAAAGGGCAACCACAATATCTACCCCTTGCAATCAAAGCCACAGGGGTATTAAACAAGGACGACCCAGTCCAATCCCAACCCCAGTCAGCCATCCAGAGGCCATTCTTCGGGCCTCTGGAGATGAATTAGCCGAGGAACCCCATTTTCCATCACCCCTCTCCCAACAGAGAGGTGATGAAGATATAAGTGTCCCTTCGCCTCAAGGCTCGATACAACCAATCACACCCACAGAAGCATGTGTTGCTTCTGACATTGAACAACCCCAAGATCGTCCAGAGCGATCTTCCTTTCATGCACATCCCCCTTCGATATTTGATCTACCGAAGGGGATACACATTCGCTTCACTTACCCGGCCTCTGAAGCCGAGGAAGAGGAAGCTGATGTCGCAACATCACGAGATAGCTCCTCTCTTGAGGGATATCAAGGACATGATGGAAGTCCTAGGCCCACATTTTCACAAGGCCAAGAAGGCGCCTCCGGAGCAGAAGCCCAACCTGCAACATCCGTTGCTGCAGGGGTTACCCCAATTACAGACCTGGTCACAAAGGCCGAGTTCCAAGCCTTTGTCAATTCAGTCATACGGTCCTTGGAAGACCTTAAACTCATCATTCAAGGGATTGTTGACAACCCACCCTCAACCGATACCACTGACCTTCAACAATCCCTTGCAATCCTGCAATGCCACCTCTCCCAAATTGAAACCCAAACCCGAGACAATACCACACGTCTCCAAATGCTCCAACAAACCATCACCCAACACCATAACACCGCATCCTCCCTTGCTACCCAAAGAAACCAAATACTCATCCACTCCATCGCCACCCTCACGGCCCAGGCAACTGAGGCCGATGAGAACCTTACCTACATCATCACCCAACTACATACCATCCTCCAAAACCTAAACACCCTACCAACCTCCATCATCTCTCAAATCTCTCAACAAATCCCACCTCCATCCACTTCATCTATCAATAAAACCCTTGCCACCCTTACCCACGAAATGGCCACCATCCAAACCACCCTCACCCAACTCCCTGCCATAATATTAGCCCAAATCCCCCAACCTAATCAACCCCAAGCTTCCTCTGCAGGCCCATCCTTTGATAAAGCCTTCTCCTCATTCACTGCAGAGGTGAGATATCTCATCACCAACCTTCCTATCCCTCCATCTACATCCACCACCACCTCCGTGCCACCACAAGCCTCCTCATCAACCACAGAGTTCGCAACCAGAGCCGACCTGCAAGCTCTATCCAAGGCACTCGTCTCATCTTTCAATGAGATTAGTGCCAAATTCGTTCATCGCGCCATCCATCCGACTAGGGTTCTCTCCCAGAACCTGACCGATGAACAAAGGCGCACCACTTCTCTCCTTCAAACGATGGAGGACAGCTGAAGACAAGCAGCCCTGAAGGCGTATCTTGCATCCTTCAGGAAGGACAAAAAGAAGAAGAGGAGCAGAACCTCTTGCTCCAGCAGTCGCCAACACAAGAGGCCACGACATGAAGACCAAGACCCCGATGATCAAGGTCTTGGACCTCATGAGGGGGGAGACAGAGGCCGCAGCTGCACAACAAACAGAATCCACTGCACCACCACCACCATCATCACAAACATAACCACCACCCTCAACCGAAGGAACCCAAGCAAGGGAACTAGAGGCTCTACTTACTGAAGATGTACAAAATGTGCATGTTCCCTTCGCTACAACCCTAGAACCCATTGTGTTGAGTTCCTCAACCGATAAAAACCCAACCTCTCCACCTTTTACTCCGTCACCTACACCAAACCTACCCTTAACTCCTTCATCAACTCCTCGTACCACAGAACCCTTCACCACCTTATCCATACAACCAGAACCAATAATAAGCCAACCTTAATCACCCCAACAACCTCAAACCCAAACAAAACCCCATGAACCAGAAACCACCCAAATCGAACCTAATAAACCAGAACCAACCCAAGCCGAATCAACCCAACGAGAAAACATACCTTCACCAAGCCAAACACAACCCTCAACCCAACCACCTGTGGTACAATCGGATATTCTCTCTTCCTCAAGGCAACCTCCATAGAGCCTGGTCGACGAGATTATTCAGAACATGGAGTCGCTGCGGAGACGTCCAGACTTGCCACCCAGGGAACCCATTATGATGGAAAACATTCATCAATATATGTATCACAACCGCGATGACAGTTTGACCATCAATCCTCCGATATTATCGCCTGAGTCCATGGACCTCCTGCACTATAGGTTTATTAGACAGACCACCCAAGCACCCCAGGCTGTCTTCTCAAATGATGGGATAAGAAGGGTCATGGATCTAAAAATAAGGACCTTTGCCAATAGAGCCATACGATACATCAAGTTCACTGTGGAAAGAGCACATGGTCAAATCAGTATGTTCAATGAAAATGACCTCATCAACCTCAATCCCTATGACTTGATCGAGCTTTATGCATATACGGCTCAGCAACAGGATCACGACATCAAATTTGGGATGGTGAACAGAGCGGTGATGAAGACAATGGAGACCCCGGTAAACCATCGAGCCAAGAGTGATTTTGAAATTGCTCTTCGCTTAGGCATCAAAAGACTCACCTGCACTCCTCTAAATGAAGGCTTCCACGGCCTGCAGGAGAAGAGATCTACCTCAGTCTTAACTCAACCCGAGCTTGGACTTGTTTACAAGAATGGGTTCGGGGCAAAGAAATTCTTCAGACTAATTGAGGCATTCAAGTATTCATCAGATACACTTGAATGGTTTTAGAAAGTCATCAGAGAAAGACTTGGTAGAAATCACGTGCCAAGAGAAGAAGGGAGTCAACTCATCCATGAGATATCGACAGTCATCGGCTATCAAAGACTACTTCTGCGCTTCAGAGATATATTTCAAGGTAGATCATGATGAGTTGTAAACTTTTGCCTTAAAATGATGTCTTTTGATTCCAGTATTATAAGAATTTCATCATCCAATGAAAATTTGGAATTTGATGTTTTTCTATTAGATTTGTTCTCCACAATTGTTTATAGATTAGTTTATGTTTGTTCTTTCATTACTTAGGGGGAGATTGTTAAGCCCCATAATTCATAAAGTGAAAAAGTAAAGAAAAACAATAAGTGATGAAGAACCAGAAGACCGATGAAGACATCAAGGAAGAATTGGCTAAGTCTAGAGAACAACCAGAGGGCCGATGGACAACCAGGGATGCGATGGAAAGAGCATCTTCATCGCCCCTCTGGTCAACAACACTTAGAGAATTATTCAGCAATTCATCCAGAGGAATACGATGAAGATTTAAAGATAAGGATGATTCATCATACCATGGAAGACAGCTGGAGATGACAAGTCAACAGCTACACTTCAAGTTTATCTTAATATTAAAGCTTATCAATAGTTTAGATAAACATTATCTGTTAATAGAAGATTAGCTAAAAAGTCTCATTAGATAGTTATCTTCTAATTAGCTTACTAGTATAAATAGGTGATTAGGCCTATTGTACTAAATGTCTCTTTTACATTTTTCTTATCAATAAAGTGAAACCTTTGACGTTCAAGACTGTTCTTTATTGTTTATAATTCATTGTTGAGTGTTCATCACTTTCTCCATTAAAACACTATAATTTGGTTATTCTTAACTAGATTATTAGTGTTATTGAGAGATCTGGGATCAATATTTTCGATCCCAGATGGACAGTTCCTACAAAATTCTCCAATCAAATGACCATGTTGATCAGCCAATGTCGTGTACATGCGTGATAACTCAACTACCTGTGTTGTCAATTCAGACTTGTGATCATAAATTTTGGCAGTCATTTCAAAGAAATCTCCATCCCATTCGATTAGCTTAAGAATTTTTTTGACACACTTCTAGAACCCTTCAACATTTTCTGCAAGGCATGTAGAATTTTCAGAAGTTATTTTTGATTCAACACCCTCCATATCAAGAGATCAACTACTCTTTCAAGAACTTGAAATTGATTAGAGAGAATCGATTGAAAGATGCAATAATCGCTGATCAAGAAGACGAAGGCTTGTTTTCTGTGTGCTTTACAGATAGAGAGAGAGAGAGAGGGTTTGAAGACAAGGAGAAATCTATCAGCTTATCCTTCTCTTTTTCAAGTAATTTTCTTTCAGCAGTCATTTCAATCTCAGCTTTATAAATTTTTATTGTCAGCTCATCATTCTCTTTAATCTGGTTTATATTCCTTTCCTACAAATCAGAAGAAAAGCCTTTATATATGAATTCATCCATTTGTTCTTTTAAGAACTTCTTTTCTTCAACAACCATTTCATAATCTTTTGATAGACTTTTAGCCCAATAAATGTATGAATGATTCTCGTAAAACATTTTAAGATATTTTTCTTGTTCCAATTTATATTTCTTTTCTAGCTCAAAAATTTTCTCTTTTAAACTCTTATTTTCTTTCTCAAGACTTAAAGCCATTTGAAAATATTCACAAAAATTGATTAAACAAAAAAAGATCTCTGCAGTTCAAAACTTTGATTAAAAAAAATCAAACACTTTTCAATTAAACCACACACAAAAATGGTCACAACATTCTATTTCTTATCCGGATATATGAGACTCCGGATATATGAGACTCCGGATAAAATCTTTGGATGTTTTATCAAAGTCAACAAGATTATCGGTCAAGAGATACTAGTCCCCGGACAAAGAGTTTTCAGACACTTAGCAATCCGGACAAACAACAACACGGACAAAGAATCACAAACAAATGATAAAAATGATATCGGAGACTTGACAATCCGGACAACTACCAATCCGGATGAAATAACAACAATTGAAAATCAACACAATACGCCGGATAACAATGAATATTCAACAACCGGATACGGAAAACTCCCATTCAGTGACCGAATATGACATAATACGGATAACTATCAACAATTTATTCAACGTCCGAACATTTATCAATACGGACAACAAACAAACATTCAACATCCGGAAAGAGATACAAATACGGTCAAGGAAAAAGGTCAACACTTCCAAGAGCAAATTCCAAGAGCAAAACTAATCCGGTAAAAACTTATCTGATGACCAATTCAAAATTATCCAAGTTTCAAGAAATAACAGATGAGTACAACATTTCCAAGAGCAAATTCAACATCTGATGAGAAGAATCCTTATCGAATGATGAACATTCATTAACCGGTGACCAATGTTCGTTAACTCCATAACTGAAAAATGGCTCAAAGTGATCCAAAAATTTGCAATTTGATACAATTAACTAATATAGATCGGTTCGCAATAAGTGCATAAACAAATTGAACACAATAATTGCAACAAAAATGGGTCAAAATAGCACGAGTTGATCAAAAATGTCCAAGAGCAGTAGCTCAAATGAGTTCGAAACAGAAAATCACAAATCCAGCAATAAATCGAAGCCAAATCCAATCCTGTCAATTATGATTAGCACTGATACAAATTGTGATCCCAGATACAAGTCATTAACAATCAATTCAATCAATAATCAAGAACATATAGATGATTTCAATTAGTCGGCATGCTTGTAATGATCAATAGTTTAGTACAGTGTTCTTGATAAATCCACTCTTTCAATCTCTCTTGTGTATGAATCCAACTCTCAATTATGATTGCTAACTAATAAAACTAACAACCAAGGTATTTATACCACTACTATAGAAGGAAACTAAACTAACATTCTATAAAACGAAACTACAATACAAAACATTATAAAACAATTTAAGCACAGGGACTTGAATACAACATTTTTGTTCCAACAATTTAGAATAGAATTCGGTAGTTCTTCATCGATATTCTCCAAGAACTGGATCATGTGAATCCTCTATTGATGGTATTTCCATACAAATAGAGTTGGAGGCTTGGTCTCTGATCCGTTGTTAACATAATCTTTTAACATCTTTATATTTTGAGATCGATACGACAATATGGAAATGAATTCGAAAGTCCTTGGCTCTGAAACCAATTGAAAGTTCTCGTGTATCAATATAATGACAGTAAGAACAATAGAACAAGAGTATGAACAGCCAAAGGTTTTGCTTTATTGATTTGGAAATTGAAACTATAGAGTAATCTGCTTACAAAGAATAAAAGCTTGAATCGTTATTAAATAAGAAAAATATACCTATCTATATAAAGAATCAAAGAGACAATTAAATAATGAAACTAGATCCTACAAACATGGAAAGAGAATCTCTATCGCTAATAGTTTGTGTTGGTCCCAGCTGGATCTACAAGAGTTTAGTGGTGATCAGTTTGTAGAAGGGTGAGATGAATACAAACACAGTAACTTTCATTTTTAAAAATTCATTTTGATAAAAAAGGATCAATACAGATTTTTATAGATTTTTACAGAATAGACAAGGTAAAGAAAGACCTATTTAAAACAATCTACAAATACATACAGATACACTTAGCGAATATAAGATATTTGCTGAAAGAGATAAGACTAGAAGTGTGTTCTTCTTGGGAGTGCTTCTTAGAATTAATGAGAGGAATTCTAATATGCTTGTATCTTCTTGTATATATATATATCTGAGTGGAGAGAGCACTCAACTATTTATACCCATTGCATTAAATATAGTTCAAAAGAGATTGAACACGCATCAAGCTTTTAGAGGAAAGTTTGTCATTTGCTACAGTGAATAGTCCTTTTGTCTATTCATGAGCAGACATCCTTTCATAGAGTTGATGAGCACTATAGTCAACTAATCGGCACCATGTTGTACTATACTCTAGAGAGGTTATGGGTTTGTCCTTTGTGTGTGAAAGGACAATGAAAAAATAATCGTGCATGGAAAGCTTCAATTGATCGCTAAATGCTGGATTGACGTTGTAGGTCTCTTCACATTCATTGAGACTTGTGCAGTCTTCACACATATGTTGACTAGGTTGTAATCACTGAATGTCACTTTAGATCACAAACGCGCTAGTCATTAATCTTTAGTTTTAGTCTTTGACATTTGCTGAAGGTTCTTTGATGTTAGTTTTGCCTTCTTGAAGTATAACTGTCATTGTAGAGTTACAATACATGTTCAGCGATCACTGAACAGACTCAATGATGATCGTTGAAACTGAATAGACAAAAACATAATACTTTGATTGGTAAAAGGGATTATCATCAAATCAATGAGAGAGAATCAACAATCTCCCCCTATTTGATGTTGACAAAGCATAATAAAGAAAATTGCTTAGGGTATAATCGTAAGGAAAACTTACACTATAATATCCGTGTTTTCGTTAACTCGTACAAATTGGGTTAAAAGAATTTTGGTAGAATCATGCATGATATATTTGTACCCTATGCTTAACCAATTTGTACCCTAGACTAGTTTTACGTCAAAATGTGTTTATACCTATATTGACGTAAAGTTGGGAATTTAACTTAAAGGGTAAAAACCGTCAAATAGTTAAACTTTATATATATATATATATTATATATATATGAGGCGGTAACATTTATAANTTTTATTGACGATATTCTCATATATTCAAAGTCGAAAGAAGATCACGAAACTCACTTGCGTATTACTTTAGAAACTCTTCAAAATAAGAAGTTGTACGCAAAGTTTTCTAAGTGTGAATTCTGGTTGCATCAAGTGGCATTTTTGGGTCACATTATCTCCGGCGAAGGCATTAAAGTCGATCCTGCAAAGGTTGATGCTATCACTAAATGGCCAAAACCAACATATGTTTCTGAAGTCCGAAGTTTCCTAGGTCTGGCAGGTTACTATCGACGGTTTGTTGAAAACGTTTCCCGGATCGCGCTCCCTATGACTAAACTTCTTAGAAAAGAATTTAAATTTGTTTGGGGTGAAGAACAGGAAAAGAGTTTTGAAGAACTGAGAAAGAGATTGATTACAACGCATGTTCTTGCATTGCCATCTGGATCGGGAGGTTTTCAGGTTTATAGTGATGCTTCTAAAAGTGGTCTTGGCTGTGTTTTAATGCAGCACGACAAGGTGATTGCGTATGCCTCTCGCCAGCTCAAACTTTATGAAGTAAACTACCCTACTCATGATCTTGAGTTGGCAGCAGTCATTTTTGCACTCAAAATATGTCGTCACTATCTGTACGGAGACACTTGTGATATCTTTACTGATCACAAAAGTTTAAAGTACATCTTCACGCAAAAAGAGTTGAATATGTGTCAACGACGATGGCTCAAACTTCTTAAGGACTACGACGTTCGAATTCAATATCATCCAGGCAAAGCCAACGTAGTAGCCGATGCCTTTAATCGTAAAAACATTGGTAACATATCGTCTTTAAACGTTCAGTACCATATTGCTTCAGATCTAGAACGTATGGGTATCACTTTGTGTTATCATGGTGCAAATGAACTTTTGGCTAGTCTCACGGTTGAACCAACTCTTGTATCTCGAATCAAAGAGGCTCAACAAGATGATGGAGAACTATGGGCTATCTTACAAAAGGCTAAAGATGATTCATAGTCTAATTTTCGAGTTGATGATAAAGGTATTATCTGGTTCTCTAATCGACTTTGTGTACCCGACAATCATGAACTCAAAGAAGCAGTTATGAGTGAAGCCCATAATTCGTTATTCTCAATTCATCCCAGATCCACTAAGATGTATCGAGATCTAAAATAGTACTTTTGGTGGAACGGTATGAAACGGGATATAGCCGAATACGTGACAAAATGTCTTACTTGCCAGAAAGTGAAGATTGAACATCAACGGGCTAGCRGATTGTTACAACCATTAGAGATTCCAATTTGGAAATGGGAACATATCTCTATGGATTTTGTGACAGGACTGCCGAAAACTCAGAGACGACATGATGCTATATGGGTAGTAGTTGACCGTTTGACAAAATCGGCTCATTTCTTACCTATACAAGAGACGTACTCTGTTAGTAAACTGTCCGATCTATTCCAACGGGAAATCGTGAGGTTGCATGGCACTCCAGTTTTTATCACATCGGACCGAGATCCGCAATTCACTTCTCGATTCTGGAAAAGTCTTCACCAAGCTTGGGGTACGCGATTGACTATGAGTTCAGCTTTTCATCCACAAACAGATGGTCAGACTGAACGAACTATTCAAACTCTAGAAGATATGTTACGGGCTTGTGCTCTTGAGTGGTCTGGTAGTTGGGACGAGTCCCTATATCTTGTGGAGTTCGCGTATAATAATAGTTGGCAAGCTAGTATTGGCATGGCCCCGTACGAAGCTTTATATGGTCGGAAATGTAGAACACCGATATGTTGGAATGAAGTAGGGGAACGAGCTATCGAATGACCCGAACTTGTCCGGATTACTACTGAACAAGTCGAGATCGCAAAACAGAAAATGAAAGAGGCTCAATCTCGGCAGAAAAGTTACGTTGACAAGCATCGAAAGCATTTAGAGTTCCAAACTGGTGATCATGTCTTCCTAAAAGTTTCACCGTTACGAGGTATTCGTAGGTTTGGAATTAAAGGTAAACTTAGTCCGAGATATATTGGACCTTTTGAAATCCTTGAACGGGTTGGAGAGGTGGCGTATCGTCTAGCACTACCTCCTCAACTTTCACATATCCATAACGTCTTCCATATCTCGTCACTCCGCGAATATCATTATCACCCTCTCCATGTGATTGATTATCCGTTGGACAAAGTTGAAAAAGATCTCTCTTATATTGAAGAACCAGAGGCGATAATTAATAGAGAAGAGAGACAAATGCGACGAAGGTCAATACCGTTTGTTAAAGTGTTATGGCGAAATCATTCTGAGCGTGAAGCCACATGGGAGATGGAGGAATTCATGCGAAATGAGTACCCTTATCTATTCTAGTCATGTAAATCCTCTAACCCTATCTAAATTTCGAGGACGAAATATTTTTTTAGGAGGGGAGGATTATAATATCCGTGTTTTCGTTAACTCGTACAAATTGGGTTAAAAGAATTTTGATAGAATTATGCATGATATATTTGTACCCTATGCTTAACCAATTTGTACCCTAGACTAGTTTTACGTCAAAATGTGTTTATACCTATACTGACGTAAAGTTGGGAATTTAACTTGAAGGGTAAAAACTATCAAATAGTTAAACTTTATATATATATATATATATATTATATATATATATATATATATATGTGGCGGTAACATTTATAAAAAAAATTAATATATATATGCATGAGACGGTGTCTACACCGTCTCAACTTCTCAATTCTCAAATCTCTCGTTTCTTTTTCTCTCTCTAAAATTCTCTCGTCTTCTCTCTAAATTTCACATCAAGTTACTAAGGGGATGGAGGTAACAATTATATATTCGGAATCCACTCTACGAACCCTTTTTAAAGGTATAAGTTTCATTCAGTTTCATTAATGTGTTTATGTTAGGGTTATTTAGACCGGTTTATAAATTGTGTTTATATCTAAGTTTACGGATTGATTTTGTCAAAATCATGATATATTTGATGTTTAGGATGCTAGTACTGGTTATATTGATGTAGAAATAAAAAGGGTATATTATAGTTTCAATATGGTTAGATTGTGGGTAAATGTTTAACCGTACACCAATTGTTCGGTTAAATGTCGAAAGGAGTAAAAATGTATGATTAAGCTTAGGTTAACGATCATTAGACTTGTTTTACTGTTTAGTATGTTGAAGTATGTTTATAGCATGTAAATGTAGCGAATCATAAAAGTTAGTCGGGAATTACAGAATTGAATTTTACCGACAATGTAACTCCCGTACTTTGGAAGTGTATAACTCAAAAAACTGTAAGTCGGAATAAGCTCGTATTTTGCAGTCAGGAAGATCATACTGCATATTACAACTTTCATTAAGGGTCAAAGTTCCAGTTATGACTCTAGGTGGCTCGAAACAGTGTGTTTTTGGGGCTGTTTACACTGTATTCGGTATTAATTTGCAGTTTTGTAAAATTCATATAAAATAGATGGATGATCTGAATAAGATGATTTCAAAGGCAACAGACTCGTATGATACCAACCTACAACTTTCATTCAGACAATATAATCTGGATTGGTCTCTAAGTAAGATAAAATGCTTAGAAATAAGAGGGCCGGAAACGGTTGGATCGAAAGAGAATAATTCTAAGGTTTACATTTGAGTTTTCAATTCGTATCTAGTTGTCCTTCTTGAGATCTACGTTGTTTAAGTAGATTAAGACCTAAGTAATTTTATTAGAATAGTTATATTATGGTTTCTATGCTTTGTAAATAGTAACCGTTTATGCATTCGTTAGGCACGCGGGCAAATCAAACTTGATCGTGAATTTCCGTTTGATCGTGCGTTAATTGTCAAATTCGGTTAAGGTACGGATTCCATATCTCACTTGACACGGGGATAGCCATTTGCGTAAGGCTTCCTAATCCAGATAATCTGTGATAAATTCCGAATAATTTGTTTTGAATTTCCTTTATGCTTATCAAATGTTATTGAACTTTGTTTCTTTTTGAACTACGACTTATATATTCTTATTCGGAATATGGATCATTTTGATCACTTGACTTGTTTTATTGCTTTATTTGTGAAACATTTTACTATAGACTCAATAACTGGAGCACCGGTATTGAGATGTTTTCGTGGTAACTAAAACGATCATGGCGTCCTTATTTTTATAGTCCTTAAAAGTGGACTTGATTATGTACCGGTCGAATAGAGGGCGTATGGATCAATCCTAGGAACCGTTATCGGATATTGAATTGTGGCCGTGGTTAAATTCACGGAGAGGATTGCTGTGTTGTGCTTACACCCCTTTCCTCACTTGTGCCTGAATGGACTGATCATCCATTGGGAACAATGCGTCCTCATGATGCGATTTGGTCTTCGGACCCTTGACATGCTTTTGGGGCATTTTGACTTTCTTTTGAATTATCACTTGGCGTTATAAATTGTTTTTGAACTTGTTATCTCATGTTCATTGTATATTTATATTATTATCCGTTCACTGAGCATTAAGCTCAGCCGAGATTTCTTGTCCTCGGCAGGTACATGACTTAGCAGGGATTTTGGGATGAGAGCTACGGAGATGACAATATTGAAGATAACTCATTAAGTCATATTTTTGTTAAACTTTTGATGANTGTGTTGTGCTCACACCCCTTTCCTCACTTGTGCCTGAATGGACTGATCATCCATTGGGAACTATGCGTCCTCGTGATGCGATTTGGTCTTCGGACCCTTGATATGCTTTTGGGGCATTTTGACTTTCTTTTGAATTATCACTTGGCGTTATAAATTGTTTTTGAACTTGTTATCTCATGTTCATTGTTTATGTATATTATTATCCGTTCACTGAGCATTAAGCTCAGCCGAGATTTTCTTGTCCTCGGCAAGTACATGACTTAGCAGGGATTTTGGGATGAGAGCTACGGAGATGACAATATTGAAGATAACTCATTAAGTCATATTTTTGTTAAACTTTTGATGACTAATGTGGACATGCTGATATTTTGGGACCGTATTTTGAGACACGTTATCTCCGTTTGTGGTTATGTAATTATCTTTTGGTAAATTTTATTAACCGCTCTGTTTTATATAGCACATGTTGGTTTTATTCCAATTGTGGCATCTCCCGTCCTTGACCACGCGGGACGGGGGTGTTATATACACGTAAAGTACATGTCTCTTTTAACAATTTTGGGAACTTTTTCAGTAATACAGTTCTTCTTAAATAAATTTTCTTAAGTTACAAGTTTAAGAGAAACAAGTACAAGAAGGGAAACTAAAACTGAAAGCATGTTCACTGACTAAAGATTGTCGGTGAATGTAAGAGCAAACTAGAACTCATAGATACATGTCCCTATTACTCTTTTCAGGGATCTTTTTTAGTGATACTGGTGAAATACTCATATTATTCAAAAAGAAAGATACAAGTGTTAGAACAGTAAATTCTAGACTTATTACATATAAGTTGTACACTTAAAGAAAAAACATAGAAGGTAAGGTTTACAAGATAGAAAGTTATAGCTAATCTAAGTCGCTGAAGTTGATGTAGCCAGGTACTTCTTCTTCGAGCATCTTTCGACGTAGATATTCCTTTCGGATCCTGCGATCCGTCGCCCGACCATGAGGGTCATCGTCCAACGAATATCTCAAAAAATCAAGATGTTCTAGAGGACATAGGAAAAACTCAGATACTCTTTAAAAGTTGTATTTGCCATCATAGTTAATGAATATAAATCCATACTCAGGCTTTAGGTGAACAGAGTTGGGGGTGTAAGGACCCTTCACTGGCAAGGATAGGTTCAACATAGAGATATTTGGCTTCTTCGAATCCTTCAGGATTTCGTCCAAGGAGAACTTTGTTTCATATTCATTCCTCAGAGTTGGTCTATCATTCAGATATGAAGGTTTTCTTCTTCCACCTTGCATCAATGTTGGCTTTAAAAGAATAGCAACAAACCTGGACATCTTCTTGATGAGCTCATTGAGGATGTATTCGATTGTTTGTTTATGCCTTTACTTTGAGCGCCGAATGGCCTTGCGTATTTCTAGCCATTCGTTGTAGCCATATTGTCCAAGGTAGGAAGGATACTCAGTGACAGCAACAAGGTTGTCTTTTGTGATGAGCTTGAGATGAGCATTCCTCCATCTTTCATATGACCACTGATTGTGACATATGAAATACGATGGGGACTAATTCTTTTCTTTAAACGTTCATCACTCCATCTCTTGTCTCTTCAACTTCAGTGATCTTTGATGTTCAAATTCTGCTAGTGAGAGCAACTTAGCCTGAGACTTGACAATGCTCATCTTCTTAGACTTTCTCTTTGGAAGAACTTGAGTGGAAAAAGACTTGGCCAGCTTGAGGTTGTCTTCAGTCTGTTGATGTTGAATGCGGAATTCTTCCTCAGCCTTGAGTGCTTCAACTCTATCAACTTCAGTAAGGAAGTCAAACTCACTACAACTAGAGGTACAAAGAGGAATTTTTACTGTAGTTTGGTCGAGTGAGTCCTTAAGCTGAGCCATCTGTAGGTCACTGAGAGCTCTAGATATTGGGTTTTGAGGTACCCACTTATCTAGACGACCAAAGGTAATAGAAGGGATTATATAGGAGAGTAGATAGAGAGAAGTGATGATGGCAAACATGAAGGATTAAGCATATCCTTGAGGATTGATAGGCTTGAATAGAACGGCCAAGTTTCCTTCTTCAATAACACCTTTGTCCTTAGAGGAGGCATGTTGGTTCTTTTCATACGTCTCTTTCTCCGCCTGGGATGAAGAATCCCTGAGAGAGACTCCTTTTTGAGTAGCAGCTGTGATAGTTGGGTCCTGGTTATCACCTGAGGTAATTGTTATGTGATTACCTGATTATGTGATTACATAGATATTTGATTAATTTTTATAATTGATCATATGAGTAAATGCTTACATGAGATTAATATGTTAGTAAATGTATATTTTCATGCATGAAATGGTGGTGAGAAAATATGAATATGTGGTATATTGTGCATTTTTTTATGGGTGCATGGTTTTCGTGCATAGATATTACATATGCATGCATGGGTGTTAATTGTGTAATATGCATGCTCACATACATAAACTCTTCAGCCGCCTTCTTTTTTTAAGGAAGGTATAAAAGGAAGTGTTTGGGAGACAGGAAAGTTTCTTGCCATTATGGGAAAGGAATTAAGAGAGTTTTACTGTGTATATACTTTGCTAAAACTGGGATCAACTTGTAGCTGATTCGTATTTGCTATTTCATCTTCAAATTCTGAATTTTTTATAAGGTGAGTGTTTATTAAAAACAGCTTTCGAATAATGTTAAGGTTACTGGTTTTATATATTTGAAATGTTGATGTATTGAAAATGTTGTATATCATCTTGTTCATCTCCTTTGACCATATGGATCTTTTCACCGGGCACTATGTTGACCGGATTAAAGTTATCCAGACACTATGTTGTTCGGATTAGTATAATATGCTTAGCTATTGAAGTTTGTGTGCAGATTACGTGTTGCCCGATCAGGGCATGTCTTGTCACCATGTCGACCAATGAGAATTGTATCCAGACACTATGTTGTCCGATAAAGGTGTATCCGGTTGTGTGACATCCGGATAGTTGTTCTTGGTCCAAAGAGTATTTTATGAGCTGTCCGGATGGGAGTGTCCGACTATGGTTGTTCGGACATGAGTTGTTCGGATAAGCTTGTCCGGTCAAAGCTGCCCGTACAGTTTTGATTGGTGAATGAGATTTTAACTAATTTTGGTTTATGGAAGGATGGAAATGTCACAATATCTACTTTAACTGATATATTGTGAAAAGGGGTATCTTAAATATTGGAAAAGATATAAATTGTTTCTTCCAGACGTGGTGACATAAGTCTGTTCTGGTTTGAAACTATATTTTGGGAAATGTTTCTTCCAGACATGGTGACATAAGTCTGTTCTGGTTTGAAACTATATTTTGAGAAATGTTTCTTCTAGACGTGGTGACATAAGTATGATTTGGTTTGAAACTATATTTTGGGAAATCTTTCTTCCAGACATGGTGACATAAGTATGTTCTAGTTCGAAACTCTATTTTGAAATGTTTCTTTTAGACATGCTGACGTAAGTCTTTTCTAGAATGAAACTCTGTTTTGAGAAATAGTTCCCCTAGATGTGGTGACATTTGTCTGTTCTGGCTAGGAACTTGGTATTGGGTACCTCCAGATGTGGTGACGTAAGTTTGTTCTGGTAAGGAACCCTATTTTAAAGAACAAATAAGGGTGGCATATCAAGGAGAGGTGTCCTATGGATATAAGAGTGGCAATGGCAGGTATGAGTATTATTATTACTCTTGTTATTATCACTATCAGATACATTAATTCTAAATCGGCATTTCTTTGTGACTTGATGATTTAGATGTATTGTTCTCTTTAGAAATAATAACTTTGATGTTATTGAGAAGGGAAAAATGATTTATCACCAGAGGTTTTAATTGCATAAGTTTTCTATCAAGTTTGAACATACGTGAGAATGATGTAAAGGGGATCTGGTTGCTCTTTTAGCAGGACGAGAGAACCTCTGATCATGTTAAAAGACTTTAAAATGTTTTGGGAATTTTATGAATCAGAAGCTCTATATGTAATATACATAAGCCCTGTATCTTAAAAATAGTTATTTTGAATTGTCTAAAGCTCTGTACCCGCGCTCTGTGTTAAACCCCATAATTCATAAAGTGAAAAAGTAATGAAAAACAATAAGTGATGAAGAACCAGAAGACCGATGGAGACATCAAGGCAGAATTGACTAAGTCTGAAGCACAACCAGAGGACCGATGGACGACCAAGGATGCGATGGAAAGAGCATGTTCATCGAACCTCTGGTCAACTATACTTAGAGTATTTTCTAGCAATTCATCTTGAAGCATGCGATGAAGACTTAAAGATAAGGATGATCCATCATACCATGAATGACAGCTGGAGATGACAAGTCAACAACTAGATTTTGAGTTTATCTTAATTACTAATGTTTATCCATAGTTTAGATAATCGTTATCTGTTATTAGAAGATTAGCTAAAAAATCTCATTAGATAGTTATCTTCTTTTTAGTATAAATAGGTGATTAGGCCTATTGTAATCTAAGTCGCTTTTTACATTTTTTATTATTAACAAAGTAAAATCTTTGACGCTCAAGATTGTTCATTATTGTTAATGATTTCTTCTTGAGTGTTCTTCACTTTCTTCATCAAATCACTATAATTTGGTTATTATTAACTAGATTATTAGT
>NC_037537.1:11313508-11317791 GCF_001531365.2 Cynara cardunculus var. scolymus | reverse complement strand
GATCTGTAATGGAGGGTCCTTACATTCCACAAACTCTTGTCCCAAGAGTTCCAGGACCAAACACCACGGCTGAAATTCTTGCCTACTATATGCCCAAGGATGAGAAGAATTGGGATGAAGACGACATGGAAAGAGTAGAAACAGACAAGATGGCCATACCCAATGAAATCTTCCAATCCCTCGACGCATGTTCCACAGCCAAGGAACTATGGGATGAACTGGCAAGCCAACTGGAAGGAGGAGCAAAAACGAGAAAAAATCGTAGAGCACAATGTCTCAACGAATATACTAATTTCAAGGCCTTTCTTGATGAACCAATACAGAAGATGTATGATCGTTTTAACACATTAATCAATCAATGTCGTTGAAATGACATCTCCTAAAAAGTCTGGGCGATGAATGGACTCAGCTGTCTATGTCCCTTCAAGCAAACCAGGACCTAGACAGCTGGTCACTTCATGATCTGTATGGAACGCTTGCAGCACAAAAGAATGACATAATGAAAAATATGGTTTCCATTGGTGGACCTCTTGCCCTTGCTGCCCATGAAAAGGAAAAATCAAGGTCTTCTACCAAAGAACATAAAAAGAAAGGCAAGAAAGCATTGGTAGTATAATCAGAATCTGAAGAAGAAACTTCTGAATCAGATGATGAAATTAAAGCTTTTGCCAAATCTTTGGCCTTGATAACAAAGCAGTTCCAGAGAAAGTTCATCAAGAAACCCTATGAACRAAAAGAGTTCAAGAGGGAAAGGTACCAGTCATCGTATGAACGGAAGCCATCCAAATTTCATCAAAGGGAAGATAGAAGAGATGGGAGAGAAGAAAGAGAAGAAAGAAGAGAAGATAAAAGAGACGAGAGGAAATAAGACAAGGATGGAAGGAAGAATGACCTTTGATGCTTTAGATGTGGAAAGCTCGGTCATTTCTCCGAAGAATGCCGAGGACGATTGGGAAAGGATGCTGATTATTACAAGAACAAATACAAATATAATTCCAGAGAGCGAAGCCTGATGGCTGAAAAAGAAAATTGGGTGTCCGATTCTTCATCAGACGATGAAGACAAAGCACTCATATGTCTAATGGCCACGTCCAACGTAGAATCCGCCCACAACTCTGATGATCAGGTATGTGAGTCTGCCTCCAATGAAACCAACTCTGTCTCATCGGAGCTAGAGTTAAGGGTAATAAAACTTTCAGAGGATTTCCTCAAATTAAAAGAAAATTTGAACTTTGAAAAATCTGAAAGATTAAAAGCGGAAAAAGAAGCAAGTTTCTACAAAAGAGAAACTGGCCTTCTAACCGAAGAAAAAGCTGAACTTGCAAAGGAAAAGACTCGCATAAGCACTCTTAAGAAATCTGAGGAAGATAAACTTCTGGAATTAAACAAACGAACAACTAAGGACCTAGAAAAGAAAACAAAGGCCTTAAAGGAATCCGAGGCAGAGAGACTAAATTCAGTAGCTCTTAAAGATTTATTTCAAAAAGAACGAGAAATACTTCACCAGAAGCTTCAAACCAATGAACTTCTGATGAAGAAGTAAAAAGATGCCCAAGACGTTTATGAAAAATTAAATGGTCAAACGGACACTCAAGGGATAGGATTCAATGAATTGAACTCTTTCATCGAATCAAAGAAATCTACCCTTGAATCCACTTTCAAACTTGGATGCATTCAAAAACCCAACTTTACTCCAAAACCAAAAGCAAATTTTAAAAGAGTTAAAGTCAATGGAAAAACAGTCGTTTCAAGACAGAACTTTGAAAATGTGATATACGAGAACAGTACGAGTAAGAATTCTGATGGAAGAAATGACACCTCTCAATCAGAAACCAATGGAAATCCTATGGTCAACCCAGAATCTCTGTATGTCAATTGTTCTTCATCAGCAAGTACTGTTGATGAAAAAGAGAATCCAAATGAGGAACCTTCAGCTGATGAATCGATGAACAACCCAAGTAAAAATGCAAGTTCATCGAAGTCAGAATCGATGAGTCCTCAAACAGATCACTCTGAAGCATCAACTTCTGAACTCACATCTTCTAATTCAATCCATGCTCATTTTGATTTTGAGAAATCTGGAAAAGACTTTCTTGATTCTGAATCTGAAGAAGAGATAAGTTGTGAATCATCAAAGATCAATGAGGATAAAAAGAATCAAAACTCAAAAGCCTCAATGAATCTAACTACTTAAAGTCACCCATTAGCTTACAACCAGAGATCTTCAATATCTCATGGTTATGCCTATAAGTGATATATAAAATTTTAGCCAGAAACTCCAAGTATCCTAAAGCAGCGCCTCTTGTCATAGAGACTAGAGCCTCTGGCTATTTAGATTTACTTCAAACAATTTTTATGGCAAACAATCTCCATCACCTTTAGAACCAGAACCCCTCTGGTCCAAAGCAAATACTTCGTAATTTCTACCAAGTATACTCTTACTCACCAGAGCCTCTAATTATATAGACCAGAGCCTCTGGAATCTAATTCCTTGAGTCTACATCCTATTATGTCTCAACTTGTTAAACCCCATAATTCATTATGTATAAAGTAATGAAAAATAATAAGTGATGAAGAACCAGAACACCGATGAAGACATCAAGGGAGAAACGGCTAAGTCTGGAGCACAACAAGAGGACCGATGGACGACCAAGAATGCGATGGAAAGAGCATCTCCATCGAACCTCTAGTCAACTATACTTAGAGTATTTTCCAGCAATTCATCCTGAAGCATGCGATAAAGACTTAAAGATAAGGATGATTCATCACACCATGAATGATAGTTGGAGATGACAAGTCAACTGCTAGACTTCGAGTTTATCTTTGATATTAAAGTTTATCCATAGTTTAGATAAACGTTATCTGTTAATAAGAAGATTAGCTAAAATGTCTCACTAGATAGTTATCTTCGTATTAGCTTATCAGTATAAATAGGTGGTTAGGCCTATTTTAAAAATAAGCTTTTCGTTTTTATTATTTCATAAAGTGAAATCTTTTATACTCAAAATTATTCTTACTTGTTCTTACTTTTTTCTTGAGTGTTCATCACTTTATTCAACAAATCACTATAATTTGGTTATTATTAACTAGATTATTAGTGTTATTGTGAGATCTGGGAACAACAATTGGTATCAGAGACGATTGATTAATTTTCCAATCAAGACGATCAAACAAAAACCTCTCAATTTTTGATCTTCTTCCTCGTCAATACACAAATCTTTCTCTTCAAAATTCTCAATGGCCAACGGGAATTCTGCTTATAGCGTTGGCTCCTTCACCAAGCCTCCAACTCTTCAACGAGAAGAATATCCACAATGGAAGATCAGAATGGTGAATTTCTTGGAAGGAATGGACAGGAACCTCCTTCGATTTGTAATGGAGGGTCCTTACATCCCACAAACTCTTGTCCCAAGAGTTCCAGGAACAAACACCACAGCTGAAATTCCTCCCTACTATATGCCCATGGATGAGAAGAATTGGGATGAAGACGACGTGAAAGAGTAGAAACAGACAAGAAGGCCAAACGATTGATTATCATGGCCATACCCAATGAAATTTTCCAATCCCTCGACGCATGCTCCACTGCCAAGGAACTATGGGATGAACTAGCAAGCCAACTGGAAGGAGGAGCAAAAACGAGAAAAAATCATGGAGCACAACGTCTCAACGAATAAACTAATTTCAAGGCCCTTCCTGATGAACCAATACAGAAGACGTATAATCGTTTTAACACATTGATCAATCAATGTCATCGAAACGACATCTCCAGAACTAAGGAAGAAAACAACGTTTTATTCCTAAAAAGTCTGGGCGATGAATGGACTCAGCTGTCTATGTCTCTTCAAGCAAACCAGGACCTAGACAGCTGGTCACTTCATGATCTGTATGAAACGCTTGCAGCACAAGAGAATGACTTAATGAAAAGGAAGGTTTCCATTGGTGGACCTCTTGCCCTTGCTACCGATGAAAAGGAAAAATCAAGGTCTTCTACCAAAGAACATAAAAAGAAAGGCAAGAAAGCATTGGTAGTAGAATCAGAATCTAAAGAAGAAACTTCTGAATCAGATGATGAAATTAAAGCTTTTGCCAAATCTTTGGCCTTGATCACAAAGCAGTTATAGAGAAAGTTCATCAAGAAACCCTATGAACGAAAAGAGTTCAAAAGGGAAAGGTACCAGTCATCATACGAAAGGAAGCCGTCCAAATCTCATCAGAGGGAAGATAGAAGAGATGGGAGAGAAGAAAGAGAAGAAAGAAGAGAAGATAAAAGAGACGAGAGGAAA
>NC_037537.1:11309682-11311193 GCF_001531365.2 Cynara cardunculus var. scolymus | reverse complement strand
TATAGACCTCTGTAGGCCTATATCAACCCAAAGTCTCTCTGGAAAGAAGTATATGCTAGTATTGGTCGATGAATACTCTAGATACACTTGGGTTGAATTTGTAAAGAAGAAATCAAACGTTCCAGACATACTCATTGGAGTGATGAAAAGGCTTCAAGTCCTTCTACAACAAAAACTAGTGAAGGTTAGAAGTGACAATGGAACTGAATTAAAAAATGCTAAAATTGATGACTATCTCTTCAATGAGGGCATTACACAAAACTTCTCATCCGCAAGAACTCCACAACAAAATGGAGTGGTAGAGCGAAAGAACCGAACCTTAGTGGAAGCAGCAAGGACCATGCTTGCTTCATCGGAGTTACCCATCACATTTTGGGCTGAAGCTGTTTCAACTGCTTGCTTCACCCAAAATCGATCAATTATTAACAAGAGACACTAGAAGACACCTTACGAGCTAATCAACCATAGAAGACCAAATGTCAAATATTTTCATTTTTGGGTGCAAATGCTTTGTACTCAACGATAGAGAATATCTTGGCAAGTTTGACAAGAAAGTTGATGAAGGAATCTTTCTGGGCTACTCTGAAACCGCCAAAGCCTACAGAGTCTACATCAAAAGGACAAAGATCGTCATCGAAAGCATCAATGTGTTCTTTGATGATTCCACAGCAATGACTTCTAGAAACAACAGTTCAGAACTCGGACTTCAAAGAAGAGCATATGATTCATCACTTGGCAAACCCAATGAATCAGAACTAGCTAAATTATTTGAAGACATCTTTGATGAAGAAGTAACCTCTGGAAATGTGTCCACTGCAAAATCTAACTTCAGAATTGATGAAGATCATGAAGTCTCCAATGCTAAAGGTACAACTCTTACAGAAACTCATGTTACTTCACCATCTACTTCTTATGTGTCTTTAGATCATGATCAAGATCCAGAATCTAACTCTGGAGATGATCTCGTTGAGGGGAGCAAGTAGTTCCATCAGTCGATGAAGAGCTACATCTTGTTGCTCCAGAACCTCAATTAAGCAGCTAAAGATCATCCACACCACCAAATCATTGGTGATCCAACCTCTGGTGTCAAGACGAGATCTGCCACAGCAAATGAATGCCTCTTCGCCAACTTTCTGAGCATGATAGAACCGAAGAAGATTTTAGAAGCCCTACAAGATCCAAACTGGATAGATGCAATGCAAGAAGAATTACTTCAGTTTGAATGAAACAAAGTAACGTCCCTTATGCCTCTACCCAAAGGGAAGACGACCATAGTCATCAAGTGGGTCTTCCAGAACAAGAAGGACGAAGATGACATCGTAATAAGGAACAAAGCAAGGCTTGTTGCCAAAGGCTACCTGTTATAAAGCCAGATCTGAAAGTAGAACGATTTACACTAGAAGTTTGTAAGAGAAAGTAAACAAGAAGATTAATCAGAGAAATAGCAGCTGCTTTTCTATTATTGAAAATAAAGATTACAAACTCTCAAGAAACCCTAATCGACTCTCATA
>NC_037537.1:11305467-11307750 GCF_001531365.2 Cynara cardunculus var. scolymus | reverse complement strand
AAGTCTGCCTTCCTCAACGGCAAACTTCAAGAAGAAGTCTACGTGCAGCAGCCTCCTGGGTTCGAAGATCCAAGACATCCAGACTATGTCTACTTTYTGGATAAAGCCCTCTATGGGCTGAAGCAAGCACCCAGAGCCTGGTATGAAACTCTATTTACCTTTCTCATCAACAACGGCTTTGAAAAAGGTACAATCGATACAACTCTCTTTCTCAAAAAGCATAAATATGACATCTTACTTGTTCAAATATATGTGGACGACATCATATTTGGCTCTACAAATGCAAAACATTGCGAAAAATTCTCAGAGTTGATGAAAAGTAAATTTGAGATGAGTATGATGGGAGAACTAAGCTTCTTCTTTGGTCTTCAAATCAAACAAACTTTAGAAGGAATTTTCATCAATCAGTCCAAGTATGTGACTGACCTTCTGAAAAAATACTCTCTCTCAAACTCATCATCAGTGAGAACACCTATGGCTACAGGCGCTAAGTTATTTGTTGATCCAACAGGCAAACCTGTGGATGTAACAACCTCTAGAGGCATAATTGGCTCACTCCTGTATCTAACTGCTAGTAGACCAGATATAATGTTTGCCACATGTCTTTGTGCAAGATATCAATCAAATCCTAAAGAATCGCATCTCTCTGCATTCAAGAGGATCTTTCGATACCTTATGGGAACCCCATCATTGAGTCTCTGGTATCCAAAGAACTCTGGCTTCGATCTAATAGCCTACACAGATGCAGATCATGCAAGTTGCAAACTTGACAGAAAGAGCACGTCTGGAAGCTGTCAACTCTTGGGGGACATGCTAGTAAGTTGGACATCCAGAAAACAAAATTGTGTCTCAACATCCACAGCAGAAGCAGAGTATGTTGCTGCCGCTAGTTGTTGTTCACAAGTTTTATGGATGAAGACTCAGCTTAAGGACTATGGTTTCCAATATGACAAAATCCCTAYCCTYTRTRACTCCAAGAGTGCCATAGCAATCTCTGCAAATCCAGTGCAGCATTCCAAGACCAAGCACATCGATGTAAGGTACCATTTTCTGAAAGACAATTTTGGAAAAGATAATATAGAAATGTATTTTGTTCCAACTGAGATTCAACTTGCTGACATTTTCACAAAGCTCTTGATGAGAAAAGATTTTTATTCCTTGTCAGCAAGATGGGTATGCTGAATCTCACCACTTAAAGGCACTCATTAGCTTATAACGAAAGATCTTCAATATCTCATGGTTATGCCCATAAGTGATATATCAAATTTTAGCCAAAAACTCCAAGTATCCTAAACCAGCGCCTCTGGTCATAAAGACCAGAGCCTCTGGCTATTTAGACTTACTACGAAAAAAATTTGGCAAACAATGTCAATCACCTTTGGAACCAGAACCCCTCTGGGCCAAAGCAAATACTTAGTAACTTCTACCAAGTATTCTCTTACTTACCAGAGCCTCTGGTTATATAGACCAGAGCCTCTGGAATCCAATTCTTTGAGTCTGCATCCTATAATGTCTCAACTTGGACTTAAGCATTCAATTATTTCATCTCCTCCTTTTTCATATTTCATTCCTTTGCTTTCATAACCAGAGCCTCTGGATTCACAATCTTTGGAACCAGAGCTCCTCTAGTCTCAAAGGCTCATCCATCATAGTCTTTCACATACACTTCACCATTTTCCATCACTCATTTTCTTTGCTTCACAACCAGAGCCTCTGGTTCTAAAGACCAGAGCCTCTGACTTTGCTCTTTTAGGAACCAGAGCTCCTCTGGTCTCAAAGACCCTTTCTCCACTTCCACTTAACCACCTTTCATACTTTCATCATCCTTCACAACCAGAGCCTCTGGGTGTATAGACCAGAGCCTCTGGTATCCCTAAKTCCTMTTTATTWTTTGTTTGAGGGGGAGTCTTTGAAAACTTCAAAATCCTTACTCATGCATCATTTGAAGGGGAGAAACAATTTCAACTTCACATTCTTTCTATGCATTTTTCATCCAGATCCTCTTGTTCTACTATCCAGAGCCTCTGGCCACCTAAATGCTACATATGTACTTAACGAGAGCTCCTCTGGTTCTATACAATGGATTATCAATGCTCATCTAGAGCCTCTGATTTGTTAACCAAGACTTCTATATCATAAAATCCAACATTACATCCATGAACTCCTTCATCAATGTTAAACTAGAGCCCCTCTGGTTCCTCACCCAATGGTTCATGACCAACCAGAGCTCCTCTAGTTCCATGAAAATAATTTTCATACAAAAACTCATCTTAATTGAAAATC
>NC_037537.1:11301397-11304232 GCF_001531365.2 Cynara cardunculus var. scolymus | reverse complement strand
CATTAGGGACACAATGAGGCAGCATGGTCTACAAGCCGAGGAGCCCTTCACCCCTGTCTACAAGATGCATGGACATCGCCCAACCCTCTCGAAGGGGTATTGAAACAGGATGACCCAGTCCAATCCCAACCCCAGCCAGCCATCCAGAGGCCATTCTTCGGGCCTCTAGAGATGTATCAGCCGAGGAACCACATTTTTCATCACCCCTCTCTCAATAGAGAGGTCATGAAGACATAAGAGCCCCTTCGCCTCAGGGCTTGACACACCCCATCACACACACAGAAGCATGTGTTTCTTCTGATATTGAACCCCAACTTCGTTCAGAGCGATCTTCCCTTCATGCACCTCCCCCTTCGATATTTGATCTATCGAAGGGGACACACATTCGCTACACTTACTCGGCCTCTGAAGCCAAGGAAGAGGAAGTTGATGTAGCAACATCACGAGATAGCTCCTCTCTTGAAGGTTATCAAGGACGTGATGGAAGTCCTTCTAGGCCTACTTTCTCATAAGGCCAAGAAGACGCGTTAGAAGCAGAGGCACAACCTGCAGCATCTGTTGCTGCAGGGGTTACCCCACATGCTGACCTGGTCACAAAGGCTGAGTTCCAAGCCTTTGTCGATACAGTGATGCAAGTCCTTGGAAGACCTTAAACTCATCATACAAGGGATTGTTGACAGCCAACCCTCCATCGATACCTCTGACCTCCAATAATCCCTTGCAATCCTCCAATACCACCTCACCCAAATCGAAACCCAAAGCCAAACAAATACCACTCACCTTCAAATGCTCCAACAAACCATCACCCAACATCACAACACCACATCCTCCCTTGCCACCCAACGGAACCAAACCCTCATCCAATCCATCGCCACCCTCACGGCCCAGGCAACTGAGGCTGATGAGAACCTAACCTATATCATCTCCCAACTACAAACCATCCTTCAAACCCTTTACTCACTACCCACAACCATCACCTCCCAAATTCCTCCTCAAGCCCCACCTCAATCCACCTCATCCATTGATGCTACCCTTGCCAACCTCACCAACCAAATGGCCTCCATACAAACCACCCTCACCCAACTACCCGCCACTATCATAGCCCAAATCCCACAGCCTACTCCTCCACCCCAACCTCCCTCTGCAGGCCCATCCTTTGATGAAGCCTTCTCCTCATTCACTGCAGAGGTGAGAGACCTCATCAGCAACCTTCCCATCCCTTCATATACATCCACCATCACCTCCATACCACCACAAGCCTCATCCTCCTCCACCGACTTCGCAACCAGAGCTGACCTAAGGGCTCTGTCAAAGGCGCTAGTCTCATCTTTCAATGAGATTAGTGCCAAATTCATTCATCGGGCCATCCATCCAACAAGGGTTCTCTCCTAGAACCTGGCCGATGAACAAAGGCGCACAACCTCTCTCCTCCAAACAATGGAGGCGAGTCAAAGACAAGAAGCCCTGAAGGCATATCTTACGTCTTTCATGAAAGACAAAAAGAAGAAGAGGAGCAGAGCCTCTTGCTCCAGCAGCCGCCAACACAAAAGGCCGAGACATGAAGACCAAGACCCCAATGATCAAGGTCTTGGATCTCATAAGGGGGAGACAGAGGCCGCGACTGCACAACAAACAGAATCCGTTCCACCACCACCACCATCACCACAAATACAACCACCACCTTCAACCGAAGGAACCCAAGCAAGGGAATCAGAGGCTCTACCCTCTGAAGATGTACATGTACATGTTCCTTTTGCTGCAACCCCAGAACCCATCGTGTTGAGCTCCTCAACCGATGAAGAACCTACTACCCCACCAACATAACTTAACCAACCTTTTTCTTCAACACCCACATGAAACCTACCCTTAACCCCTTCACAAACACCTCGCACCACTCAACCCTTCATCCTACCCATACAACCAAAACCATCAATAATCCAACCTTCATCACCCCAACAACCACAAACTCAAACAGAACCCCATGCACCTGAAACTACCCAAGCCGAACCAAATGAACCACAAGAAACCATACCCTCACCAACTCATACATAACCCTACACCAACCCGAACTTGGAGACAAGATCTGCCTCAGTCCTAACTCAACCCGAACTTGGACTTGTTTACAAGAATGAGTTTGGGGTTAAAACGTTATTTAGACTAACTGAGGACTTCAAGTATTGATCGGATACATTTGAATGGTTTCAGAAAGTCATCAGAGTGAGACTGGACAGAAACCACATGCCAAGAGAAGAAGGGAGTCAGCTCATTCATGAGATATCGACAGTCATCAGGTATCGAAGACTGCTCATACGCTTCAGAGAAATATATCAAGGTATCTCATGATGAGTTGTATTTTTGTTTTGCCTTAATGTATTTTGATTCCAGTATTGTAAGAATTTCATCAACCAATGAAAATTGGAAATTTGATGTTTTTCTATTAGTTTAGACTCTGTTCTTCACAAGTGTATCTAGATTAGTATATGTTTGTTATTTCATTACTTAGGGGGAGATTATTAAACCTCATAATTTATTATGTAAAAAGTAATGAAAAACAATAAGTGATGAAGAACTAGAAGACCGATGAAGACATCAAGGGAGAAACGGCTAAGTCTGGAGCACAACCAGAGGACCGATGGACGACCAAGGATGCGATGGAAAGAGCATCTCCATCAAACCTCTGGTCAACTGTACTTAGAGTATTTTTCAGCAATTTATCCTGAAGCATGCGATGAAGACTTAAAGATAAGGATGATTCATCACACCATGAATGACAGTTGGAGATGACAAGTCAACTGCTAGACATCGAGTTTATCTTTGATATTAAAGCTTATCCAT
>NC_037537.1:11288385-11301332 GCF_001531365.2 Cynara cardunculus var. scolymus | reverse complement strand
TTAATAAGAAGATTAGCTAAAATGTCTCACTAGATAGTTATCTTCGTATTAGCTTATCAGTATAAATAGGTGGTTAGGCCTATTGTAAAAATAAGCTTTTCATTTTTATTATTTCATAAAGTGAAATCTTTTATACTCAAGATTATCCATCATACCATGAATGACAGCTAGAGATGACAAGTCAACAACTAGATTTCGACTTTATCTTAATTACTAATGTTTATCCATAGTTTAGATAATCGTTATCTGTTATTAGAAGATTAGCTAAAAATCTCATTAGATAGTTATCTTCTTTTTAGTATAAATAGGTGATTAGGCCTATTATAATCTAAGTCGCTTTTTACATTTTTTATTATCAACAAAGTAAAATCTTTGACGCTCAAGATTGTTCATTATTGTTAATAATTTCTTCTTGAGTGTTCATCACTTTATTTATCAAATCACTATAATTTGGTTATTATTAACTAGATTATTGGTGTTATTGAGAGATCTGGGAACAACACAACTTGGTCTTAACCTTTCATTCATTTCATCTCCTCATTATTCTTTATCATTTGGACCCAGAGCCCCTCTGGTCCAAGGCATATACTTAGTTTTCATACACTAAGTATTCTCTTCCCACCCAGAGCCTATGGCTCCAAAGACCAGAGCCTCTGGTTTCCAATTCCTTTGAAACCAGCACTATCAAGTTCCCATCTATGACTTGGTATAAACCACACCCCTTCTATACCATACCAGAGCCTCTGGTTCTAAAGACCAGCGCTTCTGGTCCCAAAGAGTTTCCCTCTTCTCCCTACATAGGGACTTAACCATATTTTTTCATATTTCATTCCTTTGCTTTCATAACCAGAGCCTCTGGTTCTAAAGACCAGAGCCTCTGGATTCACAGTCTTTGGAACCAGAACCCCCCTGGTCTCAAAGGCTCATCCATCATAGTCTTTCACATACACTTCACCATTTTTTATTACTCATTTTCTTCGCTTCACAACCAGAGCCTCTGGTTCTAAAGACCAGAGCCTCTGGCTTTGTTTGCTTTGGAACCAGAGCTTCGCTGGTCCCAAAGACCCTTTCTCCACTTCCACTTAGCCACTTTTCATACATTCATCATCCTTCACAACCAGAGCCTTTGGTTGTATAGACCAGAGGCTCTAGTACGCCTAATTCTTCTTTATTATTTGTTTGAGGGGGAGTCTTTGAAGACATCAAAATCCTTACTCATTCAACAATTTTATCTTCACATTTTTTTATGCATTTTTCATCCATAGCCTCTAGTTCTACTATCTAGAGCCTCTGGCCATCTAAATGCTACATATGTATTTAACCATAGCTCCTCTGRTTCTATATAATGGATTAACAATGCTTATCTAGAGCCTCTGGCTTGTTATCCAAGGCCTCTATATATTGCGATCCAACATTACATCCATGAACTCCTTCATCGATGTTAAACCAKAACTCCTCTGGTTCCTCACCCAATGGGTCATGACCAACCAGAGCTCCTCTGGTTCCATGACAATAATTTTTACAAAAACTCATCTTAATTGAAAATCATTTTCAAGATTATACAAAATTGCAGCTTTTGTGACTAAAAACTGTACAACATCTGTTTTTAGAAGACCAAAACTTCGTAATTAGTATTAATCTTACAATTAGATGGGGTTTTAAATTCAAATTATTTTTGTGATACGAACTCATCAAGATATTATTTGGAATACCTTTTTATTTCAAATAATTCATAACGTCATAATACCACGCACCTGACAATACAGACAGCCTATTCCCCATACACCCTTTCAACTTTCCCCCCTCTCTAACCCCGCCTTGACTCGTGTTAACTAACATCTAATAATCAAGAAACTGTTTCCCTTCCACCCCCCACACCCCACTCCCTCACCATATTCCCGCCTATAAATACCTTTCTTCCTCATCCATCTTCTCTTTACGCTTCCATACACCTGCAACTATATTCCGACGAACAACAAACCTGCAACTTCATCAACAATGGCCTCCTCCGCCTCCCACGAATCGAACAACAATGACACCAGAGTTCGATCCACCAGCGCCGACAGTCGCGTTATCGTCTTCCTACCCATGAAGCCAAACAACCACTCTATCAAACTCCAAAACACCCTGTTTGACGACAGATTTGCAGTTATGATCGAGTTTTTCAAGAACTGCATTCTTCTTTCCGCCCTCACTCTTGCTGACACCAGCGTACCCATAAAGTGCATCCAACAATATTGGCAAACGTACGAGTTTAAACTGGAAAACCACGGAATAATAGGGGACATGGACGCCCCTAACGATATTATATACTCACTCAAGATATCGCGGGCTAAGGTTTCTCGAATTCTGTGCATTCCCACTCGACGGGAACTTGGAATTGAACAATATGACGAACCACCAACCACCGACGACATCCTCTGCTTCGTGAAGATGCTAGGTTACAATCGTGACCTACGCAATGTACCGGACTTCAAACGCCAATTCCTCCCACCGATGTGGAATATGTTTTTCTCCATTCTCAACAGGGCCCTCAAATGCAAACTGGGCTCATTGGACCAAGGGAACATAAACATCATGACTATCATGTATGGGCTGTTCTTAAACTTGAACCTCGACTACGCCTTCCTGATCTACAACGAGATTCATACGGCAGTGGTCAAGAAATGTAAACTCCAAGCCGCTGGCAAGCCTCTCTCTGCGGTTCTCTTCCCTCGCTTCCTCACCCTATTCATTAGGGACACAATGAGGCAGCATGGTCTACAAGCCGAGGAGCCCTTCACCCCTGTCTACAAGATGCATGGACATCGCCCAACCCTCTCGAAGGAGGGTTACAGTATCAACCGTCCACTCTCTAGGGCTATGCTCAATGTCATTCCATCGACATCTGATATACGCCAAGCCTATGAACGCTCTATTCTGTCCCAGGAACCGAGGGCAGCTACCCCAGAGCGATTAAAGCCGTCCCCCCCACCAAGTGAGGGAGCACATGAGTCATCTTCATCGAATGATGAAGATGATGATGATGATGCTACTAATTGTGCCTCCCCTGGCCCTACTCATACACTTCCTCAACTAACTTCCCAAAGGGAAACCACATCTATTACCCCTGGCGATCAAAGCCAAAGGGGTAATGAAACAGGACCATCCAGTCCAATCCCAACCCCAGCCAGCCATCCAGAGACCATTTTCGGGACTCTGGAGATGTATCAGCCGAGGAACCACATTTTCCATCACCCCTCTATCAACAGAGAGGTGATGAAGATATAAGAGCCCCCTCACCTCAGGGCTCGACACATCCCACCACACACACAGAAGCATGTGTTGCTTATGATATTGAACCCCAAGATCGTTCAGAGCGATCTTCCCTTCATGCACATCCCCCTTCGATATTTGATCTACCGAAGGGGACACACATTCGCTTCACTTACCCGGCCTCTGAAGCTAAGGAAGAGGAAGTAGATGTCGTAACATCATGAGATAGCTTCTCTCTTGAGGGCTATCAAGGACGTGATGGATGTATTTATTGACCTACCTTCTCACAAGGCCAAGAAGGCGCCTCCGGAGCAGAGGCCCAACCTGCAGCATACGTTGCTGCAGGGGATACCTCACAAGCAGACATGGTCATAAAGGCCGAGTTCCAAGCCTTTGTCGATACAGTGATGCAAGTCCTTGGAAGACCTTAAACTCATTATACAAGGGATTGTTGACAACCAACCCTCCACCGATAACCCTGACCTCCAAAAATCCCTTACAATCCTGCAGCACCACCTCTCCAACATTAGAACCCAAACCCAAGCCAATACCACCCGCCTTCAAATGCTCCAACAAACCATCACCCAACATCACAACACCACATCCTCCCTTGCCACCCAACGAAACCAAATCCTCATCCAATCCATCGCCACCCTCACGGCCCAGGCAACTGAGGCCAATGAGAACCTCACATACATCATCTCCCAACTTCAAACCATCCTTCAAACCATTAACTCCCTACCACAACCATCATCTCTCAAATTCCTTATCAAGCCCCACCTCAATCCAACTCATCCATCGAAGCTACCCTTACCAACCTCACCAATCAAATGGCCTCCATACAAACTACCCTCACCCAACTACCCGCCACTATCCTGGCCCAAATCCCCAACCTACTCCTCCACTCCAACCTCCCTCTGCAGGTCCATCCTTTGATGAAGCCTTCTCCTCATTCACTACATAGGTGAGAGACCTCATCACCAACCTTCCCATCCCTCCATATACATCCACCACCACCTCTATACCACCACAAGCCTCATCCTCCTCCATCGAGTTCGCAACCAGAGCTGACCTATGGGCTCTGTCCAAGGCGCTAGTCTCATCTTTCAATGAGATTAGTGCCAAATTCGTTCATCCGGCCATCCATCCAACAAAGGTTCTCTCCCAGAACCTGGCCGATGAACGATGGTGCACCACCTCTCTCCTCCAAACAATGGAGGCGAGTTGAAGACAAGCTGCCCTGAAGGCGTATCTTGCGTCCTTCAGGAAGGATAAAAAGAAGAAGAGGAGCAGAGCCTCTTGCTCCAGCAGCCGCCAACACAAAAGGCCAAGGCATGAATACTAATACCCCGATGATCAAGGTCTTGGACCTCATGACGGGGAGACAGAGGCCGCAGCTGCATAGCATACAGAATCCGCTGCACCACCATCACCACAAACTCAACCACCACCCTCAACCGAAGGAACCCAAGCAAGGGAACCAGAGGCTCTGCCCTCTAAAGATGTACAATATGTACTAGTTCCCTTTACTGCAACCCCAGAACCAATAATGTTGAGTTCCTCAACCGATGAAGAGCCAATCACTCCACCAACGGAAATAAACCAACCTTCATCACCAACACCAAACTTACCTTTAACCCCTTCTTCAACCCCTCGCACCACAGAACCCTTCATCCTATCCATACAACTAGAACCAACAATAATCCACCCTTCATCACCCCAACAAACAAACCCAAACAGAACCCCATGCACCTGAAACCATCTAAGTCGAACCCAATGAACCACAAGAAATCATACCCTCACCAACTCATACACAACCCTCAACCTAACCACCCGTGGTGCATACGGATACTCCATCTTCATCAAGATAACCTCCTCAGAGCCTGGTAGATGAGATTATATAGAGCATGGAGTCGACGCGAAGACGTCCCGAATTGCCATCCAGGGAACCAATTATGATGGAAAACATCCATCAATACCTGTATGAAGACCGTGATGAAAGTTTGACCATCAACCCTCCGATCTTATCACCTAAGTCCATGGACCTCTTACACCATAGATTCATTAGACAGACCACACAAGCACCTCAGGCTGTCTTCTTGAATGATGGGATAAGGAGGGTCATGGATCTGAAAGTAAGGACATTTGCCAACCGAGCCATTCGATACATCGATTTCATTATGGAGAGAGCACATGGGCAAGTTAGCATGTTCAACGAAAATGACCTCATTAATCTCAAGCCATATGACTTGATTCAATTATACACATACACGGCTCAAAGGCAGGACCAAGGCATCAGGTATGGAATGGCGAACCGAGCGGTAGTTAAAACGATGGAAACCCTAGTGAACCATAAAGCCAAGAGTGATTTTGAAATTGCTCTTCGGCTAGGCATTGAAAACTATCTTGTGCTCCACCAAACGAATATTTCCAAGGCCTGCAGGAAAAAAGGTCTGCCTCAGTCCTAACTCAACCCGAACTTGGACTTGTTTACAAGAATGAGTTTGGGGTTAAAAAATTATTTAGACTAACTAAGGCCTTCAAGTATTCATCAAAAACACTTGAATGGTTTCAGAAAATCATTAGAGAAAGACTGGGTAGAAACCACGTGCTAAGAGAACAAGGGAGTCGGCTCATTCATGAGATATCGACAGTCATCAGTTATCGAACATTGCTCATGCGCTTCAATGAAATATATCAAGGTAGCACATGATGAGTTATATTTTTTTTTGTCTTGATGTCTTTTGATTCCAGTATTGTAAGAATTTCATTATCCAATGAAAATTTGGAATTTGATGTTTTTCTATTAGATTAGTCTCTGTTCTTTATGGTTGTTTCTAGATTAGTCTATGTTTGTTATTTCATTACTTAAGGGGAGATTATTAAACCCCATAATTCATAAAGTGAAAAAGTAATGAAAAACAATAAGTGATGAAGAACCAGAAGACCGATGGAGACATCAAGGCAGAATTGACTAAGTCTGAAGCACAACCAGAGGACCAATGGACGACCAAAGATGCGATGGAAAGAGCATCTTCATCGAACCTGTGGTCAACTATACTTAGAGTATTTTCCAGCAATTCATCCCGAAGCATGCGATGAAGACTTAAAGATAAGGATGATCCATCATACCATGAACGACAGCTGGAGATGACAAGTCAACAGCTAGATTTCGAGTTTATCTTAATTACTAATGTTTATCCATAGTTTAGATAATCGTTATCAGTTATTAGAAGATTAGCTAAAAAGTCTCATTAGATAGTTATCTTCTTTTTAGTATAAATAGGTGATTAGGCCTATTGTATTCTAAGTCGCTTTTTACATTTTTTATTATTAGTAAAGTGAAATCTTTGACGCTCAAGATTGTTCATTATTGTTAATAATTTCTTCTTGAGTGTTCTTCACTTTCTTCATCAAATCACCTATAATTTGGTTATTATTAACTATATTATTAGTGTTATTGAGAGATCTGGGATCAACACTCTGTGTTTGAGCTCTATATAAAAGTTCTGTCTTTTAAAATTATATCTTTTCTTCAAATATATTTATGAATGGAGTAAAAAGTCAAAGGAGCTCTGATTCTAGCTTATTTATCTTTTTAAGTTTAGGTAGGTCCTTTTGTAGACTACAGACTCTGTTGATTCGGAGGGTCTCTAGTTGGGTATTATTTCATTTGAGTATAGAGGATCTGGTCAATAGAGCCAGAGGCTCTGGTTATTAAAGGCAGAGGAACTATGGCCTGTTGAGCGAGAGGAATTTTGGCCCGTTGAGCTAGAAGAGTTTTATGGCAAATCTGTTAAGAGATTCAAAGTTCTAATATGTTACATTTGTGCTATGTGTTACAACAACCTCTTGGCTTTATATTTTGGTTAATAAATAGATTGCATGTTTTTGCCAAAATATATGTATCTCTACATGAATGATTTTTTATCATGTTTTGGTAATTTTCACCCTGCATTTGCAAAGAAGGGATTTACTTACTCGACCTTTCGGTTTAACCCTCATTTTGTGTTTCAAAAATGTGCATTGCAAGAACTGCAGGGTCTCGGGATAATAAGGGGAAGAGGAAAATTTAATTATTTTCCTTATGTATTGTCTGCTTTAGAAAGATCAGCTTGATACCTGAATATTTTGAAAATACATATTGTTATACATGTAATAGTGCAGGGATATTCTTTTGTAATTTTTCATATGTAAATTATGTACATATAAAATTATTGTACTAGTGGGACCTATGTGGTGTAATCTATATTTATTTTATATGAAATATATGTTATATACAAATGTGGAGCTTGGGGTGTTACAGCAGCTGGTCTGGTGTGGTATTGAATGGTGAAGTCGTCATCATCATCGTCTTCATCATCATCGTCGTCTTCATCATCATCATTATTACCAAGATTTTGTCCAGCATCAGCAAAAGGAAAGTGGATCATCATCTTCATTTTTCTTATCACCAGCATTAGTTGCAGAGGTTATAGGAAGGTCTTCGTCTCTAGCAACAGTTTTGATGCCATCATCATTGTCCTCAACATCAACAACAGCTTCAGCTTCATGGGATGTGATGGCATCTCCAACCTCAGAATCAGCTTCATCTGCTTCAGCTCTTTCATCTTTAGCATTAGCAGGTGTTGTAGGGACAGCAGCTTGAGGTAAGTCTCTGCGTAATGAGAGTTGAGATTATCAAGACTGTTGGAAATTAGATCCAATCGCTGCTCAAAATCATCTAGTGCTTGAGTTTGGAGAAGATCAAGCTCAAGCACTTGATCCAACGATAATCGATCAGCTTTTATGAAAGAAGGTTCAGAAACTGGCACTAGACAATGAAGAAGATCCAGTATCTGTTGCATCAGCTCACCATCCCTAGTAAGTGGAGCTTGTGCTTCATCGGCCTTGCTATTGAGAGCATATATGACTTTAGCGTTGGTGTGGACTTCATCTTACATCGTAAATAGAAATTCCTTTACCTCGTGACTTCAGCTTTTCCAATAGAGAGGTCAGAAGAAAGGTTTTCCTTAAGAGGCATGTCTTGGCTGACTTTCGCCATTTTGTCCAAGATAGTGGCGGCCGTTGGAAGTAGAAGCTTTACATTGTTAGTCATGTTGTAATTAGCTTCCATGGCTAAAGGTTATTCATCAAGAGGACCTGAAAAATAAGAAATTTGAGCAAAAGGTAGCTCTTGGTTAGAAGAAATGAAAGAGTAGGAGGATGGTATAGTACCTAAAGGGTCATCAGCATCATTTGAAGGATTGATGTTGGTTCTCTCTTGGTTGCCTTCGAGAGGATAGGCTTCCGTTATCTGAGGCATCTCGAGAGGAGCAATCTCAGGTCCTATAATGATCGCTTCATCGCCAATACAGACAATCAATGATGAATCACGAGCATTTGTTGAGACCAAAGAAGGAAAGGAGAAGAAAATGGCTGAGAATGGTGGAAGTGGGTGTTCAATAGTGGCTATACTGATATTCACACCTTCTGGGTCAGTATGGCGGTTGGGAGAGGAGCCTGTGATTCCAGATTCAAGTCTAAACTAACAATTCATACAAGAATGATCAAGAACAATAGATTTCAATGTGTCATCAAGCTTCCATTGATGAACTTGATATGTACAATGTTCTTGATGATTACAAAGTGTTTGATGCATATGAATCTATCAAATCACTAACTGTTAACACCAACTACCGAAACCAACAACTGCTATTTATAAAAACCGCTAAAACAGGAAAAGTCAACAACCTTAACAAACTATAAAAAAAACTACATTACAATGCATATTAAAACATTTTAGTATTGGGACTTGAATACAACAATTATGTTCCAATAGAGCCACGTGTACGACAGTGCCTGAAGAAATCACTAAAAAGCTAGAAAGGGTAATAACAGAAGATGCCTCGGGGATAAGGCTTGTTTCAATGACTGAAACCTATTGAGAGGTAACATCTAAGGATGCGGGTAGCCCCTTTTTGGCTTTCTATGCCCTCGATGGAGAACCAAGAGTGGCTTGAGAGGAGGTTCCTTAGAAGAGAGTGTGGTGGTGTTTGGGATAGAATGAGGGGGATTTGCCTTAGTCTTGACCACTGGAGCAAGGGAAGAAAGACATACAGCACAGTTGGAGAAGATGAAAAAGTATTGTGCAAGGTATCCACAAGAGCGAAAAGTGCAATATATGCAGGTTTAGACTTGTGGTCCAAGATTTTAGACCCAAGCCTGCAAATCGAAAAGTTTATTTTTGTGAGGTATTTGTTACTAAAGATCTTAGCAAACACCATGCACAGAATCTGGTTGGGAACCACCTTTTCTCTTTAGCGTTTGTTCAGCTTTAGCACCAAGTCTTCGAAAATAAGGCCATCAAAGTTGATTGGTCTCTGGCGAATGACATAAATGCCAATGTTCAATGCAACTCTGGATGCTTCGTCTTGACCACCAGTCTTGCCTCCCATACAGTGGATGAAATGGGAAAACAAATATTTCCACACTGCAGACATGCGGTTCTTCTCAATCTTTGAAAGTGACTTAAGAGGGTCGCTGGTGTACTTCTTCGTTGGCCAGATGTAGCCAATTTCATCTAGACAGGAGATGATATCTTCAGTAGAAGGTTCACTAGAGTAAAGACCCTTGGGTAGCTGAAGAGCGGTCCTTAATGTGGCTACGCCAAAACTGACGGTCATCCTATTGAAGGTGAAGGAGATTTTCTCCACCTGTTTACCAGCCTGATCAGTTTCTTATTTGACTTCAGCAGTAACCCAGAACTATTGCAGGACTTCTTTCACCATGATAGGTTCATGGGTGAGAGCATAAGAAATAGGAGAGTTTTTGAAGAAATTTGTAGCATCCTCGAACTGAGATTTGTTGGCAGGAATATCTACAAGCACAACATGATTATTTGTCTTGAAAGACACCTCGTCAATAGAGAAGCTTACGTTCCTGGTAGACATTTCTATTTATATAAGAGAAAATAGAAGATAATAGGTTTGTTAGAAATCTACAAGATAAAAGTGTAAACTGTAAGTTTTGAACGATAAAACTTCTTTTGATGAAGCCACAAGAAGATTTAGGGTTTTTCAAGAAGAGTAAGTGTATAGAAACATATATTATAACCAAGTAATAGAATGAGCTAATAATTTGTTTGTTAGTTGTTCAAGAGAACAAGTTCTTAAATAACATAACAAAAGTTTCTTAGAAGAAGAACAGATCAAAATAAAGAAAGAAAGTTATCAACCTGTGATTTGAAGAAAAGAAGGTTGAAAGTGTTTTGATAGTTCTTGAGTTCTTGCTTTGCAAACATCTTAGAGGCAGAGGTTTAACGATAATTTTTGTAAGCATAAAAGAGAAAATGAGTGAAGAAGTCTCATATTTATAGGTCGAGCGAGAGAGAAGTGGAAATAAGAGAAAGAAAAATACGACTAAAAAGTTATGCAATGATGAAAAAGTTAGTACGTCCTCATCCCCGATTGGATGGAATTTCAAGGGGTCGCGTGTGTTAGAACAGTACACGCGTCTCAAAAAAATCGTATCATTAAAAAGAAATGACGTTAGAAGACGGTTCATTTTTCATTTTCTTTTAAGAAAAAGGTTTTAATTCTTTTAAAAACATATGAGATATTGAATATGAATAGTCAGTATGAGCTTTTAAGAGTGTATCTTTTTGAAAAGATAAGTTTAAAAAAAAGGTTCACTGATAAGAGGAATCACTGGAGGAATTTTAACTTTTAAAATATTGATCACTGATTGAGAAAAGGTTCAATGATGGTTTTGTTTTAAGAAAAGATAAGTATATGTTAGAAATATACTCGCTTAAAGGGTTCAGTGATAGAAGGAACACTGAAACATTCTTTTAAAATAGTTTGATCACTGAATATGGAAAAACTCAGTGATAGTTTTAAGTTTTGAAAAAAAAAAGGATAAGTATACATAACTTAGAGAAAGAAGATATATTTACTCAAGAGTTTAGTGATAGAATAAGAACACTGAATTATTTCATTTGCTGAGTGTTTCTTATAGCTGAAGGAATTAATCCTTAGCTTTTAGCATTCCAAGTTCGCTGATCAAGATGTTGAATCATGTCTCATCAAGAAGCTTTGTAAAAAAGTCAGTGAGTTGGTACTCAGTTGGTATAAAGTGAAGATCAATATTACCATTCATAACATGATCTCTGATAAAATGATATCTGATATCAATTGGTCTTGGAGTGAAGAACATGCTTATTTGCAATAACAATAGCACTAGTGCTATCACAATAGATAGGGATCTTGGAAATTTGAAGATCATAGTCGTTGAGCTGGTTTTTCATCTAAAGAACTTGGGCACAGCAGCTTCTAGAAGTAACATATTCAGCTTCAGCAGTTCATGTGGACACAAAATTTTGCTTTTTACTTGTCCAGGTAACCAACTTTCCACCTAGAAGCTGAAAGGCTCCAGTGATGCTTTTCCTATCAATTTTGCTACCTGCAAATCACTATTTGAATAACCTATTAGGTCAAAACCTAAACCCTTGGGATACCAAATACCCAAGTTAGTAGTTCCCTTTAGATATCTGGATAAGCTTTTTACAGCAATCAGATGGGATTTCTTAAGCTCAGATTGATATCGTCCACATACACACGTAGAGTACATGATATGTGGATGACTTGCTATGAGATACAACAGGGAGCCGATCAATCCTCTATAAATAGTAACGTTTACAGGCTTTCCGTTTAGATCCTTGTTCAGAGAGAGGAGGATCCATTGGAGTCTTTATAGATGAGCTATTTGATAGATCAAACTTTTTCAGCATATCTCTGACATACTTACTCTAACGGATAAAGATACCTTTATCAGATTTCTTGATCTGAAGACCTAGAAAGTATGTTAGTTCTCCCATCATGCTCATATAATATTCTTTCTTCATGCGTTCAGCGAAACGAAAACATAAAAAGGGATTAGTGGAACCAAAAATAATATCATTGACATAAATTTCGACTAGAATGATGTGACCCTTAATTTCCCTAAGAAATAGAGTTTGATCAATCTTTCCACGAACAAATTTCTCAGGGAAGAGAAATGAGGACAGGGTATCATACCAGGTGCGAGGGGACTGTTTTAACCCACAAAGAGCTTTATCCAATCTATAGAAATAATTTAGATACTTAAGGTTAAGAAACCCTGAAGGTTGTTCAACATAAACTTCCTCCTAGAGTTTTCCATTAAGGAAAGCACTATTTACATCCATTTGAAACATTTTAAAGTCTCTATGGGCAGCAAAGGCTAGAAAGAGTCGAATAGCTTCGAGTCTAGCCACTATTGCAAAGGTTTCATCATAATCGATTCCTTCTTCTTGTCTATAACCTTGAGCAACAAGACGAGCCTTGTTACGGGTTACAACTCCAAGTTCATTTAACTTATTGCAATAAATCCATTTTGTGACAGCAGTCAAATTCGAAATCCCAGGTTAGCTATTATTAAGAATATATTAGTGTTATTGAAGTTAATTTATAGATTAGGAGTTAGTTAGATTAGTTTAGTTGAGAAATTTTAAGAAATTCTGATAGTTGCTTAGAAAGTCCGGTTCCGGTCCGAAGTTATCCGAAATGTCCTATACAGTACCAAATGCTCTAATTTATACCCAATTTATATAAAACACTAATTTTTAGTGTTTTAAATATAAAACCTTTCTGTTTAAATAAATTTAGTCATCGTGGGCTTTTAAAGTGAAGAAA
>NC_037537.1:11286598-11287957 GCF_001531365.2 Cynara cardunculus var. scolymus | reverse complement strand
TTTTCTTGCATTATTCATCATCTATTTCATGGGTTTCGAAAACTTTGAGTTTCAAGGTGAGATTATACACCAAAAACATGTAAAAGTGTTCATTTGATGGTGGTAATCCATGACCCAAATGATATAACCCAAAGAGATAGGAAGAAATCGTGATTTTATGTGGTTATTTCATAAAAACTAAAATTCTRGTGCTGTCAGATTCTGTTTATATGCACAAACTCGTCCATATCTTTTAATTGGTTTGTTCAAACGTTATGAGGTTTCCTTTAAAMGTTTATTTACTGAGTTGGGGTTGCATTGCATTTGGTCTCACTCAAAATMATTGAGTTTTGACCCCCCAAATGCTCAAAACATTATAGCTACGCATATGAGATTTTTTCAGTAGGTAAATCCTACTTTGAATGGTCATAACTTTCTGATTAATCATCCAAATTTGTTGATTTTTTCTTTTGGATGTTAGTTTAATGAAATATCTTTCAAATGCCACTGATTTCACTCAAAATGGTGGTGATTTGAGGTTTCATTTTCCTAAATTAADATGAACATGCAATCTGTCCGATTTTGACAGATTCGTATATGTGTGTTACATCGACCTTATMTCTCTCATAACTCAATGAAAAAGGATGAATCTTCTTTTGAGAGTTAACCTTATGGATTTTCTTTCATATGAAAGTGGAATCACATAAAATTATGGATTTTTGACCTCCAAGCACCTTAAACTCTATAGGTGTGTAAAATGTGAATCCACCAGTAGGTAACATTTACTTTGTGTGTTAATATTTTTCTACTTATTTGTCCTTAATGTGTGGTTATTCTTCTAAAACTTTATTTTATGAGTTAGGGTTCATTTGAATCCAGTCTCACTCAAAAATACGATGTTTTGAGGCATGAACCGATTTTTATAAGTTAAGTGTGCAATCTGTCCGTTGATGGCAGATGTGTGCATGTGACATTAAGGTATCATATTTTTCTCTCAACTCATCCAAAATGAGTGATTTATAGTTCCAAAGTTTCGTATATGTGTTATGTTTCYAATMCAACTTGAATCTCTGCAGAACATCTAGTAGAACTYTTTATATGAGTATTTTACTAGCATGGTGCAATCTGCCATTTCAGTTGTGATAAGTTGCATTGCATGATTTATTTGAAGCATCATCTCCTATCCAATATTCATGAAATTTSGWCACTATGGCTATAACTCAGTTCTATAAACGATATAAAAATATGGGAACTTATTTCATTCTKTAAGTCTCTTTATTGGATCATATTTGTAACCTAAAGTTTCTGTCCAGAATCTGAAATTCTGGATTTGGATTATAGCTACATTTCCGGTATAAATTAACTCTTTAATGAGCATAT
>NC_037537.1:11275410-11286007 GCF_001531365.2 Cynara cardunculus var. scolymus | reverse complement strand
GCTACCACCTCCGGGGCAGTTCTTGAGGGCGTGGATAGGTTTAGTAGTGGCTCAACAATATAAATCATGTGTATGTTGTGTTTTCAAGTCATGGCTCATAAATTTTATAAATAAGATTTGCTGCATTTAAAATCGTTTTATGCATATAAAACCTGTGAACTCACCAACTCTTGTAGTTGACACTTGTTTGACATGCTTTTTCAGGGTAAGAAAGATTTTCGATGACTCATGTTTGAAGACGTGTTACATTTGGAAATTYYRATYTTAATTTATGTTTAGTGATGCAAACTCTTATTTTGGGATTGTAAATATTATTTATTTTGTATTTATGTTTTTAAATTGTGTGGATGTGTTGTTTATACACTATTGTTATGAGACTCTACCTGCCATATTCCGAGTTTCCGCTTTAGCGGGGTGTGACACATTTGGTGTCCATCACAGTTTTTTCAGAAAGACGAGGGACAAGGTACCAGACATTGTTCCTATCAAACTCAATGAGTTCCTCTTGCATGACAATGTCCCAGCTAGGGTCTGAGAAAGCTTTATTGATTTTCTTGGGTTCAACTAGAGAAAAAAGTTGACAAAGAGACAGATATTACATATACCACGACGTGTATGAATACCTGCACTTGGATCACTAAGAATTTGATGAATTGGATGGTCTTTAGTCCATCACTGAGCTGGTCGAGGATTATCATCTGAGCTTTGATGTTCAGGTAGAGAAAATGAGGCTTCAACATCAGATTGTTTAGCAATAGGTTGGATTGCTGAAGGAGCCTCAGTGAGAGATTCAACAAATGATAGAGGTTTAGATACTTAAGGCATTTCTGCCACTGATGGCTCATTGTTTGAAGTAGAGGGAAGTATGCAATTGATGGGCACTGCAGCAATCCCTGATGAGAATTCGTCTTGGTTATTAGTTGCAACTGGAATGATTAGTGAATCATCATCAGCTTCTAGAGGATCAGCATTGGGTTGATTGCTGAAGGAAGATTCAGGTTGTCCAAAGTGAGAGAACATCCAGCTTTCTAACTCTTCATCATCATCAGTTTAGGGTTTACTGTTAGATGATTGAGATTCATCAAAGCTGACATAGATAGTTTTTTCTATGGTTTGTCGATGTTTTTTGAATACTCTGAAGGGTTTGGATACTAATGAATATCCAAGAAAGATTCCTTCATCAGCTTTGGGATCGAACTTTCCAAGTTGGTCACGGTTGTTGAGAATGTAACAAGTGCAACCAAATATGTGAAGAAAGCTGAAAGAGGGCTTACACTATGGAAAAGTTTGTAAGTTCTCTTCTTGAATCTATTGACGATCAGCGACTGGTTTTCAGTAAAGCAAACAATATTGACAGCTTCATCCTAGAATTGAATAGGGAGATGGGACTCGCTGAGCATGGATCGAGCAGCCTCAATGATCATTCAATTTCTTCTTTCAGCAAATCCTTTTTGTTGTGGAGTTCTCACAGATGAGAAGTTGTGTGATATTCCCTTGTTCTCAAAGAAGTTATCCATAGTACTGTTTTTAAATTCAGTACCATGGTCACTTCTAATAGATTGTACCTTAATGTTGTTTAGTACTTATATGCGTTTGAAGAACGAAATCGTTTCCTCAGGTGCATCACTCTTAGATCTGAGAAAGAAGACCCCAGTGTACCTGGAATACTCATCAACAATGACAAATGTATATTTCTTTCCAGCTAATGATTGCACATTGACTATATCAAATAGATCCATATGCACTAACTGAAGAAAAGAGGTCACTAAAAAGACTTGCTTAGATTTTACGCTAGCCCGTGTTTGTTTTCCTTTTTCACAAGTTGAGCAAAGAGATTACTTTGCAAAGGTGTGTTGAGGAAGACCAATGACAAGATCTTTTCGAGACAGCTCCGTCAATGTCTTGAAGTTGATATGAGAAAGTCGTTTGTGCCATAGCTAGTTGATGTCTGAAGAGGCATTAGAAAGAAAACAACTATTCTCAGTTAGAGCAAAATCCATGTTGATGATATATACATTCTCTAGACGAGAACCGGTTAGAGCAACCTTATCTTCTTTGTTGAAGACGTAGCATGAACTCTTAGAAAATTTTACTGTGAAATCTTTGTCACGCAACTGACGAATGCTAACAAGATTGTGCTACAGTCCTTCAACGTATGCAACACATTTGAAAGTGGTTTCACCAGTGGTTAATATACCAAAGCCCTTGGTATATCCTTTTACGTTTCCTCCAAAGGTCACAGAAGGGCCTCGTTCTTCCTGGAAGTCAATGAGCTGGGATTTGTCTCCAGTCATGTGTCTTGAGCAACCGCTATCAAAATACCAACTACCTTTGACTTCCTACACAAGAAAACATATTAAGATTGCTTTGGTACCCATTTTTCTTTTGGTCTACCAGAGTTAGAGGCAACATCTACTAACGCTGAGGCTCAGATTCAGCAGGTGTCTTCACTAAGCCTGAGGAAGTGGCTATAGCGGGATTCGGAGCAACAAACACTGACACTGAAGGCTCAGAGTCAGCATGTGTCTTCATTAAACTTGATGAAGAGGCTACAGTGGCATTCTTCACCTTAGTCATTTTCACAACTTTGGTGGAAGATTTCACCTTGATTAATTTCTTATCCTTGGTTACTTTCTTTACCTTAGCTGGTGGGTCAGCCTTGGTAGAAGAAGGGCACTTATTGGCAATATGTGTAGTTTCACCGCAGTGTCTACACTTCCTATAGCTGAAGCCAACTTTAGGGCCAGGAAGGATCAAAGGAACAGAAGAGGGACAAACTCCAAGGATTCCCTTCTCATTTATTCTAGAAGGAACAGCTGAGGATTTAGAGTCCTTGGGTGAAACATTCACCTTAAGCATTGACTTAGGTTTTTGAGTAGATTCAAATACCTTGATCCTAGAGGAAGAAGAAGAAGGTGCATAAGATGAAGGTGTAGATCTGGGTCTATATGACTTGTTAGCCTTCTTGAGAAGAGGCTTTATGGCAATGGATTTACCTTTATCTTTGAAACCTGAACTCGAAGAAGATCCTTCAAGATGACTCTCAGTGAAAGAAGACTAAGAGGAAGAAGTGTCAAGAATGGAGGAGACGAAGGTGCCAAACTTTAGCATGGACTTGTTAGTGACACATTCTTCCTGATCATAGGAAAATCCTAGACCAGTCTTAATCATGGCGGGAATCTGAGTATTGATGATCTTAGAGGCCTTGACGGAGGCTTTGCACTACCCTTTAATGGTAGCCTTCTTAGCCTTGAGTTCGAAAATAGCTTGCTCTTGCTCAACTATAGCCTGTTCACGCTTGATACCGATGGTTTGGTTTACAATAACCTGATCTTTGAGATCTTCTTTGATCTTAGTCAGCTCCTTGATCTTAGAATGGCATATATTCAACTGTTCTTGAAGATCAAGATTAATCTTTTAAGCTTTATATTTGCCATTCAAGGCATTGTAAAGGTCAACCGTCAGCGTATCTAACACAGATAGGCTATCAGGGACATAAGAAGAAAATGAGGGTTCATTCAGGTAACATACCTGAGCAGATGGAGAAGTAGGTGTAGATGATGAGGGATCACAAGAGGATGATGTCTCAAAAGGTTCGTCCTTGACATCCTTGGCCAAAAGACAGAGGTAGGTCGTGTCTTCCTCATCAGAGGATGATTTTTCAGTAGAATCAGCCCAGTCGTGCTCTTCAGTGATAAGGCCTTTGCTTTTATGCTGAGAACTCTTCATCTTCTTATACTTCTTCTTCAACTTCACATATTTATCGTCTTTGAACCTGAAGGAGGATGGAGTTTTGGAAGATGGAATCGCAGTCTTCTTGGACCTGCATTCACTGGCGAAGTGACATTTGCGCTGACAGTTGTAGTAGACCGCTGAAGCTTTGTCAATAGAATGTGACTTTGGATTTTCTGAGATGGTCAGCATAGAAGATCTGCAAGAGTTACTCTTTCTGCCAAACCTTCTAAATGATTTAGTTAGAAGGGCTAGTGACTCATCAAACTCTGCAAGATCAGAACCTGATAAGTCCTCAGGATTAGTAGAGTCTAACTCTAATAAAGAAGTAGAAGAAATAAGAGGGTTAGGAGAAGATAGGGGATCAGCTGAAGAATCCTCAGAGATCAAAGCTAGAGGAGATCTTTTCATTCTTCTTGAATCTTTAATAAGATTCTTCTTTAGCTGACGGGACTTCTCATGATTAAGCAGTATCCCATAAAGAGAAGCAAAAGAGAGAGAGGACATATCCTTGGACATCATGAGACACATAGAATAATGATCCCATGATTCTGGTAAGCATTCTAGAAACTTGGTCAGTGTCTCAGAATTGGAATATTATCTTCTAATTGTCCTCAAGTCGATAAGAAGGAAATTAAAGCGCTAATATACTTCAGACAACATTTCATGCTTTCCACAAAGAAAGCATTCATATTGTCTTACTATATTAATTTTCCTCGACTTTAGTACTTGAGAAGTACCTTTATATTGAACACAAAGTGTGTCCCACATGGATTTCAAGGTTCTAAGCTTCATCAAAGAGTGATATACCTCATCAGGAAGAGACATGGCTATTATAGACCTTGCACGAGTGTCTAAAGCTACTTTCTTCTTGTCTTTATCACTCCATTGATGAGGGAGCTTAGGAATCTGTCATTCAGGAATTGCGGCAGTCGTAGCAGTGTCAGGAACTGCCGTTCAAGATCCACACCTTTCAGGAAAAGAGACATCTGATTTTTCCAAACACTGAAGTTGTTTCTTATGAATCGGTGAGGTTTGGCAAGAGAGCCATTGTCGTGAAAGTTAGTGCTAGTGTTTTGTAAATCCATTTGAAAACCAATAAATTATCAAGAAAAGAAGAGATAATAAAATGCAGATAAATAACATAACAATACAAAAAGCAAAGTCTGCTCTGATACCACTTGTTGGTCCCAGCCGGATCTACAAGAGTTTAGAGGTGATCAGTTTGTAGAAGGAGGATGAATACAAACATAGTAACTTTCACTTCTAAAAATGTATATTGATAAAGAAGAATCAATACAGATTGTTTGTGGAATAGACAATGTAAAAAAAGACCTATCTAAAACAATCTAGAAATACACATAGATACACTTAGCAAATATAAGAGATTTGCCGAAAGAGATAAGACTAGAGGTGTATATTCATAACCATACATCCTTTCATAGACTTGGTGAGCACTAGAGTAAACTAATCGGCTCCGTATTGTACTATACTCTAGAGAGGGTATGGGTTTGTCCTTTATGTGTGGAAGGACAAAACAAAAACAATCATGCATGGCAAGCTTCAATTGATCACTGAATGCTGGAATGACGCTGGAGGTCTATATAGCATTCACCAAGGTTTATGCAGTCTTTACGAATATATTGACTAGGTTGTAATCACTAAATGCTGCTTCAGATCACGAACGCATTAGTCACTAATCTTCATTTTTAGTCTTCGACATTTGCTGAAGATTCTTTGCTGTGAGTTTTGTCTTCTTGAAGTATAACTCTCACTGTAGAGTTACAATACGTGTTTAGCGATCACTTAACAGACTTAGGGATGATAGTTGAAACTGAATAAATAGAGACATAATACTTCGATAGGTAAAAGGGATTATCATCAAGTCAATGAGAGTGGATCAACAGTTTGTTAATAGGATCAATCATTCTCTCATTCAGAGTTAGAATAAATCTGAACTCAAGGTCTTTAGATTTGACACTTTGTTGCTCTTCGGGTCTTCTCTTAAATAACTCTGAAGATCAACTCTTCAGACTTTTTACTTATGCGTCTGAGAAACTTGATACCCAAACTCTGAAGTCTTCTAATACATAATTCTGAACATAAGTCTTTCAGACTTAGACTTTGACTTGTATGCATTCTTTAGTTCAGATCTCTGGAATTCTGTATGTTTGAACTCAGATACTCTTAAGTTGTAGAAATATGGTTTGCGTAAAATAAGAATTAAGAACAGAAAAGTATCTCTATTGATTAAACAAGATATTCAAAGAAGAAAGTAAAAGCAGTGAATAAAACTTTGAATAACCGAATGCTTTTATTGATAATAATAAACAATGAAGAACAAAAGTAATCTCACAAGAATTTGCGTATAGTATCAGTCGGCTCCTTCAGGTGTTTTGAACCTGAGGCGGAGGCCTCCTTTTATACGCCTAGGTCTAACAAACTAAGCTATAAATTAGGCATGGAACTCTGAGCTGACTGGTCTGCATACTTATCTTTGACTTTCCTTGATTAGCAGAGCAGACTTGCTCAAGCCGCCTTTAAGATGTTAGACGCTTGCGAGAATGTCTGGGCTAACGCGTGCTTTTTGTGAAGAAGGTAGCCAGATGCTTTGTATGATCATACAGAAGCTCTGCATGTACTATGCAGAGGCTCTGGGTCCTGGAGTTGTTGCTTTGAGTCAAGCGCTTAGGTTTTTTGGCGCACAAGACTTGAACGTTCACAGAGATAGAGTGCGGGTTCTGTATAAAGGAACCTTCACTCTGAGTAAGAGCTCTAGTCCTTGATCCTCTGCATGAGAGCTCTTTGCCAAACAGCTTCTATAGACTAAGTCCTATTGACTAGAACAAGACACTTCTTACTTACACTTTTACAAGTATGGGGTCTAACAATCTCCCCCTAAGTGTAAATAAGAAGGACTCTTACTTGATTTACAAAACAGGTCTAATCGAAGACAGAGGTTAAAAAACAACCTCTGGTTTACATTAACTATCTAATGAAGTACAATATGATTGAAATTGAAATAACATTGAATCAAAAATAAAGAGGTACTTACAAAAGATAAGACGTCTTAAACATTTTGAAGTCTAATGAACTTCCTAAGAAGTTCATGAAACTCAATCATATTTCAAATCGACCTTAGGATTATTTTGGCTCGCTCCTTCGCTCCAGGGGAGTTGTCTCTGCTCCTGACCAGATTGTCTCTTATATAGTGCAAAGTAGAGTTGGAGTACTTGTAATTTTGGTTGTCTCGAAAGAAGATCTTCTGTTTGTGCTCATTTTGAAACACCACTCCCACTTCCGGTTCCACCAAAACCGTCCAGGAGGGGATGTTGTTGATGTCATGCAATTCTTCATTTGGAGCAGCCACTGTCAGTTGATCCACTCCTAGATCTAGAGCTAGTTGGAAGTCGAACTTGCTTCTGAAATCGAGTAGGTCTGTCATTGTTTGGCAAATGGAAGAGTTGGCAACGTCGTACTTTACTCCCTTATCCTTCTTGTGATCTGTAAAGTAGTACCGATGAAGAAGATCCCATGGATTTAGATTAATGAGATCATAATCTGTGAACCTACATATCCATTCATGAGTCCTTTCCATTGTGTACTCGTAGAACACTATCTGATTATGCGCAAAGGTGCACCTCTTTATGTCCAGGACTTGTTTTATTCCATCAGCAAAATGGACTGCAGCGATTGGTTGAGTGTAGCGATCGAGAAATCTCTGCATGATGTGCTCTTGAACCATAGGATGAAGACTGATCTTCTGGACCAGTGTCTCTTCTCTTAGGTTGTAGAGGAACTGGTAGTTCTCCTCACTGTCTGCCTTGTCCAAAATGGGTCTGTTGAGGGGAGTTGGCGTGAACATGGCATCTATACTTACTTTGATCCTTTAGACAGGATCAGAAGGATGCTTCTGTTTTGCCCGCTGGTTGTGCCTTCTGAGTCTGCTCTGCTTGGATTGACAGGTACCTGCTGCTTCATGGCAGGAGTGACAACCCTGGTCCCTTGAGAAGGGACCCTAGCTCCCTGGGTTTTTGGATGTGGTGGAGGAGCAGCAACAATTACTTCTTCTAGAAGAATGGCAACCAGAATGTGTAGGAGTGACGGATCAGCCACATTCACGGGGACCACCTCTTCTTCTTGTTGTGATGTTGTTGAAGGAGAAGCCATGTCCATATCGTACTCTATTGAAGAGGACAGAGCCAGGTCTGAATTGTCTAATCCATAGACAGATAGAAGGTCTATCACTTATGTAGTCTTTTGTGGCCCAGTTGGCTCTGCCTCTTACACCATTGGTATTTTCCCTTTGCGTAGCGCCTCTGCGTTGTCTGGCACTGGCTGGCTTTGTCTGTTCGGACTTGATGGATTTTGACCTTGTTGGCATGGGGAAGAGGATGATGGTGCAGAGGGGGCAGCTATAGATGTTGTACTTTGTATGGCTGTAGGCAAGTTCCCCCCTTTTGACGATTTTGAGGACCAGACTCATCTGGGTCCTCATCATCGTCAAGTCGCCTTCTCTTTGACGGTTCGGCACAGGGAGATGGATCTCATTGTCGCTTTTTCCTCTTGTCTTCTGCTCGAGGCATGGATTTTATCGTCTCCTCGATGGTCTTGAGGAGTTCACCAACTACAACGCCAACCTTGCGCATTTCATCGTCTGACCGGTAGTTGAATTGGGAAAGAGTGTCGTTGATGTTCTTCACTTCTGTTTTGGCCTTGCTATTAAAATCTGCAGTGAGGTCCGCCACCTTCTCTAGGAGTTTGTCACCCAGAGCATTCATGGCACTTTGTGTGACATAGTCCACAGGTACATTCAGAGGTATGAGGGCTTGGTTGTTAAGGGATGTGGATGCCTTAGCCCTCTATATAGATGCGACGACCTGTTGTAAGATTTTTGTGTTGTGTGCCGTCAATTCCATTAGAGAATTGATACGAGAAGCATTTGTCTTAGACTCAGCTCTTAGTACTGTCAAGGAGGCTTGTATCTCATCCAGAGCAGGTGCAGAAGGGGACGGCTCTGCACGGGTCGTGATGATTTTTAGCTCTTCCAAGGAGCATTGCATAGAGGTGAAAAGGGAATGGAACTCTTCCCTAGTGACATATACAGATGGTGTAACCTCTGGCTCAACACATGGGCTAGAGTGAGTCCCCATTCTAGGGACGCCTTCATTCACGACTTGATTGACGTTAGTCGGGGAAGGACTTCCAAAGGATCCTCGTGGTTCTCCTTGAGGAGAATTCACTACCTCTGTTCTGTCAGGGAGAGGACCCAAGGCTGGTTCAGAGCCAGCCAGTGGGCTCTCCATGAGTGGACTAAAAGACTGGTCGAGAGTCTCATAGTCTGGTGCACCTATTCCTTACTCTGAACAAGGTTAGGAGTCTACACGTGCAGAGGAAACAAATTCCTCTGTATGGGAAAGTGGCGTAATATTGGGAGACATATCACTTATGTTTTCAAAGGTTGCACCCTTTTGAGAGGGTGTTCCCTGTGGAGAGGCTTCCCTCTGGTTGGATAGGCTGGTTAGGGTTTGAGGTGTGCACCTCTGTTTCAATGACTCCTATGTCTCGACCACTGGAGTCAGATAATGCGTTTGCACTGGGAGTGGGGGAGGTAAATCTAATGTGCTTATTTAGCCTAGGCTGCTCTGGCTCGCCCTGGGGCAGAGCAGCTGCTGCACCTCCTCCCCCTTCTTCCTCCTCGCTCTCCTCTTCTTCTTCCTCACTTTCTTTTTCTTTCTCACTCTCCTCTTCTTCCTCACTTTCGTCGCTTGTGTAAGACCTTGTAGCATCATTGTAGTGCTCTTGGTCAACCCCTTGCTTTGGACTAGAGGAGTGAGCCAAGGTTTGACGAGCCTCTTCTTCTGCCCTGTGTCTGGCCTCTTCCTTTAGTCGAGCAATTTCTGCTTGGCGAGCAATTTCTGCTTGGCGAGCTTTTTCTGCTCGCTCCTCCTCTGCTTTAGCACGAGCAAGCTCAGCTAATCTTTCTTTAGCACGAGCAAGCTTTTTCTGCTCGCTCCTTCTCCTTTTTCTTCTTCTCACTCTCACCTTTCTTTCTCCTTGCCTCCTCTCGTTTTCTTTCTTTTTCTCTCTCTTGTTTTATTCTCACCCTTTCTTACTCTGCTCTCATTCTCTCTTCTCCTGCTCGCACGGTTTCTCCCTCTGCCTGAGGCCTTGAGGTGTCCTCAGTCCTCTCTTTTTCCTCGGCTGTATCTATGTGTAACGGGGTTCGAGACACTGGTTCTAGTGTCTCGCGTATACGTCTGTATGCTCTTCTAATCTTTTTGGACTTCATATAGCTCATGAGCCTCTTTGGAATAGGCCTCTCTGCTTCATAACCCTCCTTGTTCACTGTTGGTCTGTATTAATTGAGCATGTTCACCTTGTGAGGAGGTAAACAACCCACATCAATGTTGTTGTCGTCGAGAGTTGCTCGTATGAGAGGGTGTGAGTGGAGAGGGTGTGAGTGGAGCTGAAAAAGAAGATCAAGCTCCTTCCCAAACCGAAACACTTAGCCGGGCAACCACATCTACTACTGACATTCATGTGTTGAATGTTAATATTGAAGCAGACATAGCTAGCCCAGCTATGCATTTGCACACCCCTCCTATCCACTCAATTGGTTCTCAACAACCAATTGTTTCAATTTCACATGGGGATTTAGCTCATACGCTAAGTACTTCTCAATCGGAGAACGTAGTTATTGAAACTAGTAGGCCGCTGCCCCAGCCTACGACTTCGATTATGTCCACCTCGAGCCTAGAGCCGATACACTTAGGTACACATGAGTCAGGAGCATCTGTTGCTCCAAGTGCAGTTCTTAGTGAACTAGCCGGAACGACCGGAGTGATGTCATTTGACATTTCAC
>NC_037537.1:11269883-11273341 GCF_001531365.2 Cynara cardunculus var. scolymus | reverse complement strand
TCATCATGATCTATGAAGATTACATCATGTTTGTATGAAATCTGGACTCATCGCATCCACCCTTTGTTTTACTTGCAAGCCGAGGAAGAAGGTCAATTCTCCCATCATGCTCATTTCAAACTCGCTCTTCATTAACGCAGAGAACTTATCACAATGCCTCTGGTTCGTTGAACCAAATATAATGTCATCCACATATATATATATATGTACTAATAGCATCTCACCTTTATACCTCTTAATAAACAAAGTTGTATCGATTTTACGTTTTTTCAAAATCATTAGATAAGAAGAAAGATGAAAGACGTCCATACCAGGCTCGAGGTGCTTGCTTAAGTCCATACAGAGCTTTGTCTAAGAAATAGACATACTCTGGATGAGTGGAGCTTTCAAACCCTGGAGGTTGATGAACGTAGACTTCCTCCTTCAGCTTACCATTCAAGAAGGCTGGCTTTATGTCCATTTGATAGACTCGGAATCCTTTATGTGAAGAGAAGGCTAAGAACAAGCGTATAGCTTCTAGCCTTCCTACTGGCGCAAAGGTCTTGTCATAGTCTATGCCTTCTTCCTGGCAATAGCCTTTTGTTACAAGCCTAGCTTTATTTCTTACCACGATCCCATCCTCATCCTTCTTGTTCCTGAAAACCCATTTACAACCAATTGCAATTTTATCTTTCGATAAGGGAACAAGAGTCCATACCTTATTTCTCTCAAATTGTTGGAGCTCTTCTTGCATGGCATCGACCCAACTAGGATCTTGTAGGGCTTCATGTACTTTCTTAGGCTCTACCATGCTAAGAAAGTTTACGAATAAACATTCATTAGTTGTGGTAGCCCGTGTCTTAACGCCACTTGAAGGTTCACCATTGATCTGATGAAGAGATGATCCTTTGTCCATTTTGCTCTTGGGACGGATAGAGAAGTGGGGGATGTTTGATCACGTTCCCTTGGCATGTTTGGCATTAAGATCGTTGATGGTGAAGAAGGCTCTGCTTGCTCCCCCTCAGATGATGGTACAGAGGAACTAGGTGCAGATCCAGAGGTATTATGCTCTGGTTCTACATGACTGGGCTCTGATGCAGAGCATGATTGCTCTGGTTGTGGATTGATGTTATCTTTAGAGGAAGCAGAGGTGTGTGAGGGACCAAAAAGTCAGATGTGCTTGTTGTTTGTGATCCTTCACTTACACTCGCAGATGCATCTCTTGGTGCACGTACAGAGATGTCTTCATCACCATAGAAGTCTTCAAATAGAATGTTCCAATTCCCTTGACTTCTTTTGAGAATGGGAAGTCTCATGGTTAAGATCGAGTCCAGAGCTGAGGTACTCTGAAGTCAAATGTTCTTTATCGTCGAACGAGACGTTGATTCTTTCCATGACCGTCTTGGTTCGTTGATTGAAAACTCTGTATGCCTTGGCTTTTGTTGAATAACCAAGGAACTTGCCTTCATCAGCCTTCTTGTCGAACTTGCCAAGTTGATCTCGATCATTTAGAATGAAGCATCTGCAACCAAAGACATGTAAAAATTTGACGTTAGGCTTTCTTTGGTTTATTAGTTCGTAAGGCGTCTTCATGTGCCTCTTTACCACCGTTGCTCGATTTTGAATAAAGCAGGCAGTAGAGATTGCTTCTGCCCAAAAATGGGTTGAAAGACCAGAGCTGGCTAGCATGGTGCGTGCAGCTTCGACCAAAGTTCTATTCTTTCTTTCTACGACACCATTTTGTTGTGGTGTCCTTGCTGCAGAGAAGTTCTGAGTTATTCCTGTTGATCCCAGATCTCTCAATAACACTAATAATCTAGTTAATAACAACCAAATTATAGTGATTTGATGAACAAAGTGATGAACACTCAAGAATAAATTATGAACAAATAAGAACAATCTTGAGCGTCAAAKATTTCACTTTATTAATACGAAAAATGTAAAAGCGACTCTTTTTACAATAGGTCTAATCACCTATTTATACTAATAAGAAGATAACTATCTAATGGGACTTTTTAGCTAATCTTCTAATAACAGATAACAATTATCTAAACTATGGATAAACTTTAGTAATTAAGATAAACTCGAAATCTAGCTGTTGACTTGTCGTCTCCAGCTGTCATTCATGGTTTGATGGATCATCCTTATCTTTAACTCTTCATCGCATGCTTCTGGATGAATTGCTGGATAATACACTAAGTATAGTTGACCAGAGGTTCGATGAAGATGCTCTTTCCATCGCATCCTTGGTCGTCCATCTGTCCTCTGGATGTGCTCCAGACTTAGTCAATTCTGCCTTGATGTCTTCATCGATCTTCCGGTTCTTCATCACTTATTGTTTTTCATTACTTTTTCACTTTATGAATTATGGGGTTTAACAATCTCCCCCTGTAACATCCAACTTTTTAAAAGTCCATTAAAGTTGCTAAGCATGATTAATTAAATTAGTATAGTATTTTAGGGATTAGTACTTACTTAAGTTAGATTGGAATATGGATTTATGGGTCGAGTTAGAGGCTAGAATTTTATATTTAAGATTCTTATATATCAATTAAGAGATCTGGAAAGTTTTGTGCGAAACAGAGTTGAAACGACCAAGTTACGCATGAGGGACTAAATCTGTCAACTATGGCAAACTAGGTGGACTGTTGACCAAAACAGGTCAATACCATGCCTAGCTCTCTAAATCAGTCATATTTTCTCACCTCTAGAACTCTCACACTCAAGGTGCGATTTACACACACTTAAGATTAATCTTTCAATCCTTGATGATCAATGTTAGATTCTTGACGATTATGTGTTAATCATCAAATGTATGCTTCTAATTACAAGTTTATTTCAAGTAGAAGTGTTAATTTAGAGGCTAGGTTCTGCATTTGAAAGATTATAAAAGATAATGTTGATTAATTTGTGAATTTGAAGTTAAATGGGGTAAAATCTGCAACATGCAGTGACTTATAAAGTTGGATTTTGACAGCTTTGATGCTGCTGTGTTAAAAATTCATAACAAATCACAGAAAAAAATCTTAAAAATGTGAGGTAAGTTTCATTAGAAAGCTATAAGAGGATACTTTATTTAGAATTCAGGTCAATAGCTAAATCTGAGTTTAAGTGTGGTAAAATAGGGGTTGAACAGAGGGTTGTACAAGAAAGTGTAAATAGGATAATCAAGATCTAAAGTGTATATCTTGAGGTTGGGATATAGTTGGTTATTGATACTTGAAATGTTTACTCCAGGGGTTGTTTTAAGGCTATTTAGAGCCTCTGAAGGTTTAATGCTATTGTTGGTTGGAATTGGATGTTACCGCGTTCGGTTGTTTATAATAAACCACTGTGAGTTTATACCGAATTTATACTTATATATAGTATATGTATATGAATTCTTACTAAAAAGTTGCTGATTTTGCATGCATTATTTTGTAAGGTGAATTTTCCCTAACTTTGTTTTGGTATTTCTTAATCCTTTTACGTTGTGGTTG
>NC_037537.1:11262972-11269238 GCF_001531365.2 Cynara cardunculus var. scolymus | reverse complement strand
TTATAAGCTTTGGTATAATCTCACTAAGCCTTGTCGCTTATTTTTTTAGAATAAATTTTCTTTTCAGGAAGGTCGGTAGCTGTCCAAGGGAAAGATAAADCARTTTAGATCTGCTTGTAGGATTCCAGATCCTGGATATCTTTTTGGTACTTGTTGTGCATATATCGTTTTTAGTTGTGTCTATGTATATAATACTTTTGGGTAGATATATTTGTATTTTTGGACCCGACTTATAGTACCGAAAATTGTCGGTTGCAGGCTTCGTTATTTTATTTTTGGTGGAAATCTATAACATATATCTCGTATTTGCTTGGAGATTGTTTCATGGAAAATCTTTTGGATAAATAGTTTCTTTTTATTAAGAATTAGCGTAACTGATGTTACAATTATGGTATCAGAGCCGCGGTTTTAGCAATCTGAATATCAGAAATGGTATTTAGACTTAAACCTAGGCATTGAGATCGTATAGTAACTAGGCAATGATTTATACGGGATACGGACCTATAGGAGAGACCTAAGTTAGGTTGGGACCAAGGGTAGGAATGTGTTTAACATAGATGTGCTGTTTTCTCAGCAAAAAGTTGGGGAAAACAACCCCACACTGAATATAAATGCTCCAAAAGGTGCCGAGAACGATGAAAATCCCGCTTTGACCCCTCGTACAGAACGACTATTGAAACTTTTGGATGATCGATTGACTACGGGTCTGGAACGACAGTGTCAAGAAATGGAGTGACGGTTTGAGGAAGAACATAATCAAAACAATCCCATGGAACCCGACAATCGTGGTAAGCATTCAAACGAAGTCGGAGATGCAGTGAAACCTAAGTCCGACCGGGTTTCATTTAAAACTTTCAGAAGCTGTGGTGCTACAGAATATGTGGGGCAATCAGATCCCGAAATGGCGATGCAATGGATCCAGAACATGGAAAAGGTGTTCCGAATTACCGAGGTACTGGATAGCGATAAAGTAAAATATGCATCTGCGATGCTCATAGCGCGAGCCTTGGTGTGGTGGAATGCCACGTATGAGTCTTTAGACTCGACGACACGTAACAGTTTGACATGGGACAAATTTTAGAAAAAGTTCTTTGAACAATATTGCCCTATTGACCTACAAAGGCGTCTTGAAAAGGAGTTCTTGGATCTGAAGCAAGGTAAGATGACTATACTTGATTATGAAACTGAATTCAACAAGAAGGCACGATTCGCACAACGAATCCTGAGCTCCGAATAGGATAAGATCGAACATTTCATTGGAGGACTACGGAAGGAGATTCGAAGTTTTGTGGTAAGTCGTGATGGTTCCAGTTTTAGCAAGATAGTCGAATACGCTCGGCGTTGTGAGTATGAATTATCCATTCCTGATGAAAATGAACATATGTCGAAACGTCCGCGAACTGAGAGGATGACGTCTACCCCAACACAGTGGTTCTCTCGATTTTCCAACCAGAGGAGAATTCAATCTCAGAGTACCCCACATGTATCCTCTCAGGCATTTAGCCTTCAGTCGAGCACACCAAAAGACCGTCGGAGGTGCGGAAAGACACACCAAGGCCGGGGTGATACGGATAGATCTGTCATTAAATGCTTTTGTTGCGGTGAAACGGGTCACGTTAGGATGAATTATCCCTAGAGAGATCTTGCATGATTTTCCTGCGGAGTGTTAGGGCATCGTATTAAAGATTGTCCCCGTATAAAAAAAGATGAAAGCAAAGCCTCGGTACAACAACCAATGAGAGTGGGTACTTCAACCCAAAAAGAGGAGGTGCCCAGGGCACGAGCCAGGGCTTTTCAAATCACAGCAGAGGAGGCAATGAAGGAACCGGATGTCATAACAGGTATTTTCCTTCTTAATGATAGACCTTCATGCATTTTATTTGACTCGGGAGCCACGAATTCTTTTGTGTCACTTTATTATACTCAGTACCTCGATTTTGTGCCAATCATGCTTGAAAAACCTTTTAATGTCGACACTGCGAATAGAGTAACTCTCGTAGCTGATAAAGTTTATAAAGACTGTAAATTAGACTTAGATGACCATGAGTTCACGGTTGATTTGATTCCAATGGATATTCATAACTTTGATGTGGTAATTGGTATGGATTGGTTGACGAAAAACCAAGCAGAAATCATTTGCTCGCGGCGGATGATACAAATTCCGATGGAAAATGGAGAATTCTTATATGTCTACCGTGAACGACGAGTGATCGACCTTAAATTAATCTTCGTACTCAAGGCTCGACATTATTTAACTAAATGATATTCGTCTTTCTTAGCGTATGTCCTAGATTCGACAAAGAAGATGAAGAAGAAGACTTTGGACAATGTACCAATAGTACGTGAATGCCCGGACGTGTTTCCTAAAGACTTGCCTGGATTGCCACCAGATAGGCAAGTGGAGTTTAGAATCGACTTGATACCGGGTGCAGCACCGATAGCGAAGACTCCTTATCGTCTAGCGCCTCCAGAAATGAAAGAAATGATGGATCAACTACAAGAGCTATTGGATAAAGATTTCATACGACCGAGCACTTCACCATGGGGTGCTCCGGTGTTGTTTGTCAAGAAGAAAAACGGATCTTTCTGGATGTGCATCGATTATTATGAGCTTAATAAGGTAACAATTATGAATAAGTATCCGTTACCCCATATTGATGATTTGTTTGATCAGCTTCAAGGTGCAAGGTTCTTCTCCAAGATTGATCTCAGATCAGGTTATCACCAGCTAAAGGTACGGGAGGAGGATGTATCTAAGACTGCTTTGCGTACGAGATATGAGCATTATGAATTTCTGGTGATGCCTTTCGGTCTCACAAATGGCCCAGCTGCGTTTATGGACTTAATGAATCGAGTATGTCGTTCGATGCTCGATAAGTCTGTAATTGTATTCATTGATGACATTCTTGTGTACTCGAAATATGAGACCGATCAAGCAACACACCTTCGACAGATGCTGGAGTTGTTGAGAAAAGAATGACTTTATGCTAAATTTTCAAAATGTGAAGTTTGGTTACGTCAGGTACAATTCTTGGGACATACCGTGTCCGGTGACGGTATCTCTGTGGATCCTGCCAAGATTGAAGCAGTGCAAAAAAGGGAGCAACCCAAGAATGCCTTAGAGATTCGGAGTTTTCTTGGCCTAGCGGGATATTACCGACGTTTCATTCGGGATTTCTCTAAGATTTTTGTTCCTTTCACTTCCCTTACCCGCAAAGATGCAAAATTTGTGTGGACCAAAGATCAAGAAAAGGCATTTCAGACTTTGAAAGATTGTTTGACACACGCACCAATTCTTTCTTTACCTGAGGGTAGTGAGAATTTTATAGTTTATAGTGATGTCTCACGATTAGGACTTGGTTGTGTATTGATGCAAAAAGGAAGGGTCATCGCTTATATGTTACGTCAATTGAAGGAATACAAAAAGAATTACCCCACTCATGATCTTGAGTTGGCAGAGGTGGTCTTTGCACTTAAATTGTGGCACCACTATCTTTATGGCACAAAATGCCAACTCTACACCGATCATAAAAGTCTAAAATACTTGTTCGATCAACAGACTTTGAATATGCGTCAGCAGCRTGCTATGGAGCTCATTAAGGATTACGACTGTGAGATACTCTATCATCCGGGTAAAGCCAACGTAGTGGCGGATGCTTTGAGTCRGAAAGCATACGCGAATCCTGTATGTTATACTATCACTCATATGTCTATGAAAACCAATATGTTCGATGATATACGAAAATGGCAGCAAGAGGCTTTGAAACCTGAGCATGTCAAGTTGGAACGGATGGTGGGTCATGTCAACTCTTTATCTGAAAACTCTCGTGGTTTGAAAGTCTTTAAGACCCGAATCTGGGTCCCTAGATTTGGTGGTGCACGAGATATTGTATTGGCTGAGGTGCATAAATCAAGAATGTCTATCCATCCAGGAAGCACTAAGATGTACTACGATCTTCGTACTGATTACTGGTGGTCAGGGATGAAAATCGATATTGCACATTATGTTGAGTAGTGTATTATCTGTATGAAAGTGAAGGATGAGCATCAAAAGCCATACGGGAGTTTACAGCCTTTAGAGGTTCCAGTGTGGAAATGGAAGGAGTTAACAATGGACCTAGTTACGAAGTTGCCAAAGACTCAGCGACAGCATGATAGTATTTGGGTCATTGTGGACCGGTTGACGAAATCTGTGCATTTTCTTCTCATTCTAGAATCGTATCTGTTGGATAAGTGGGCACGACTTTATGTTGATGAAATTATCGCTTGACATGGTATACCGACTAAAATCATCTCTGATCGTGATTCACGTTTCATGTCTAAATTCTGGTCGGGTTTACAACGAGAACTTGGGACGCAGTTGGCCTTCAGCACCGCGTATCACCCTCAAACTGACGGGCAATCTGAGAGCACAATTCAGACTTTAGAGGATATGCTTCGTGCCTGTATTTTAGAGTTTGGTGGTAGCTGGGATACCCATCTGTCGTTAATTGAATTTTCTTACAACAACAGCTACCATTCGACAATTGGAATGGCACCGTTTGAGGCCCTGTACGGCCGTAAGTGTCGTACGCCTCTGTGTTGGAGAGAAACCGGAGAAAAGATACTTGTTGGACCCGAACTTGTACAAATCACACAAGACAAAATACAGGTGATTCGAGAGAGAATGAAAGCGGCTCAGGACCGACAAAAGTCATACGCTGATCACCGCAGAAGACCGATAGAGTTCTCAGTCGAAGATTTGGTCATGTTGAAGGTTTCCCCGTGGTGTGGAGTATTACGGTTTAGAAAGAAAGGTAAACTCAGTCCTCGTTTTATTGGTCCATTCAAGATTATTGAACTGGTCGGGAAACAAGCTTACCGTTTAGAACTACCCGAAGAATTAGCGGGTATACATGATGTTTTCCATGTCGGCTATCTACGAAAATGTTTGGGCAAACATGAGGAAGTAGTACCATTGTCGGAAGTTAAGATAAATGAAAAGCTTCGATATGCCGAAGAGCCCGAAAGTATCTTGAAAGAGCGGACAGTGAAATTGTGCAATAGAGAGGTAGATTTAGTATTAGTGAAGTGGAAACATCATCACGGGTCAAATTGGACATGGGAACGCAAAGATGAGATGATGACTAAGTACCCTTCATTATTATTGCAATCATGATTTCAAGGACGAAATCTTAAAAAGGGGAGGTATTTGTAACATCCAACTTTTTAAAAGTCCATTTAAGTTGCTAAGCATGATTAATTAAGTTAGTATAGTATTTTAGGGATTAGTACTTACTTAAGTTAGATTGGAATACGGACTTCTGGATCGAGTTAGAGGCTGGAATTTTATATTTAAGCTTCTTATATATCAATTAGGAGATCTGGAAAGTTTCATGCAAAACAGAGTTAAAACGACCAAGTTACGCATGAGGGACTAAATCCGTCAACTATGGCAAACTAGGTGGACTGTTGATCAAAATAGGTCAAAACCGTGCCTAGCTCTCTAAATCAGTCATATTTTATCACCTCTAGAACTCTCACACTAAAGGTGTGATTTACACACATTTAAGATTAATCTTTCAATCCTTAATGATTAACGTTAGATTTTTTAGGATTATGTGTTAATCATCAAAGGTATGCTTCTAATTACAAGTTTATTTCAAGTAGAAGTGTTAATTAAGAGGCTAGGTTCTACATTTGAAAGATTATAAAATATAATGTTGATTAATATGTGAATTTGAAGCTAAATTGGGTAAAATCTGCAACATGCAGTGAGTTATAAAGCTGGATTTTGACAGCTTTGATGTTGTTGTGTTAAAAATTCATAACAAATCATAGAAAAAAATCTTAAAAATGTGAGGTCAGTTTCATTAGAAAGCTTTAACAGGATACTTTATTTAGTATTTTTCAGGTCAATGGCTAAATCTGAGTGTAAGTGTGGTAAAACAGGGGTTGAACAGAGGGTTGTACAAGAAAGTGTAAATAGGATAATCAAGATCTAAAGTGTATAACTTGAGGTTGGGATATAGTTGGTTATTGATACTTGAAATGTTTACTCCAGGGGCTGTTTTAAGGCTATTTAGAGCCTCTAAAGGTTTAATGATATTGTTGGTTGGAATTGGATGTTACCGCATTCGGTTGTTTATAGTAAAGCATTGTGAGTTTATACCAAACTTATACTTATATATAGTATATGTATATGAATTCTTACTGAAAAGTTGATGATTTTGCATGCGTTATTTTGTAAGGTGAATTTTCCCTAACTTTGTTTTGGTATTTCTTAA
>NC_037537.1:11259896-11262929 GCF_001531365.2 Cynara cardunculus var. scolymus | reverse complement strand
TTTTGATAAACCATGATCTACGGGTATTACTTCATGTGATATGTCGTAGCATGGTGTATGTCCACGTATCCCAAGGAAAGGGAGGTTGGGTATGGCATACCGATTGTTGTATTCACGTATCCCGATTGTTAGGGACCCGGGTGTGAATACTTTGTACGGGCCCTATAGACGAAGAGGGGTGTGGTGCACATGTATACTCTATTTTGGTAGTGATGCCTTTGGTATTTGATATGTTTTTGGTGCTGTAATTGATCTTAATTATCTTAAAAGTCTTATTAAGCACTGTATGTTAAGGATGAAAGATCCAAAGTTTTCTGCTGTGATTAAATGGCCAAGCATGGAAGTCCATCGGGACCAGAGGCCCTCTGGACGATCAGAGCCACTGGTTGTATAGACCACAGCTCTGGACACCAAGTTCTTCAGGACCAGAGGCCCTCAGGACGATCACAGCCTCTAGTTGTATAGACCAAAACTCTGGACACCAAGTCCTTCGGGACCAGAGGCCCTCTGGACGACCAGAGCCTCTTGTTGTATAGACCAGAGCTTTGGACTCCAAGTCCTTCGGGACCAGAGGCCCTCTGGACGACCAGAGCCTCTGGTTGTACTGCGCTCTGGGCGAAATTCTGGCAGATTTTTTTTGAGTTAACAGTCTAATTCACAAATAAGCGATTCTTTCTATTTTGTTTCGTCTAATATTTGTATTTGTTGTATATAAAATATATAATTATAAGCTTTGGTATAATNGTCTAATTCACAAATAAGCGATTCTTTCTATTTTGTTTCGTCTAATATTTGTATTTGTTGTATATAAAATATATAATTATAAGCTTTGGTATAATTTCACTAAGCCTTGTCGCTTATTTGTTTAGAATAAATTTTCTTTTCTGGAAGGTCGGTAGCTGTCCAAGGGAAAGATAAAGGAGTTTAGATCTGCTTGTAGGATTCCAGATCATGGATATCTTTTTGGTACTTGTTGTGCATATATCGTTTTGAGTTGTATCTATGTATATAATACTTTTGGGTAGATATATTTGTATTTTTGGACCCGACTTGTAGTACCGAAAATTGTCGGTTGCAGGCTTCGTTATTTTTTTTTGGTGGAAATCAATAACATATATCCCGTATTTGCTTGGAGATTGTTTCATGGAAAATCTTTTGGATAAATAGTTTCTTTTTATTAAGAATTAGCGTAACTGATGTTACACCCCCTAAGTAATGAAATAACAAACATAGACTAATCTAGAAACAACCGTGAGGAACAGAGACTAATCTAATAGAAAAACATCAAATTCCAAATTTTCATTGGATGATGAAATTCTTACAATACTGGAATCAAAAGACATCAAGACAAAACAAAAAAAATACAACTCATCATGAGCTACCTTGATATATTTCTCTGAAGCGTAGGAGCAGTCTTCGATAGCCGATGACTGTCGATATCTCATGAATGAGCAGACTCCCTTCTTCTCTTGGCACGTGGTTTCTACCCAGTCTTTCTCTAGTGAGTTTCTGAAACCATTCATGTGTATTCGATGAATACTTGAAGGCCTCAGTTAGTCTAAAGAATTTTTTAACCTCGAACTCATTCTTGAAAACAAGTTCAAGTTCGGATTGAGTTAGGACTGAGGCAGATCTTTTCTTCTGCAGGCCTTGGAAGTCTTCGTTTGGTGGAGCACAGGATAGTCTTTCAATGCCTAGCCGAAGAGCAATTTCAAAATCACTCTTGGCTCTATGGTTCATCGAAGATGTCTTCAAATAATTGAGCTAGCTCCGATTCATTGGGTTTGCCAAGTGATGAATCAGATACTCTTCTTTGAAGTCCGAGTTCTGAACTGTTGTATCCAGAAGTCATTGTTATGGAATCATCAAAGGACACATTGATGCTTTCGATGATGATCTTTGTCCTTTTGATGTAGACTCTGTAGGCTTTGGCGGTTTGAGAGTAGCCCAGAAAGATTCCTTCATTAGCTTTCTTGTCAAACTTGCCAAGATATTCTTTATCGTTGAGTACAAAGCATTGGCACCCAAAGATATGAAAATATTTAACATTTGGTCTTCTGTGGTTGATGAGCTCATAAGCTGTCTTTTGGTGTCTCTTGTTAATGATTGATCGATTTTGGGTGAAGCACGCAGTTGAAATAGCTTCAGCCCAGAATATGATGAGTAACTCCGATGAAGCAAGCATGGTCCTTACTGCTTCCACTAAGGTTCGATTCCTTCGCTCTACCACTCCATTTTGTTGTGGAGTTCTTGCGAATGAGAAGTTTCGTGTAATGCCTTCACTGAAGAGATAGTCATCATTTTTTAGCATTTTTGAATTCAGTTCCATTGTCGCTTCTAACCTTCACTAGTTTTTGTTGTAGAAGGACTTGAAGCCTTCTCATCACTCCAATGAGTAGGTTTGGAACGTCTGATTTCTTCTTTATAAATTCAACCCAAGTGTATCTAGAGTATTCATTGACCAATACTAGCATATACTTCTTTTCAGAGAGACTTTGGGTTGATATAGGTCCACAGAGGTCTATATGAATCATGTCCAAGGGCTTGGTGCAGGAGGTTTCTGAATTGGTTTTATGTGAGGCCCGTTTTAACTTTCCCATCTCACAGGCTGAGCAAAGATGATCTTTTTCGAATTTGAGATCCGGAATTCCCTTGACCAAATTCTGTGTGACTAGTTTTCATAGTGCATCACAGTTGAGGTGTGAGAATTTCTGATGCCATAGCCAATTTTCATCGCTCTTATGGGAAACAAGACAAAGTGTGTCTTGTCCCATTGAGGACTCAAAATCTAGAAGATAGAGATTTCCTTCTCTCTTTGCTTTGATGATTATTTGTCTGGGCATCGTTTCTATTATGCAGAAACCTTTGTTAAACCTGACTTCAAGACCCTTGTCGTAGAACTGACTTATGCTTAATAGGTTGTGCTTCAATCCTTTCACATAAGCCATTTTGCTGATGGAGATGTTGCTTTTGATGAGAGTGTCATATCCTTTGATAGTGCCCTTACTGTTGTCTCCAAAAGTCACAGATCCT
>NC_037537.1:11249717-11257486 GCF_001531365.2 Cynara cardunculus var. scolymus | reverse complement strand
ATCAGGAAGGGCCTTGAAATTAGTATATTCGTTGAGACATTGTGCTCTACGATTTTTCCTCGTTTTTGCTCCTCCTTCCAGTTAGCTTGCCAGTTCATCCCATAGTTCCTTGGTTGTGGAACATGCGTCGAGGGATTGGAAGATTTCATTGGGTATGGCCATGATTATCAATCGTTTGGCCTTCTTGTCTGTTTATACTCTTTCCATGTCGTCTTCATCCCAATTCTTCTCATCCTTGGGCATATAGTAGGCAGGAATTTCAACCATGGTGTTTGTTCCTGGAACTCTTGGGACAAGAGTTTGTGGAATGTAAGGACCTCCACTACAGATCGCAGGAGGTTTCTGTCCATTCCTTCCAAGAAATTCACCATTCTGATCTTCCATTGTGGATATTCTTCTCGTTGAAGAGTTGGAGGCTTAGTGAGAGAGCCAACACTATACGCAGAATTCCAGTTGGCCATTGAGAATTTTGAAGAGAACGATTAATGTTTTGACAAGAAAGAAGATAAAAAAATTGAGAGATTTTTGTTTGATCGTTTTGATTGGAAAATCAATCAATCGGCTCTGATACCAATTAATGATCCCAGATCTCTCAATAACACTAATAATCTAGTTAATAACAACCAAATTATAGTGATTTGATGAACAAAGTGATGAACACTCAAGAAGAAATTATGAACCAATAAGAACAATCTTGAGCGTCAAAGATTTCACTTTATTAATACGAAAAATGTAAAAGCGACTCTTTTTACAATAGGCCTCATCACCTATTTATACTAATAAGAAGATAACTATCTAATGAGACTTTTTAGCTAATCTTCTAATAACAGATAACGATTATCTTAACTATGGATAAACTTTAGTAATTAAGATAAACTCGAAATCTAGCTGTTGACTTGTCATCTCCAGCTGTCATTCATGGTATGATGGATCATCCTTATCTTTAAGTCTTCATCGCATGCTTCTGGATGAATTTCTGGATAATACACTAAGTATAGTTGACCAGAGGTTCGATGAAGAAGCTCTTTCCATCGCATCCTTGGTCGTCCATCGGTCCTCTGGTTGTGCTCCAGACTTAGTCAATTCTGCCTTGATGTCTTCATCGGTCTTCTGGTTCTTCATCACTTATTGTTTTTCATTACTTTTTCACTTTATGAATTATGGGGTTTAACAATTCCCTCTGTGTCCAAGTACGCATCGATCTTGGCATTCTTGAACTCTGTTCCATTATCACTTTTCAGCTTCTTAATTTTTCTTTGTAGAAGTACTTGAATCCTGGTCATTAATTTGATTAGTAGCTCTGATACATCTGATTTTTTCCTTACAAACTCAATCCAAGTATATCGTGAGTATTCATCAATTAAGACTAAGATATACTTCTTACCAGACAAGCTCTGCGCAGAGATTGGACCACAAAGATCCACATGAAGCATATGCAGAGGTCTGATACAGGACACATCTGTCTTAGTTTTATGGGATGCTCTTTTGAGCTTTCCCATTTCACACGCAGAGCAGAGATGGTCCTTTTCAAACTTTATGGCAGGAAGTCTGTCAACCAATTTATGCTTCACAAGCTTCTCTATATTTTGAAAATTGAGATGTGACAGCTTGTGGTGCCAGAGCCAAGCTTCTTCACTCTTGTGAGACACGAGATAGAGAGTCTCTGAGTTGTCTCTTGGTGAGTAGTTCAAGAGATACAGATTGCCTTTGCTCTTAGCTCTTAGCAACTCCTTACCTGATTCTGACATAATGGACCAAGCTTCCTTTTGGAACTTGACATTGTAGCCAGAATCACACAGTTGACTTATGCTCAAAAGATTATGTTTAAACCCAGAGACATAAGCAACCTTGGAGACAGAAACCTTACCTTGTAGTAGATCCCCGTATCTTTTTATTTCTTATTGTTTATTATCCCCAAAGGTTACTTTTCCTCCAATCTTCTCTCTATATGAGGAGAGCAACCTCTTATTGTTGGTCATGTGTCTTGAGCATCCGAAGTCAAGATACCAAATGTCCACATGTGGCTTCTGCAAAACAAATTATAGGGATTTAGGTACCCATTTCATAATGGGTCCTCGATGATTAGGGACAGAGGGTTGCTTTTTAAGCTTCGGAAGAGGCTTCGTCTCTTGACCTGAATTAACAGACTTGTCTTTAGGAGTCTTCTTTCTCTTCTGGGTCTTTTTAGATTTAGACTTTGATGACCCATAGAGTAGACAGTTAGGGTCAGAGAAGTGTTGTTTTAATTTTAGCAACAGAGAAATACATTCACAATTATAAAAACATTTAGAATGACAATGATTTATTAGCTTTAAAGAATAAATTATTACAATCATTCCTAGCATTGGTAGTTCTAGCAAACTTCCTATCTAGATCTGATTGTTTTAACATAGAATGAGTCTTCTCTTACTTCTTCTTTCCTACTCTTTTGGCCTTTAGAGGCCTCTCTAAAACAGAGGAACTAATGTTAGAGCAAGCAGCGCATTTTCCTTTCTATTCCGGAGTGAATTTAATTGGCTTAGATTTGGAATTTGAGCCCTTTGACGTAGAAGAAACAGACTTGCTCTTTACCCTGTACTCAAATTTGGGAGAGGATTTAGCATTTGTCGTCATGCTTGCGCGACCTGAACCTAAGAGAATCATTTTCTCAATAGGGGGTTTTGCAACCTCTGGTTCTTTGGCAACGACCTCTGTCTTAACTTGCTCTTCAAACGAGTTCACCTCTGACTCAGAGTCAAAGTCAAGAAAATCCATCTATGAATATCGAGAAACAGAGGTATCATTAAGAACTTGAGGTTCTCGTACGCATGAGTTAGAAACTTCGTTCATCTTTTGTTTTAATGAACTTTCAATAGTATCCGAGGAGTTACTCTCAGAAGAATCTGCATGACCTTTAGGATGATAGTTCAAAGCCTCAAGCAAGTCTTGCTCAAAGACCTGTCTTATCGTTTCTGTAAAGCCATCCATTAAATTTGAATCCAGAGTTTTAAGAAAATTGTCTGTGGATGAACTCTTGATTTCATCTGGTGCAGGTTTGACAACCTCACTTTCTGTCTTAAAATGCTCATGATTTGTAGAGCCAAAACAAAAAATCTCATTTGTCTTCTGTATGCATTTTAAATCAACTTGTGGCACACATTTTGAAGAGTAAGAGATGTTTATGAATTTTAACTTAGGAGTTCTGGCTCCGCTTTCAAGATTACATCTTTTAAACGGTGAGGCTGTTTGCGAAATAGGAAAATCTGGTTTCTGTTTTTCGCCCAACCTAAACACGGATTTAAGAGTGTTTTTCCTCTTCCAGGTGAGGTCTAGGTCTATATAACCTATCCTTGCTTCGTCCTGTTGATAGTTAACCTTTTCATACACCTGCTGAGCATCTTGATATTTTTATCAATCAAGAGCTCTTTTCTTTATAAGCTCTGGTGTAGGAACTCCCTTTCCTTTTGAAAATAATCTTTTAGGGCCTCAGAGTTTAATCTGTCTCTCTCTTTTTCTATAAGCTCTGTATCCTTTTTCTTAATAGCCGCTTTTAATTCTAAGCACTATGTTTTAAGACTTGTTTCAGTGGATCGTTTTCTTTGTAAAAGTTTTTCATTCTCCACTAATAACTCTTGTTTTTCTACAGTCATCCCACAGAAGTTGGCGTGGTCTTCTTCATCAGATGAGGAGTTAGAGACTCAATTTTTCTGTTCTGCCATGAGACTCCTTTGTAATCGATTATACTTGTACTTATTTTTGTAGTACAGTTCATCTTTCACAAGAGGGCCTCTGCACTCTTTGGAGTAGTTCCCCATCTTTCCACATCTGAAGCATCGGACGCCTTGCTTCTTCTGTTCCGAGTGCTCTTCCTTCTTCTTGTTGTAAATGGAAGGAGGGTTCCTTCCATCAAAATACTTCCCTCTACTTCGGTCGCTTTGTCTTCCTCTTCTGTCGAAGACCTTCTTTCCAAATTTCCTTTGAAATTCCTTGGTGATCAGGGCCAAGGATTTCGCAAAGGCGTTAATGTCATCGTCTTCAGAGCTATATGCTCTGTCTGTTTCATCATCACTCTCCAAGATGAGAGCCTTCTTTCCCTTCCTTCTTTCTTCTTGGGTCTCCTTTCTCTATGTGTCTGGCACGATCCTGTCTCTTTTGAATCAGAGACAAGAGCCAGAGGTCTGTCCAAAGCGACCTTTGCCTTCTGCACCTCTTGTTCTTGAGCCTGCAGCGTCCCATATACATCATGTAGAGTCCATTCCTCCAGATTCTGGTTTGCCTGAAGTGACATCGTCAGATTTCCCCATTCTGCGTTCAACCTCTTCAAGAAGAGCATGTTGTTCTCCTCTTGAGTTCTGATAACGTCACACTTGTGACATTTGTTGATCAACGAGTTGAACGATGATAAGTCTGTTCTAAAGACTCATCAGGGAGTGCCTGGAAGATGTTCTATTCATTGAGGCACTGGGCATGACGATTCTTCTTCATCTTGATGCCCCCTTCCAACTGGTTGGCCAGTTGATCCCAAAAATCCTTCGCCGAGTCGCACGCGTCTAGTGAGTGGAAGATTTCGTTGGGAAGCGCCATGATCAAAAGTCGTTTGGCCTTTTAATCTACCTCCACTCTTCGTTTATCTTCATTGTTCCAGTCACGACGAAGCTTGGGTACACGTCTGGCAGGTACCTCAACTGTATCGCCAGTAGCAGGAATCCGAGGAATGACGGTGGTAGGGACGTATGGGCCATTTAAGATTGACTCATACAATTCTAGGTCAAGACCCTCATAGAAATTGATCATCCGGATCTTCCATTGGGGACATTCTTCCCTAATGAGAGTCGGAGGTTTTGTTAAGGAGCCGGCACTATACATGGAGTTCCATGATTGAGAAGACGACATTTTTAATAGAAATTTTGAAAAAAGAAATTTGACGAGAAGGACGAGCGACAAAAAAATCAGATTACGGAAAAGCAAACGTTTTTAAAAATTGACAAATTAGGAGTGATAAATCCTTTTAAAAACGAATAATCAAAAAACAATTAAGAGTATAATCCAGTCGGATATCGATCGACTAATCAATTGATTTGATTAGAAGGCTCTTATACCAATTGTTTGAACCCAGATATTCTTAAGTTGTAGAAATATGGTTTGCGTAAAATAAGAATTAAGAACAACAAAGTATCTCTATTGATTAAACAAGATATTCAAAAAAGAAAGTAAAAGCAGTGAATAAAACTTTGAATAACCGAATGCTTTTATTGATAATAATAAACAATGAAGAACAAAAGTAATCTCACAAGAATTTGCGTATAGTATCAGTCGGCTCCTTCAGGTGTTTTGAACCTGAGGCGGATGCCTCCTTTTATACGTCTAGGTCTAACAAACTAAGCTATAAATTAGGCGTGGAACTCTGAGCTGACTGGTATGCATCCTTATCTTTGACTTTCCTTGATTAGCGGAGCAGACTTGGTCAAGCCGCCTTTAAGCTGCTAGACGTTATCGAGAATGCCTAGGCTAACGCGCACTTTCCGTGAAGAAGGTAGCCAGATGCTCTACATGATCATACAGAAGCTCTACATGTACTATGCAGAGGCTCTGCATATGCAGAAGTTCTGCATGTACTATGCAGAGGCTCTGCATATGCAGAAGCTCTGCATGTACTATGCAGACGCTCTGGGTCTTGGAGTTATTGCTTTGAGTCAAGCGCTTATACTTTTTGGCGCACAAGACTTGAACATTCACGGAGATAGAGCACGGGCTATGTATAAAGGAACCTTCACTCTGAGTAAGAGCTCTAGTCCTTGATCCTCTGCATGAGAGCTCTTAGCCAGACAGCTTCTATAGACTAAGTCCTATTGACTAGAGCAAGACACTTCTTACTTACACTTTTACAAGTTTGGGGTCTAACACTGTGATACATAACTCTGAATTCTTCTCTTCATACTCCATCCTTAGTAAATTTAGAAGCAATCTTTTAGTTTTTTCAGAAAAGCTAATCTTTAAAAAGATAACATGTAATTGATGTTTAACACAACAAACCCTATTTTGTCGCATCAAATAGATGAGACAACCCCATCTTATCGCATCCCAATGATGAGATAACCCATTTCATCGCATCAAACATATATAAGAATACATTTTGTCGCATTCAACCAATGCGATAAACCCAACTTGTCGCATCCAACAGATGCGATAAACACAACTCATCGCATCAAACACATGTGATAATCACCATTTTCTCACCATACTGATGCAATAAACACACTTGTCGCACCTCAAGGATGTGATAAACCAACTCCTCGCACCACAAGGATGATATAATCTCTTTTTCGCATCACACTTGATGCAATCACCCAAGCTTATCGCATCACAGATGAGATAACACAAACTCATCGCATCATATAGATTCGATAAAAATAGTTTGTATGATCAAAATCTCATTTTAACACGAAATTGATTATGCCACCCTTATCCTAGTGTACGTCTCTTCTGATTATGCCACCCTTATCCTAGAATACACTTCTTCTGATTATGCCACCCTTATCCCAGAATACACCTCTCCTGATTATGTCACCCCTTACTTCAAATCAGTTGATAATAACATATCAAATCCCAATATTATGCTAAAAATAGCATATATTCAATTTCAAAACACCCCACGTATGAAACAGAAAACCATATTATTCCTTATCAAAGCAAATCGAATGATGTTTTTTAAAATAATAATTCACCTTGAAATCATAGGAAGATGATACTTTAAACAGTAACAAATTATGATAGTAAACACGTAATCGAAACACTTCTTCTTATGTTTTTGTTTCAAACTAGAGAACCATAAATATGAGCTCACCAACTTTCTTTCTCTTTCTCTTTTTATCTCTTTTAAATGTAAGAAAAAAAAATAAACACACACACACACACACACATATATATATATATATATATACATATATATTTAGAAAGACGTGGTGGAAAACTTTAGATATTTTAAACATATTTTCAAAACACACCCGTTAACTTTCAAACAATTTTAAAAGCAACACCTCGAACTTTATAAGAAATAAATCAATTATCACAATACTTCTTTCCAGCGATAGATTGAATGTTGACAAAGCCAAATAGATCTGTATGGAGAAGATGAAGAGTAGTCACTAAAGATACTTGTTTTGACTTGAAACTAGCTTTGGATTGTTTTCATTTTTCACACGTTGAGCAAAGAGATTCCTTTGTATAAGAGTGTTGAGGAAGACCTATGTCTAGCTTCTTTCTTGAAAGGTCATTGAGCGTTTTGAAGTTCAGATAAGAAAAACTCTTGTACCATAACTAATTAACATCTGAAAAAGCTTTAGAGAGAAAATCCATGTTGATAACATAGACATTTTCCAAGTGACTGCCAGTTAGTGCAAGGTTTATGTCCTTATTACTGACTAAACAAGTTTTCTTAGAAAATTTCACTGTGAAGTCTTTGTCACACAACTGAATTACGCTGAKAAGATTGTTCTTTAGTCCTTCAACGTAAGCAACTCTTCTAAAGGTAGTAACTCCAATATTTATTACACCAAATCCTTTGGTGTAACCCTTTCAATTTCCACCAAAGGTTACTGAGGAACCTTTCTCTTCCTTGTAATCAGTGACCAGCGACTTATTTCCCATCATATGTCTAGAGCATCCACTATCGAGATACTAGATACTCATTAAGTCCTGTAATCGTAATGAAGATTAAATTTTCTTTGGTACCCATTTTTCAATGGGTCCAATAGGGTTAGTGGACTTGGAAGATTTGACTTCCTTCCCTC
>NC_037537.1:11243101-11249207 GCF_001531365.2 Cynara cardunculus var. scolymus | reverse complement strand
GTGTAACCCTTTCAATTTCCACCAAAGGTTACTGAGGAACCTTTCTCTTCCTTGTAATCAGTGACCAGCGACTTATTTCCCATCATATGTCTAGAGCATCCACTATCGAGATACTAGATACTCATTAAGTCCTGTAATCGTAATGAAGATTAAATTTTCTTTGGTACCCATTTTTCAATGGGTCCAATAGGGTTAGTGGACTTGGAAGATTTGACTTCCTTCCCTCGAGAAAGTTTTTCAACTTTAGTGGATTTGTTCACCTTAGCTGACTTGTCAGTTTTGGTTGTTTTTTTTTACTTTAGCCGATTTTTCAGCTTTGATAGCTTTGGAAAATTTACTGGCGATATGAGAGATTTTACCATAGTGATAGAATTTCCTATAATTGAAACGAGCTTTAGTGCCAAAATTGTAAGTGTTAGATAAACGAAGATGAGCAGGACCAACACCAAGAATTCCTTTCTCTGTCGATCTTTGAGAAATTTTAGCACTCTCATATGTCTTTCGAGTTAAGTCAACTTTCAACTTTAGGGTTGATGTTTGCTTAGGATAAGAATTCTTCTCTCCCAAAGTTGAGGTTTGACTAGGTGAAGCCCTAGAAGGTTTCTTCAGCTAGGTTTTCTTATGGTCTTCAAAGGTGTATCAGAGACGATATAAAGTAGCATCTGCAAGATTTAATTGACCTTAGTTTCTATCCAAAGGAATAACACCTCAAGGCTCATTTCCTTAGTGCCTTACCCCCCCCCCCAACGAGTAAAACCTCAAAGCTCATGGTTCTTAGTGCCTACCACTCTAGGTAGCATCTCAACCTCAAAGCTCATGGTTCTTAGTGCCTACCACTCTAGGTAGCATCTCAAGACCCAATAATCTTCGTGCCTACTCTTTGGAATATCACTTCGAGGATCATGACCTTACTGCCTAACCTATGAGTAGCACCTCAAAGTGCATGTTTCTTAGTGGCCACCACTTTGGGTAGCACCTCAAGGCTCAAGTCCTTAGTGCCTACTCAACTAGGCTAAAAGCCTCAAGGGTCCCGAAGTCCAACCCCGTAATACCGACACTACACTAAAACAAGACTAACTCACATGCCTATGTATTCAAACATAACAGTCTAAATTACATGACACCAAATGAATGACCAACATATTCAAAACATGTAATTTACAAATAAATATGTCATAACTACATATAACTCCAAAATCCCAGCATAGAGCAACTTAAACTGGGAAAATGTCCCCAAGACTCGTCTGAGTCAAAATCAAACAAAAAGCTCAACAACTTCATTAACTATTAAATAAGAATCATCATAAGCAATAAAAACATATTTAACCAATGTTTATGCAAGCACATGCTCTAAAGGTAAGATTAACTCATAAACCCATCAATGGTTGGGACAAACCATTTTTCAGTTGAAATTATACCATTTATATTTCCAAAATGCCCCATAACATAACAATATGTATTTTCCAAACCAAATACACTAAAAATGAATTATCACCAAATAATATTCATTTATAAGATATATCATCAAAATATCCCACACTCATGAGTTATTATCAAAATGTCCAAATATCCCAAATATATGCATTTTCAAGATTTTTTAACCCAAATGTACCAAATATGCAAACTTCAACAAATACTCAACATATTTGATAAATATCAAGGAAAACACTTTAAGACCCTAAATATACATTTGTCACATGCAGAATTTTTTCGCAAAGCAACTTGAACTCATCTTGCTAGGTTAATATAAACCTAGGTTCCAAACCCAAAACTTTAGCTTTCAAAATATGAAGAGCTGAGATCCAGAAGCAAATCTCACAAAGAAAACTTCTCAAGACTATCAACCCAAGTATAGGAAAGCATCAAACGCAACCACAAGATTAGATCCACAACAACCAAAACCAACACTCAAAATACCCAAAAAATGCTTACCGCTTCCAAAGTTGAGATCAACAACCATAATCCTTCAATCTCTAAGGTAATCTTGCGTTGCCTTTTAAACCCTTCCAAGATTTGTCTCCACAAATTGCCAATCAGAAGACGAGGGGATAACATTTTCATCACAATAAGATATACATCAATTCTAATCTTATGGTTACATTCTTTGGTTCATTTATTCATCAATGGCGGGTTTGAAATAGTTATTTGTTGTTGAAAGTATCTTGTTAAATGAAACTCATGTTCGCGATATCTTTTAGAATGATGAAGCATTTTTATCTTCTTATGTGTTGCCTATTGTTGTTAACCAAAACAGAAGTTCCGATGCTCAGGTTAATGGTGACCGATCAAGTAATTTGTTGCATAATTTTGATGGAGTTCTCTCGCTCGGAGATGAATCGGATGGTATTAATTTTTTTTTTACTTTATAGTTGTTGTCATAATGTATATGTATTTTTTATATTGTTGTGAATGAGACTAGCAGGTTTTGCATTACCTGAAATAGAATGAATATCCCATGAATTTATGTTTTTTTCTTTTATGAAAAGATTTGTTTTTTTCATGAAGATTGGGATATGGAACTTCTGGTGTTGATGAAACCATGAAAATATTCATTTTTTCATTGTGTTCATGAAACCAAGAAATCTTGAGTTATTTTCATTAATGAAACCATTAGATCTTGAAATTATCCTACAAATCATGAAATCATGAGTTTTTTCATAGACAAAACCATGAAAGCATGAGTCTTTTAGAAAGTAAACCATGAAATGATGATCCATGAAATAACCAGTCTTTTCATTAACGAAACCATAAAATCATGAGTATTTTTTATTTTTTTGTAGCAAATTTCTTTACTGATTCTTTTGATTTGATTTTAGGAATTTTATTGGGAATGAGTTAGATAATGGAAAGTTTTTTAGGAGATTTTTTAAGGAATTTTCTTGACAACTTTACCCTTATTGTAATAACCCAAAATTCAAAAAAGTGATATTTAAGCGAGACTTCAAGGTTGAATGGCCAAGGCTCTAAATTCCAAGCGACCTATGTTGAAAATGTTACTTTTTGGAAGAAAAAAAATAGTGGCTTATTCTTGAGGAGAAAGTTATCGTCCCAAGAAAGATTGTAGGTGTGAGGAGAGTGTGCTTGGAAGAGCAAAAACTTCCAAGGAGAGTGTGTGGAGGATTCAAGAAGGATAAGTGGATTTCCTTTGTTATCTCACTCTAGGCACGGATTCTAAGACTTTTACCTTAAGGTAGACATCTCCATTAATGGAGTATTGACTTCTAGTTGAGGGTTTCTTTTCTTTTTGACATGTTTTTGGTTGAAATCTTGGGTGAGTAATGGATTTGGATTGCCTAAATATTTTTACAAATGGTTTACTTTTGTGGAAATCCACCATTGTTGATGGTTTTCTTTGAGATCAAGAGTTTTAAGTTCTGGAGCTAGATTATTGGGTTTTGATGAGTTTTGACAGATTAATCCATGAAATGTTGTTAAATTGATGTTTAAAATGGTTTTGGACTTTGATCTAAATGTTTTCAGGGTTTTAAATTGATTTGGGAATGTTTAGTTAAGGAGTTCTAGTTGAATGTTAAGTGTTTAATTCGTGCAGCTTAAACAGTCACCCAAATGACTTTTATTGCGACTTTTTAAGTCACTGTGAAACTCACGGTAGGCTTTGTTTGATGCCTTGTTGGTTTTTCTTCGTTTCTTGTTTCGGGTTAGATTCAGGACCAGGTTTTAAGAGATTGCTTTAGACATATTAAAAAGTGGATTTTGAGATAATTGTGGTGGTTTAACACCCTTCATATGTCATTAATTTGAGTGCTCGGTTTGAGAAATTTTGTAATTTTAGAGTTTATCTTTGTCCTTGGACCTAAGGTGAGTTTCTTATACATTTTCTCCTAAATGCAATACATGCTTGCTAGTAATTAACATTTACTGAAATGATATCTGATGACTTTGAAAACATGATAAAATACATGGACCTTATGCACTTAAGGTATACGTGGATGTTTGTGAATATGTAAACTCTGTGAGTTTTTAAATGCCATATGTGTACGATATTTGCATGTCATAATTGGCAATACCGATGTTGGTATTGATAATATGTTAACATACGTGTTGAATGTCTAGCTTTGTGGAGTCTTTCTGTAAATCTTTTTATGTGGCATATGGGTCTTTATAATGGAATATATTCCATGTAGAGTTTATATTCATCTTAGGCTCAAAAATATCAATTTGATTTATGTCATGGATAAGCTTAAGATGGAATGTCAACCAAGTAGAGTAGCATTCACTTTAAGAGCCGTGTGTCAAGGCTGGAAGTCCTAAGATAGAATGTAGTCCGGAAGAAGCTGCATTCATCTTAACTACACAGGTAGTGTTAAGATGGAATGTTTTCCAAGCAGAGTCTACATTCATTCAAAGTTGACTATTTACGCATTTCATGTTATAATTTTTATATGAGAGTTGTGATCAAGAAATTCACTAGACCTTTCTATCTAACCCATGTTTTGATAACCTAAAAATGTTTTCAGGTAGGATTCTAGATGAGGGTTCTAGGAAGGATAAAGGCAAGATGTAGCCTCGGTTGGAAGGTCACATAGGAGTCGATGCCTTAGCTAATAGTGGTTTAATTTCCTTTTGGAATAGAAGTTTGTATACCCCCTTTATAATCTCAGTGGTGGTTTTGCTACAACATTTAAGAATATGATTTTACATTGTTACTTTGGTGGTTAGGTACTTAATATATTTCGTGTGATTGTTTTTATCATTGGTAATTCATATTTTTGGAATGTGGTTGTTACATATGGTATCAGAGCCATAGTTTAAAAGATTTAGGTGACCAGTTGGGCCTAAACTCTAACTGTAGAATAAGTAACCAATTGGAAGCCACTAGTTTTATAACCGGGTTTCAGACAACCTGGGTTAAGGTAACCTTTATGTGAAATACGTGAAAGCATGCATATTATTTAATTAAATGCATGAATAGAATGCATGTGTGAAAATGTGATTGTTGTGCATGCATAAGAAAATGATAAATGCGTGAAGATGCATGTGTGATAACATGTTTATGTGAAAACTATTATTTAAATAATAATAGGCAACCTTCATGATGAAGTAAGGTAGGTTTTAAAAATATTAAACCCACCGCCTAAAGAGTTTTATAATACTAAACCCATTCACCGACTCTGTCAAGAAATATAAAAAGAAGATAAGAGATAAAATCTTATCTTATCTTGTTTTTGGAAAAGAAACCTTTTGTTAGCTCTCAATCCTTGAATGTAAAAGTATAGAAAAAGTAAAACAGCAAGTTTTGACAGAAGTTGATCTGTCACAGAAGACCACAGAGGACAATCAATGGAAGAAGCTCAATCGTACAAGATTCAAGTGACAGAACCTCTGTCATCCATCACAGAGGTTCTGGAAACTTGTCCTCTGCAAAGACCATGCTACAAGTCAAAGACGACAGAACCTCTGTCGTGTCTCACAGAGGTTCTGGAAGATTTCCTCTGTGTGCTACAAAGTTTCATCCAGCAGAGCCTCTGTGATGTCTCACAGTGGATCTGCATAAATGTCTTCTGTGTAGATTATCTTTAGCTCGTTTTACTTAGGTTTATTAGTTGCTCGTGACTTTCACGTGATCTTGTTTGTAATGTGTTTTTAGATGAACGGCTTAGATTTAATTGCTTTAGGTCGTGTCAGGAAACGGTTACTTGCCTGTATAAATAGCAGCGTAGGCCTTTGTATTTTGTGTGCTTCCAGAATTGTAATTGCCAATATTTTCAATCAATTGAAAATCATTTTGAAGTTTTTCTCTTCGTGTTATTCAAGTGTTCTTCATCGTGTTCATACCGATTGCTGCTTGTTTGATTATAATACTTTCCGCTGCTTACTCACTGTTAATCCAATTAATCAAGTAAGTATTCAGTACCAAGAACTGAGTTATACGATCCTAACAATTGGTATCAGAGCAGGTCTCAAATTTTAATTTGATTATTTCTGTTCTTGGTATTCATCCTTTGTCGACTCTAGAACACATAATCTTCTTCTCCATGTTTACTCTGTTTTTCACTGTTTTATCAATTTTCTCCTATTTTCTTTTGATTCTTCTTCAATCAATGGCGAATACGGCCAATGCTTCCTTCATGAGTACGGGTTCACA
>NC_037537.1:11239522-11243001 GCF_001531365.2 Cynara cardunculus var. scolymus | reverse complement strand
GAGAGGAGCTTAATTGTAAGATTACATTCATAATAGAGAGTTTGACCAGAGCTTATATGTTTGACTTTTTCTCTCAAGGATCTTGATGTTCTTAATGCCATATTCTAGATCTGCCATGTTTATAATGATTACATGAAGATTGATCAGTGTTATTGTGGACACACACCTATCGTCGTCCGCTCTCCATTACCGGCCATCGTCTGCCATCCATCTCCTTCTTTTTGGTACTTTTTTTTGTCTTGCGGTTCTCCATGTTTTCCAACAATTTAGAGTACGTACAGATAAATCAAAGAAGAGGGAAAAGCGATAGATAAAAAAACAGATCAAAAAGAGGGAGATTGATGGCAGAGTCCAACAACAGCAGAGGACAATGAGGCGGAAGAAAGGATAAAACTGATTTAGATTTTTTTTTATACTTTAAACTGGAAGAAAAGAGGGGAGCGATGACATTAGGTGCACGGGATTTGAATAACATAAGTTTAGAAACGATAAAACTGATTTAGATTTTTCTAAAACATTCCTAACCAACCATCACATTTTGTATTATTAAGTCCCTAATATTTTTTTCAACAAATAAATTCTTATACTTACCGAAATCCAACATATAAAGCCTTGAACTTATTGTTGTTCGGTTTATGCAACCTAAAAAATAATTAAAACTCAGTGTAAATATAATCTTGGTCTATTATCGTTTTATTAACAAGTAATAATGGTAAAAATACCAGATATCAATCCACAAGAAAGGCTTATAGAAGTTTCTCAAAATTCCAGTCTCTAAAACTAACTTCAAATGGTGAATTCAAAGAAATTTTTATGGTGTTTGTGAGTGAGTTATCAACTAGAAAATCATTCATAAAGAAGCAAATGGTGCAAAGTTTTATTAACACATAAAACCAGATGATCAAGTAAAGATGATATAGCACTCCTGGATAGTCCTATCGTACCACAGAATGATACTATAGTGTTGTCACGGTATTAACAATCGGGTCAGACGACCTTCAAATAGTATATATCAGCCCACTTCTTTCGATACGACATCATTTATGTTAAACGTTGTCAATCCTAGTGTGACACATCATTACCTTCCTACATTGTAGGAGTTTAGCACTTGTCAGCCACTAACATTCTTTATAACCTTTTTATAAACCTCAGGTTTTTATATTTATTGTAAACTTGAAAGTTAATACATTTCCATATATAAAGTTAGTTGTCAATTAATTAAATATAATGTTCAATAAAACATTAATCACCTGAAATTAATAGTTAGACAATAATTAATACTATATATAAGACACTTTTATACTTTCACATTGATTTTGATCTTAACTTTTCCTTGCACCCCAAGCTAATTGATGGGAAAGTAAAGTCTGAGAAGGTAAATGACTATAAACAAATTGCAGGAAAGTAAATGACAATAAAGTAAATTACGGGAATGTAATGACAATAAAGTAAATTGCGAAAAAGTAAATAATAGTTACGTAAATTTTAGCAATTTAAAGCTTAAAGCAATAAAAAATTAAATAACCTAAGACAATACTATAGGATTACTATAGGACTTAGAAACTTGGGGTCAAGCTATGTAACTTACACGACAAGTTATGTCACAAAAAGTAAGCACTTGTTTTTAAGAACTCAGAAGACAAATTCTTAACTACTGGAGATTAATCACGAGTCACAAAAGGATTGAATATTCAATGCATTGCCATGGGGTAGCTCCAAAAGTCAACCGAAAATTAAAGTAAGAAAACCGAAAATAACAAGAAGAAGAGATGAATTCAAAATATTCGAACTTTGATTGCAACCGGGAAATAACAACTGTAGCTTTCGGCCTTTGGGAAATACGTGAACACGAAATATTAAACTAGAAAGCAAAATGAAATATAGAGAATTAAAACCCAAAGGTTATGTTCAAACATAAGCTAATGCCTCCTATGTATTACTAATTAAGTGCACTGTACTCTGAAGGTACAAAAAATGATTAGTGATAATGTAACTTAAATCTTGGCCCGACCCTAGAATTGATGAAATACCAAGCCCACAACTTATTCCTTCAGCTTCAACAGCACCTTAGGCTTTTTTTAGCAAATAATTGCTAATAGGATGCTTTAGTACCTACCGACTCAAAAATCTACGCGACAAGGCCCAAATTGGTATAAAATTCTAATAATTCATATCAAGCTCTAAAAATGATAAAAGATATACTAAAAAGACTCAAAGGGATATTTTGGAAAAATAAAAAAAGGAAAAAGATAAGAAAAATAGTGTTTATAGGGTTAATAAATTAAGACCTATCACTTACTAAAACCAAGAAAAACCCTAAAAACTTTTAATATTTTAAGCAATTAGGTCCTTGAATATTTTGTGAACGAATAAACCATTATATTTATAAAACGAAAGAAATTACCCTTTCTTTTTCCACGTATCAATAAAACGAAAAAAAAAACACCATTTTAATTAACTCTTGCATAAATTCAATTTAAATGATAAGCACAAGTGTTTGTAATGATTATCTAATTGTCATTTAAATATATAAAAAACTATTAGCTTCTATTTTGTTTTTTTTTCATGTTAGTGAGAAATAAATAATAGATAAAGAAAATGGTGTCCAGTCATTTTTTATTGACTTATTTTACTTTGTTACTGATAAAGATACGATTGAGAAAAATGATGTATTACTTTTGTTTTACAAGTGTTAGAACTTTGTTAAAAAATGTCTAAGGAATTGATCGTTTAAAATATACAAATTTATTTATTCGATTTCAAAAAGTTCAAGAATTAATTTATTAAAAAAATTAAAATTTTAATCATTCAAAAATATGATAGTTCGTTAGGTTTTTTCCATCCGATTTATTGATAAAGTTTTAGTTAAGAATCTCTGCAAATAAAAAACATTAAATAGAATCGTGTTTATTTATACCAGATTAGGTCAAAACAACCTTAACTATTTAATTCACTTTTAATATTTAATGAAATTAACAAAATCTAATTTGTAAAGCTATATAAAATTTCACTTTCATTTTAAATTAAATACTATTAAGGGTGCTTATAGGTTGGGTTGATCGGATTAAAGACATTTGAACAATCTAGCTCAATGTTTGCAGTTTGAAGAATCTTAACCCAACTCAACCCAAACTGTACGGGTTGGTCGGATTAGTCGGGTTGATACTTTGGTACATTAAATATTCTTCTAACCTTGAATTTGTTATTTCTCTACTCATAATTTTTTTCATCATCAACCATTTGATACAACTTATCCATACATGTTACGTGTATCACATTCAGTTAATTTTCTCAATTTACATATATATGTTCATACTTACAGAACATATATACGAATGAGTTATATAGAGATGTGAATAAATCGAAAATATGTATACATGAAAAGTGTAATATTCGGGTTTCAAGTTTTGATTTAAGATTTTTGAACATATATATATATATATATATATATATATGTGTGTGTGTGTGTGTGTGTGTGT
>NC_037537.1:11232661-11237787 GCF_001531365.2 Cynara cardunculus var. scolymus | reverse complement strand
CTAGTACACCGGTAACTGGTATATCTATACCCCTTACTTCGTCCTCAGTACAAAAAGGAGGAGATATCAAAATGTTTCTTGCTTGTAAACCTCCCAAGTTTTYTGGTGAGCGTGATCCTGTTAAAGCCATGTGTTGGCTTAAGGAGATAGAGTTGAGTCTGCAAATTAGTAAAAGTGCAGAAGAGGACAAAGTCATGTTTGTTGTATCTCGTTTGAGATCAAGTGCTTTATACTGGTGGGAAGTCCTGTCCAGTTCAGATCCGAACATTTTGAAGACCATGTTGTAGGAAGAATTTATGGTTAAGTTTAAAATGCAGTATTGTTCTGAAGTTGCAGTACGAAAATTGGAAGATGATTTCCTTCGTCTTGAACAAGGAAACATGTCAGTCCGCCAATATACAGAAGTTTTCATGGAACAATCTAGGTTTGCTGAAGCCTATATTATATCTGAAAACAGTAAGTAAAAAAGTATATCTGGGGGTTGGAGTCGAATCTTCGGAAATATGTGATATCCAGAATCCGACAACATTTCAAGCGGCAGTTGATGCTGCTGAAATTCTAGAACAAGACATTAACCGACAACCACAAGAAAAGGTTGGAGAGAAAAGAAAGGGGGAAGCTACAGTAACTGATTTCCGTAGACCGAGGTTTATGAAAAATTTGAATCGGCCAGTCTCAAGATTTGCTGATAGGGCGTGTACCCGATGTCATAAGATACATCAGGGAAATTGCAATACAGAATCTCGTGTATGCTTTAAATGTCAAGAACCAGGACATATAGCTCGAGACTGTCAGATGATGCGGAGGTGTTTTACTTGTAATTCGTCTCAACATGTAAATGCTGATTGTCCGCAAGCAAAGGGTCGAGGGTCTGATTTTGTTGGAGGAAGGGGATCTGGATATTCTGGAGGCCGAGGACCTGGTTATGTTCCAACTGGTCATGGACAAATGGATAATCAAGCAAAATATAATGCGAAAGGGAGAGCCTTTCAGATGACGAGAGGCGAGGCAGAAGAGCATCCTGAAGTGGTAACACGTACATTCCTTGTTAATTCAGTATGTGCCAAAGTTTTATTTGACTCGGGTGCAAATCGTTCTTTTGTGTCACCGTCATTTGTTAATTGTGCACATTTAGAATCTAAAACGTTGAGTGAGGATTTAATTGTGGAAACAACAAATGATAGTGAAGTTTCAATTAAGGAAAAGATAGATGAATGCTTCATAAGTATAGAAAGGTGTGAAGTGCCTATACAGTTATTTCCTTTGCCTTTAAGGGAATTTGATATAATTATAGGCATGGATTGGTTAGTTGAAAACGAAGCCAACATAGTCTGTAATGAAAAGATGATTCATATAGACTTACCAAAAAAAGGAAGAGTTGTGATTTATGGAGATCGGCGGGATCGTTACCCTAGTCTTATTTCAGTCTTGAAGGCTCGAAAGTATGTACAAAAGGGATGTGTTAGTTTTCTTGCATATGCTATAGATATGAAGAAAGAGAAGGGAAAGATGGAGGATATCCCAGTCGTAAGATAATTTCCTGAGGTATTTCCAGAAGATTTGATGAGTCTACCTCCAGACCGAATGATAGAATTTCAGATCGAATTAATTCCTGGAGCAACACCTGTTGCACGTACACCATATAGATTAGCTTCTTCTGAGTTAAATGAGTTAATGTCTCAATTGAAAGAATTGTTGGATAAAGATTTTATCCGACCAAGTACTTCCCCGTGGAGTGCGCCGGTGCTTTTTGTGAAAAAGAATGATGGATCAATGAGGATGTGCATTGATTATCGGGAACTGAATAAATTGACAATCAAAAATAAGTATCCCCTCCCAAGAATTGATGATTTGTTTGATCAATTGGTTGGGGCTATTTATTTTTCAAAGATTGATTTACGGTCCGGTTATCATCAATTGAAGATTTGGAATGAAGATGTGTCGAAAACGGCATTCCGTATACGGTATGGTCATTATGAATTCCTGGTTATGCCATTTGGACTCACAAATGCACCTGCAACCTTTATGGACATGATGAATAGGGTGTGTCGTCCCTATCTTGATAAATTTGTGATTGTTTTCATTGATGATATTTTGATATATTCTCGGTCGAAAGAAGAACATGCACATCATTTGAGATTACTTCTGGAATTGTTGAAGCAAGAGAAACTGTATGCCAAGATGTAAAAATGTGAATTTTGGTTACGAGAATTTCAGTTTTTGGGGCATGTTATCTCAAAAGAAGGAATTAAAGTAGATCCACTCAAGATTGAAGCTATTGAAAAATGGGAAGCTCCAAAGACTTCAACTGAAGTCAGAAGTTTTCTTGGATTGGCTGGGTATTATCGTAAGTTTATACATGATTTCTCTCGTATAGCTACTCCATTAACGAAGCTAACCAAGAAGAATGTGAAATATGAGTGGGATGAAGCACAAGTTTAGGCTTTTCAGATATTGAAGGATAAGTTATGCAGTGCACCAATTCTATCTTTACCAGATGGAATGAAAGATTTTGTAGTTTAGGGTGACGCGTCAAAGATGGGTTTGGGTTGTGTACTAATGCAACATGGAAAGGTAATAGCTTATGCTTCTAGACAGTTAAAAGATCATGAAAGGCAGTATGCTACTCACGATATGAAATTGGCGGCAGTAGTGTTTGCTTTGAAGATATGGAGGCATTATTTGTATGGAACGAAATGCCAAATCTTCACAGATCATAAGAGCTTGCAACATCTGTTCCATCAGAAGGATCTGAATATGCGTCAGAGAAGATGGTTGGAATTGGTAAGTGATTATGATTATGAAATTTTATATCATCCAGGAAAGGCAAACGTAGTAGCCGATGCATTAAGTCGACAAGAGAAAAGTGGAACCATCAAAGCTATGGCTTTACGACTTGAATTGCTACCTAGTATTCAGGAAGAATTGCGAGAATTTCAACATGAGGCAATGAAGGAAGATAAGATTAAACAAGAAAGAATAGGTGGATTGATATCTGAATTTGTGAAAGATGATAGAGAGTTTTGGAAGTTCCAGAACAAAATTTGGGTATCATGCTATGGTGATCTCAGAAAACGTATTTTGGGTGAGGCACATAAGTCACGTTTTGCAATTCATCCAGGTACAAATAAAATGTATCGGGATTTGAAGCAACATTATTGGTGGCAAGGTATGAAGAAAGATATTGCTAAACATGTTGAGCAATGCCTGACATATCTCCAAGTAAAGATTGAACACCAGCGTCCTTATGGTAAGTTACAATCTTTATAAATTTCGGTGTGGAAGTGGGAACATATCACTATGGATTTCATAACCAAATTACCAAAAACATCAAAAGGGTATGATGCTATATGGGTGATAATAGATCGGTTATCTAAATCTGCACACTTCTTACCTATGAAAGAGTCATATTCGATGGAGAGATTGGCAAAATTATACATTGATGAGGTAGTGACACGACATGGTGTTCCTCTATCAATTGTTTCTGATAGAGATAGTCAGTTCACTTCTATGTTTTGGAAGAGCTTCCAAAGAGAAATGGGTTCGCAAATTAAGCTAAGTACAGCTTATCACCCTCAGACTGATGGACAAAGTGAACGAACGATCCAAACTTTAGAAGATATGCTTAGAGCATGTGTAATTGATTTTGGAGGATCATGGGATAGTCATTTGGCTCTGGTGGAATTTGCATACAACAATAGCTACCATTCAAGTATTCAGGCAGCACCTTTCGAAGTTCTGTATGGGAGAAAATGTCGAACTCCATTGTGTTGGAATGAAATAGGTGAAAAACAGTTAGCTAGGCCTGAGTTAGTTCAGCAAACTGCAGATAAAATTAGAGTAGTACGAGAACGAATGAAAGCGGCACAGGATAGACAAAGAAGTTATGCAGATAAACGTCGGAAGCCAATTCAATTCCAAGAAGGTGATAGAGTGATGTTAAAAGTATCACCTTGGAAAGGAATGATACGTTTTGGAAAAAGAGGAAAATTAAGTCCAAGATATGTTGGACCATTCCCTATTATTAGAAGGATTGGGGAAGTGGCTTAAAAATTAGAACTTCCATTGGAATTAAGTGGGATTCATGACACGTTTCATGTGTCGAATTTGAGAAAATGTCTAATAAGTCCAGATGTGGCAATACCATTACCTGAAATTAAGGTAGATGAAAAATTATGCTATGAAGAAACCCCTAAACAGATTACTGACTACAGAGTAAAGAAGTTGCGAAACAAAGAAATTGGGTTAGTAAAGGTTCAATGGCGTTATCACAAAGGACCAAACGCCACATGAGAATCAGAGTCTGAAATGCGGATGAAGTATCCTTACCTTTTTGCTTAAATGGAATTCCGGGACGGAATTCTTTTAAGGAGGGAATGTTGTAATATTCAAGTTTCAAGTTTTGATTTAAGATTTTTGAACATATATATATATATATTTATATATATGTGTGTGTGTGTTAGTATTATGTGAAGATTTTTAAGGTGTGTATATTGGGGAATAATTTTAAAAGCAAGGGGGAGTCGGCTGGAGACACCGCCCAACTTGTTTCCTTATTACTATATATAGAAAACTTTTGTCAAGATAAAAAGGTTACACTCTTGTTATAATAGGAAATCCTTCTTTTGAATCATACGAATTGGCAAAGAAGAAGAAGAGAATTCAGGATCAGGATTATTTGTTTAAGGTGAGTGTATATTGCTGTAAAGTATTGGTTATTACATCTTTTAGTGCTAGAATCTACTATTTATGAACTACATTTCATAAATATTTAGTTAAGTCTTTAAACCGGACAAAGAGTGTCCGGAGTTCTCCTTAAACCGGTCAAGAGGTGACCGGATCTCATCTAAATCGGTCAAAGGTTGGRCGATGTATTGTCCGGATTGTTTTAAATCGATTAAGTTGTGAGCGGGGTATTGTCCGGACTTATTATCCGGACAAAGATATTGACTTAATTCTAAGTGTTAACCGGACAAAGCTTATACAAGGTTGACTGGACTTCAAATCCGGCTAATGTGTTAAACTTTTGAGATGTAATGGCGGTGTAACCGCGAGAGAGATGTAATGGCGGTGTAACCGCGAGAGAGATGTAATCGCGGTGTAACCGCGAGAGAGATGTAATGGCG
>NC_037537.1:11221145-11232456 GCF_001531365.2 Cynara cardunculus var. scolymus | reverse complement strand
GTTGGACTAACCGATTTTGCAGGTCATCATACCTCGCAGGATAAAGGAAAGGGAAAATTTTAATGTTGATGACATTTGTTTACTCATAAATGTAGTAAAGAAAGTTTTTGTTAGTCCGTGTTTTGTAACAATACTATTTTTAGTATTATGAGTTTATGTATGTGGATTATCTGTATATGGAAATTGTGGGTTGTTAAAAAAAGTGTACATGATAGTGTAATTGTCTAATGTATATATTAATAGAAATTCAACAATCATATTAAATCCTATAATTAAAAGGACATCAGATTGGGTAGGGTTCAAGTAATAGTAACCCAATACCTACGATTTGAAAATTTTACAACTCGATGAGACATCAGGGTGCTTCGGGTTAAGTTACTTCCTGTTGGGTTGGATTGGATGGATCAGGTTGGTCGGGTTTCTAAGCATCCCTAGATACTATAAGCTTGGTTCAAATCTAATAGATTTGGGTGGAATAAATCTAATTTAGTTATCTATTGAATGTCAAATTTTGGCAGCTAGTCAAATCCAATAACATGCAAGATTTGAGTTGATCAATATTATCGCATAGATAATAGCTTCTTAATTGTAGGTGTAGGGGTTAGTTTGTGTGCAACTCAAATAATCCCTCAGACCTGGAGAATAACAAAAAAAACATCCCTAATGGACTTGTAGGATTCGAAGCAAATCAAGCAATGGCCTTTTAAAAAAATTTCCAAAGACCCAAACCTTAGATATTATGAGTTGTTTGACCGTTGCTGAATGATTTGGTGCATAATGATTAAGTGGTCATAATGATTAAGATGCTCTTATAATATAGTGCAAAATAAAATATAATTATTTGGTAATTGTTTACGATGAAATTAGGGCGCTGGATGGTTAAGAGAGGCTCAGGATACAAAATCATTCTGAGGGTTTGAGAATCATTAAGAGACGAACTTTTTTTTGCCAAACAAAATTCACCTCTTAACGATTCAGAAGTGGTATTTTAATGGAATTATTAAGAGATAAACAAACAACCCCTTATGATCGATTATCTTAAGAGCTAGGATTAGATCCAACAAATATTTTAACTAATTATGCATACATTTCACATCAAAACGCTACTAATAAATAAATGTTTATATAAATGGAACGAACAACATAATTTATAAACATTAGTTGTATAAAAAAACAACTTTTGTACAAGAAAATACCAAATACAAATATCATATAGAATAAAATTTCCATCCTTTATATTTTGGATTACAACAGTTAAGTTTGATTGGTTTGTAAATTGTTATCCAACAATCGATGGTTCCAATTAAGACATTGAAGTTTTGCATCTAATCTGATCAATTACAATTGAGTACTCCTTTGTAATTAAGGGGCCGTTTATTAAGCACTTATTTGGTAAGTGTTTACAGGATAAATTTTATCATCGGATGAACATGAAAATGGCCAATAATATTACCGGGTAAGAGCGACAAGAAAGATGAATAGTCTTACTCAGTAAGTGAGGATGACGACTCTTACCCAGGTAAGCGCTTACCCAGTAAATTGTCGCATTCTATATGTTTTGATTTACTAAAATCTTATGCATAAAAATAAATTATAGTGTTGAATCCTATCGATAAGCGTTTATTAGATAAGCATTTGGGTAAACGGCTCCTAAATTCCGGTAACTTTTTATTTCATATTATATTTAACTTCTCTTCAAAACGAAATCAATTTAATTCGTATAAATGAGATTATTTTATCATCATTTTCAGTTTTGATCATAATAATTATGTCATGTAAAACAGAAGTCGTCCCATGAAACTGTTATATGCCATGATAAAATTTTGTCGATGTATTTTTGATAATTCATTGGACGTACCAAGAACGTGCTTAAAAATTCGTATGTACGTGCTTTTATTGCAAGAATAAATCAATAATAAAATATGGTTATATCGACATGTGTCCATCGACATCTAGTATTCAATTTTAAATGAAAGAAACGGAAACTGATCACGATTTCCTCCTTCGAATCATTAAGTAAAGTGTAATTTTGTAACAATACACGGAAAAACAATTGTTCGACCCTTGCCCTGGGGGTTTTACGCATTTTACATTTATGATATTAATTAATATTATAGAGGAGGTTTCAAATACAAGTAATGCAATTGTTACAAACCAATCATGTGAGATATTTATAAAAATGATGAGAGTTTATTTATCATGATCTGGAGATATATATATATATATACATATATATATATATATGGACAATAATTAAAGTTTATTAATTTATGATCAATACTTTATATTAGAAAACAATTGAGATATTTATGGAACCACGTACTCATTAGATAAGATAAACAGTAGAGATCGGTTTGTATAATAAACCACCTCTAATATCATGTTTTAGTCATGATATGTTTTTATTTACAATTAAACTACAAAAATATATCTGGAAATAAGATTTTCTTTTTAATTTAGGTGTTGTTTATCAAATTTAAGTGTTTACTGGAAAAATTCAACACTATCACTTACTTACCGGATAAAATTTTAGATGACAAGTATGCAACAATTTACCGAGTAAGCGTTAACCATGGTAAAAGTCGTCGTCCTCACCTACTAGATAAGTCTTCGGTCCTTGCATTCACTCTTACCGGGTAAGTTACGTGGTCCTTGACATATGCGTTCAGTAAGGTAATATACTTGATAAGTGCTTACCCGGGTAAATATTTAATAAACGACCCCTTTCTCATATGTTTCGATCTATTTTACCTTACGCCATCAAGTACCCAACATCGTAGTTTAATCACCAAATTCCTCTCTTAACCACGACTTGTACGAAACAACATCCGAGAACGAGAACTTCCAACCCGAATGTTCATCACCTTACGTTCTAATTACCTTTTTATCCAAAAAAGATTACCCATCCACTTATTTGCGTAAAATAATAATATCAATACCGGTTAAAGGCGAATTCGTCAAAAAGTCGACTACCACGGAACATGGGCATCATAGACGAAAACGCCCACCGAACGTTCTTGTTAAAATGATAACATCAATGCTAGTCATTTTTTCATACAAAATTATCAGCTCCATTCACTAGGGAAAATATAAAGTTTTCATCAAACCAAATTATGAATGAGATATACTGAGTTCTTTTGGTTTGTTTAAACACCAAATACGTCTTAAATCTTATTGTTGAAAGGTGGGATCGTAGCCATAAACTGAGATAGAGTGCGGACGTTAATTAAGAACAAATACACCAAAAAGGCGAAAACCGAGCAAAATAACAATAAATAAATAACTTTGATTTTAATATGAACAAAAGAACAATAATATTTTTATTGAATGATATATGTTGCTAAACAATTGTTTCTCTCCAAACGTAGACCAATACATTCTATATGTTTAAAGATTCTCTTTATTTATATAAATATATAATTATAATGCCATGGATGAACAGACCACATCAGATGCAAATGTGTTTATTTTGAAAAAGAGAATAAAATCAATAAGTAATTGACTTGGCAGAACAGCAAATTTTGCCTAGTGACCAACACGTTGACCTCCTTGTGGTGGTGGCTGTCCACCATGCCCTTCAGTCGCCTGACCACCAGATACAGGCGGTTCTGGCGGCGGTGGACCATCATTTATGGGTGGTTGACCCAATTCTGGAAAGGGCCGACTTTGTGGTGGTTCGGGAGCCTCTGGTCCTTTAGGCGGCTTTGGGGGTTTAGGAGGGAACGGAAACGGTGGCTTCGGGGGTTTGGGTGGAAACGGAATTGGCGGCTTCGGGGGTTTGGGGGGAAACGGAATTGGCGGCTTCGGGGGTTTGGGAGGGAAAGGGAAAGGAGGTGAAGGACCAGCATATCCACACATCCCATAAGTGCAGAAGGTAAAAATTGGGCATCGGTTGAAACACCGGCCGCAATTAAACGGGTTGACATTTGTATCGATGCATACACCTCGGCAACACTGCCAAGTAAACGGGCATCGAATCCCGCAAACTCCACAGTTGTTGACATCCGACGTCACCTCAACACATCGGTTACCACAACACCTTCTTCTAACTTGAGATGGGAACCCACCATCATTACAAATCCAAGGCCTATCCCCGCACCCAGGTGCTTGTTGCAACCTAACCCGCCTAACCCACGGAACCGTGGTTCCATTTGTGGCATTTGGGTGCAACCCAATGAGCCATGTTTGATTATTCTTGTTACCTTCTGCCTGCACAATGCACAAAGGCAGTAGAACAAGAGCCAACAACAGGTTGATTCGGGTACAGGTTAATTGAACCATTTGCAGGCTGCATTCGTAAGATAAATGGGTGCAGATAGGTGAGGATATTTATAGCGTTTTGGGGCAAGTCACGAGAAACTTATAGGCACGGGTGAGTTCATGTTTTTCTTACCATTTAAGCGTTTTAAGGCGTTCCGCCTGTGTGGCTTTGTGTGGGATGATTAACATTTTATGTGTGAAAGAAAGGTTTTCCATTGGAATACAGTTGTACGTAGGTATCTTAACAAAGGTTTTTCTTTTTGCTTTATACATTTACATGTGAATAAAGCAAGATTAACAGCCTCCTCTTTCCCTTCTATATGCCACAGATCTACAGAATTTGCAAAGATTTATGTATTGATGAATATGGGCTCTATATTGTGGGCCTAAATCAGGATCTAAGCCCAACTGGCCTGTTCACCTGGGTCATAAAAGTCAATAGATTGACCAAACCACAAATTGAGTCTTATGGATAAATGACCTTAAGGGTGCGTCTGGTACACTGGACCATGACCATAAGGGTAAATATAAATGAGGCTTTTATTAGGACCATGACCTAAGAAAATTTTAGCTCAATGACCTTCATCTGACTTGCACCGGTTAAAAACAGTTTGCTCTTGTAAAAACTTAAAAATACAGACCAAAACCAAACTGAAGGTAAGGTTTGAGAAGGGTGGGATGTATGTAGACTTGGCCTTTATGCTCTGCCCCAAAAGATTGAGCTGTTGTTTCCATGAATGCCCCTGGCTTGCTGACATAAGTAAATCTGGATGTCAAACCCATGAATACCTAGGAAATATAAGAGAGATGAAAGGACAAATCTTGAGGTTGAGTAAATCCCTTTGGTTTGATATAAATTTTTCTAACATGCAATAATAACATCAAGTAGACTAGTCATAAAGTATAAGCGCATTTGATATAGGTGCAGCAGTTTGCCAATTCATGAGATTTAAGAGGAAAAATACCGGGGTAGACCCAATCATATGCTAAAACATCATCAAAATGATCTCATATGCTGAACAACTAAGCAGAACAATTCAACATCCATACCAATATCCATTTGACAATATGTAAACGGTATCTTGAACCATTGAAATGAAGATAACTAGCAAATGTATCATATTATTGGGACCAATCCAATCTACTTCAAGTTTATGGTGAGATTTTAGAGTAAGAACAAAAAGGGACATACTGGTTCACTTGGTCTCGTCTTCTTTTTCCTCTTCCATTTGTCCATAGCGACGCTTGAACTTAGCAACCTGACCAACACTTTCAGCCATCTGCCGTCTTGCTCTGAAATGATAAACTTTTCCAGCCTGGTGTATTTTGGTCATCATAACATGCATCAGCCGGCCACTTTGGGTCACATATGAGATCCATTGCATCTGAGGGTGAATTCCTTTCTTCATTTCTTCCTGCAAATGGAAGGAAGTAAATAGCCACATAATAGAGTCCATATGAACATTATTAGAACAACATGAACCTTGAGGGCCAACTCAACTAGCAAACAAAAGGCTAGGTCGCAAGTTCGAGACTTCTCAAGGCCACTGAGGATTTTTCTGCCTGTTATCTTCAGGGCCCATGGGATTAGTTGAGGTGCAAGTAATTTGGCTCAGACACCCATTGTAACCAAGAAAAGGGAAGAATAGCATGCAATTCTTGACAAAGAAAAGCAAACATAACTAGTCGATATCATCACGCAGGTATAGCAACCACACCTCCCAATTGAGTAATGCAATCAAACAATGATAAGGAAAAGTAGATTCTTGTACCTAATTCTTACTTTGTATTAATATGCAGTGGGACAAATACGTCTAGAAAAATGATGAGGCAAATGCACCATCTTCATTGGGGCAATAGAGCGAACAAGTGGTGACCATTAAGAAAAGTACCCACTGGTGATGAATTAGATCCAATCATCGTGACCTATTAGACCCTTGAAAGTATCAAATTGTGGATTCTAACTCCACATCAGGATCATATTTCCTATGTTCTGGGAAGATAAGCGAGTGGATTTTTACAAGCAAAATTACAAGGGTGTCTAATTCGATTTTGGAGCTGAAGAAAGACAGTTAGGGTTTCCATTATAAAGCACAGTACTGACAGGTTATGGCTAATAAATTTAGGGATGTAAGATGAACTCTATAAATTCCAGAAACACAAATGAATGTTAACGAATTAATGAATCCTACAACGACTAAAGGAAGCAAAATTTATGCAATCAAATTCAAAAGATAACAAAAACAGCAGATTTTCATAGCCAAAAATTAGTTTTATTAATCAAAAGCCCCTTTTTCATCTAAACAACAAAAATGGCCTCCATTCAGGGCCGGCCCTAAGATTTTTGGTGCCCACGGCGAAAAGTACAAATGATGCCCAATTAAAAACATCCAAGTGTGGTAATTTACAATTGCCTAGCTTTTTTCTTCATAGATCGAGAGATCCATTAGTGTTTTTTGTTCATAAGGTGTTTACTTTAAAATAATATATTAAGGTTTCTTTAATCAAGTTGTTATAGCCCTTGAGTTTAAACACCAACTCATCTACTTGTCCAAAACCAAAATAAGGAGCATCATAACACTAACTCATCTACTTGTCCCATTTACTACATCCCACGTCTTCTATATAAACCAAAATCAACGCTCGTACCTTCTCAATCAAACTCCAAATACTTAATTGGTTGGTTCTTCTTCAATTATTTACACTCTACAACATCAATGGCTCATTCCTACTTCACTAATTTTGTCCTACTAGTTTTAGTCACTTAAGGTGTTTGCCTATGAAATTAGCTATTGCATGACTCCATTAGTCCATCATGTGTTTCATATAATCATATTTAGGGTCTTGACCAATGACAATCATGAGTTTCATATGTAAAATTGCAAAGTTAAGGGAGAACAGTCAAGTGAATTACTTACTGCACATTCAAGTGAGGGCAAATCATCACTTAACTACTGCACATTTATAGGTCTATTCAACTATATTATAGTTACTGAAATTATGTTAATATACATCAAAATCTAATGGGATTAGAACAAAAATCGATGGATGATAACTTGAATATTAATCACAGAACGAAGAACTAAAACTTTAGAGATAGGCTTGATTGATTCGATGAACAACTAGATCAATTAATAACAATAGTATTCATTTAACTTTAAACAAACAAACTTACTTGTGCAGTTGAAGAGTCAATCTAAGAGAAATCAACAATGCAAGCTTCTGATAATTTCTGCAGCAAATTACTTTCCTCTACCTCTTTTACTGTACCTAGGCTGGGATTAAAGAAATAAGAAATATTAACATGCCAAATAACCAAACTTACAATAAACTCAAAACTTGAAAGCTCACCATTAACCAAAGACTCGGCTTCCCTACACTTAGAAACATAAATGACAAACCACAAAGGACATTATACATACATGATACAGTATGTATAATTAACAGTCAACCACCCAACAATTAACAAATGGCAGCAAAAGGCATGGATTTCAATTAGGATTTAGGCATACAAGATACATTAACATTATACATACAGACTAACAGACATACAGTGAAGTGAATCAAGTGATACAGTAACAGAATTAGAAACATAAATGACAAACCACAAAGGACCAATTTCACAGCTTCATACTTAGGTTTTGCAATCAAACAAGAATTAGAAACATAAAAAATAAAACAATTAAAGTAAATAACCCTAAGTCCCTAACATCACAAGTCACAACTCACAAGAGTTAAGATGCGAGAGCGAGAGCGAGAGGCCGAGAGCCGGTCGGCTGTCGGCGGTCGATAGTCGAGACTCAAGAGAGGCAGAGAGTGAGAGTAAGAGTAAGAGTGAGAGCCGATTGAGTCAAGGCCGATTGCGATTTGGATTCGTGAATCGGCTTTGTTCGTGATTTCCGTGAGCGAGGCGAGAGCGAGAGCGAGAGTCGAGGGAGTGAGGGAGGACAAATTGAAGGCCGATTGAGATTGCAGTGAAATCAAAATTGAACGTATACATACTAGTTGTGTAGCCGATCAATACGAGAGCCGTAAATTTTAATGATTTTGAAGCTTCAATAGTTTTGTTAAAGGAGATTTTAACAATGACATAACTTACATTTTATATAATAATACAGTTTGAATAAATAAGAGTTATGGTTCAAATTCAGTCTATCAATAAAAAAATTATGACAATTTAAAATTCAATATATTTAAACCAATCCAACCTAATATAAATATCTATTGAAATATAAAAAATTAATTTGAATTTTGCATCTTGAATCAGGAATATGGTTAAAGTGTTTTGATGATTGTTCAAATATTCTTAATTAGTTGGATGAAAACAAGCAAATTTAATCATATGATATTGATTGACCGTGCAATTTTAGTTTGAGTACCATTTAGTGATCTGGTAGTGTTAATATACACAACGTAAAAATGCATTTGATAACTTAAATAAAGCAAGGTTGGAAACCCTCTTAGGTGTGGGTAATATTTTGTAACTAATTGTTGTTAACAATTGGGTTCAATCATATTTTTTTTAGATGAGAGTTAGGTTTAAGCAAGAATAAAATTATGGTAAAAAATGATTTTCATCCTAAAACCAATTATAATTGAAGATTAACATTAACGAAGCGCATCGGATCCGTTCTTATACTTAAACTTTACCTTAACTTTTATTCTTACACAATCCTTTAAAGATGGGTTGACCGAACTCAATCGAGAGCAAGGATTATATTACTAACTCTCAAGTCTAACCGCAAAAGATGGAGACAGATGAAATACTTATTGATATAATATTTCCACCAACAAAACTCACTGCTCCAAATTGTTTGGTTTTCAAACAGACCAACACATTTTAAAGTAAAAAAAAATATTTTATCAGCTAATTACCTCAAGTAGAATATAATTCAAATATATGTTTGTATATGAATGACATAAAATGAGCGTAGTAGACAAATGATATTCCAACCAAAAAGGATATATATAAATACCATATCTATACATGTTAGACACCATCAATCATTTCAAAATGTGTTTCCAACTAATCCTTAAAAGGCTTCCGATCATGTACATCATCTCTTTGGAGGCGTTTGAATTGATCATTCAAAATCTTGAAATATATATATATATATATATATATATATAGAGAGAGAGAGAGAGAGAGGAGCGTTCAAATAAAAACTGGCCCCATTTGTGTAAACCGTGTAAACCAATCTCATCCATCCATTTTCTTGATCAATGACCAAAATTAGTTTACTTTATTTTAGGAAATTAAATAAAAATGTATATTAAAATTTTATTTTATTTCAACAGTAAGGACATAAATGGTAAACAAAATTTAATATTTGGTAACATCCTACTCGATCTTTCATGAATCTTTTTTCATGCAAAATTATTTTCTTCCAAGATTAGTTTACTTTCATGAATCTTTTTTCATGCAAAATTATTTTTCTTCCAAGATAAGTTTACTTTCATGAATATTTTTTCATGCAAAATTATTTTCTTCCAAGATTAGTTTACTTTCATGAATCTTTTTTCATGCAAAATTATTTTCTTTCTTTCGTTCCTGTTTTGATGCATTAATTTCTTTAAGCCTTGCAATCTTAAAGATTCTAAAGCATATTATAATCTTCAAGATTCTGGAGCAGTTTCTTCATATACCCGTTTCATCATTCAATTATTTCATGACGAACCAAATACATTATGCAACTGTTTCATCATTCAATTATTTCATGACGAACCAAATACATTATGCAACCGTTTCACTAGTCATGCTCAAGAACGCCATGAACCAGTTTCACTTTCATGAAACCTATTTCATGTATAGTAATTTTCTTATTTCACCACTGATTTGATGGATTCATTCCTTTAAGCCTTACAATTTTCAAGATTCTGGAGCAGGTTACAATCTTCAAGATTCTGTAGCAGATTAAAAGCATTTCCTCGTTTCATCATACACTTAGTTCATGACGCATCAAATACAAAATGCACCGGTTTCATTTTCCTCTTCACCAACTAATTGGATCAACTACATAATCAATGCAACGGGTTCACCATGAAAATGTTTCGGTTCACATAATTTACTTGCAACATGAAACAGGTTTCATAGTTTCACGTTCATGAAACCTGTTTCATTTCTGGATTTTTTTTTTCCATCTACGATTTGATGATTTCACTATACACTTCAATTGTTTCATCAAGACCCGTTTGCTGATTCTTAAAGATTACAATACATGAAATTCAAAATTTTTAATATTATAATATAATTAAATATTTAAATATTACCATTTATACAATTTCCTTTATTATGTTTTTTTAATTAAGATTTATTAATAACTTTCATATTTAATAGAAAATATTGTAAATGACTGAAATACCCTTATTGATTAATTTTAATTAGAAAAAATGGAATTTTTCTATTGGTCGAAATTGGTTTACACGGTTTCTTAAAAATGCACGGTTATATATATATATATATATATATATATATATATATATATATATAGGATAAAAGAATAACATGTTTTAATAAATGGTGAAATGCACCCCTCCAAGTCATAGAAAGACAAAGAATAACAGTATGAACCTCATCAAGTTTGATGTAACCAAATGATAAAATGGGATCACTTTCATCAATCATCCGATGTAATAGTTTATCAAGATCATTTTCCGTCCCATTGCCCAACCATCCTCATTCTCCTGCCAAACAAGCATTTTTTTTAAGATAGGATGCACAATATAGAGGCCCTGTCCAAAGAGCCACAGAAATAAGTGAATCAGGTACCTATAAGATAAGATAGGTTTAGACCATTTTGCAGTCATAACAGATATGAAAAAGAGATAGCATTTGTGTTTTGGTCAAGATAGGTCTTTCAAACCAAACCAAACGACCCCCGTATATCCCAACCATGGGCGAGGCGGATCCAGTAAGGGACGGAGAGGGGTGTCATCTGCTACCGCTCTATTAATAAAAATAGTACTTTAAACCAAACTCATTTCATTAGTCAAAACAAAAACAAACACAACCTTCGTATAGGTCAAAATTAAAGTGAATGCAAGCAATATA
>NC_037537.1:11202527-11220930 GCF_001531365.2 Cynara cardunculus var. scolymus | reverse complement strand
ATATATATATATATATATATATGTTGATCTAATTGGTTATCCACAATGTGAATCTCCAAAGTTATCTATTCCTGCATCATCGAAAACAAAACAGATGCAAGAAACCATATAGCACACTGATGTTTGATAAAGAACTAATGCTATATATTTGGTTGATGGAGTTTCTTTATCTACTGGTATTGAAATTAGCTATCAAATGCTTGCTGTGAGGGTGGAATACGGCAGGTTAAAAGAAATTAATCCACCAGAAGTGATTATGGTCGACAGATGTCAAAAATAAAATAGTATGTTCGAGTAACAAAACTTATCAAGATGATCGAAGTTGTACTCATAAAATGAGTCCTGCCAACACACGCATAGATACCTAATGGTTATATAACCAGCTTTTTGGGATCAAGAATTAATAGAACAGAGAGCCATATCAACAGACATCAAAGCGATGGTCCAATAGTTGTTGTATGAAGCAACATTTGGCTCAAACAAAAGCTTACCATAGTAACGATAACAAAATATTTCAAAGAGCTTTGAAAATCCAAGAAATTACAATATGTGAACCCCTTAATGGATGCATAAACCACAACAAACCATAAAGCACAAAGTGCTTTGAAAATCCAAGTACCTTTCTATATAATCATCAATGACCCATGATGCATACCATGATGCATACCGGAGATGTGATCAGAGGTGTATAGTACTGAGAAAAAAAGTCAAACTTGCTTTTGTCACAACAAATAGTTCCTGCAAATAGATAAACTATACATTTATCAACAAAATTTGTTAAACAAATAAACTCCCAAAATATCATATGAATGCATATATAAGCCAAAAGTTTCAGGATTGAATTTGAAGAGTGCCACTCTCATATCTATCATCCCAAATAAACATGGGTAAAAGTAACCAGATTTTTGTAAACAATACAAATTAACTATAATAGACACCTACTTCACAACATGTTATAACCTAATCGATCAGGCCGGTCGGTTAAACCAGTTATTAGTTTTCAAAAATATTGGTATCCGATTGTCGTTGTGGGATTTTGATTTTGGAACTGGGTTTTGCTATTTATGATGTATAATCAACATATCATATAATAATTATGTGATTTGATTTTGGTATTGAATTAGTCTCTTAAGCTGCTRTTTCGATGAATCTGACCAGTTTCAGCACCAGATACAGATCTTGGTATTGAATTAGTCTCTTAAGCTGCAAGAAAACATCAAATGGTTAGTGGGTGTTTGCTTCATGATTCAAGAAATCAAAGTGGTTGTTGTTAGTCACTATGAAAAAAAGTAGGAATAAAGAGTAAGAGGGTTTTAAATGGTTGCTATGAATCAATTATTTCCCCATATGACTAAAAGGAGTTTAAAAAAACAAATAAAAAAGAAGCAAGATCGAGATATGGAAACATAAATCCAATCACATAATTCCAATCAAATAAAACCCTAGTTCATCGTGAATATAAACCCAAAAGAACCTAAAATCATCACAAAACACTAACCTGAGATGGAGGAACTCTAAATCAACATTGTAAACTCATATGTGGAAAACCCTAACTTTAAAAAAAAGGTAAAGCTCACCTAATCTTGAAGATGAAGAATAAGCCCAACTTGAGTGGTAAAACTTCAAAAGAACACATGAATATGAAGAATTAGAGTTTTAATCACCTGTTTGTGGGTAATATTCATCCAAGCGAGGGGGAAAAGCCGCTATGAATCTGAAATCGTCTTGGGAGGGACGATTTTCTGAAATGTCGTCTTGGGAGGGGAGCCGGGTGAAGGGAAGCGACCTTTTGGGGTAGAGGGGAAGGGTTGAAAAGTAAAGGTAAAGTAAAGGGTATTTTGGGCATTTATAATTTTAAGACTTTAAGACTTTAAGACTTTTAGTAAATTTGCTAAATATGATAGTATAGATACATAGGGCTTTAGAAAATTGATGCCCTTGGGCTTTATGCTGCCATGGGCCGTCGCCCCAAGGCCAATGGCAGGGCCGACTCTGCCTCCATTGTTAATCTAAACACGGTATTAACAATATAAATCTGAACAACTTTTTAAATAGAAGGATGATAATCACAGTCGCTTACCACAATGACAGAAAATTACTAAAATTTGAGTGACGAGTTAGCAGTAGCAAATTGACAATCAGTGACAACGAACCAAGGGCGATGAGAGACGGAGGAGAGCCGTCGGAGGATCGACTGAGGGAAGCAGCGGCGGAGGTGTATGCTCGTTTAATCGAAGGGAAAAGATGAAGCTGAATGCTAAATCAAGTCGGCAGGCCCCTGAACGTAAACACGGGTGTTTTATCTAATTATTTCAAAATTGCACTAAACATTTTAAAAAATGACTATCGTTTACTACACAGTAGTTGGATATTCGTGCAATGCGGCAGGATGTCATGTAAATGAAAGGTATGACATTTATGATCATCATAAACCGTTATAAAATTTGAAGTTTATGATCATCATAAACTTCAAATTTTATAACGGTTGACTGACCAGAGATTTGGAAAGAGAATTGCACGACTAACGGATTTCCAAACACACATTTATTCTTAGATTGTTTTATTAAGGATTTTCACTTAATGCAATTCATGATCAACAAAAAAAACCGAAATTCATGTTTAAACAAAACGGAGATATAATCATTTATAATAATATAAATCGACACATACAGAGTATGAGAAGATACCACTTGAAGCATCCATATGTAGATATGCCTTGTAGGAAATGTCTTATGATTATAATATATACATACCAAGCGTAGTTGTAAAAAAATGTGTAATAATAAGTACTCGTTTGTACCTTATTAATCGCGTAAAACTTCTTGATACACCATGTTTGATGTGAAGACTCCGTCAAGATTGAATTTTTTGGCAGGCTTTACTAAAACCTTTGTATTTTCACGTGATGTCCCTCTTGATAACGCCATAAAGTTGTCCGTGAGAAAATACTGATTCTGGTAGATACACACCTATATTAGGAATGGTCTGTCCTTGAGCTTTATTGATTATCATAAAAAAACTAAGTCGGACTGGAAACTGTTTTCTCTTCAATTTGAAGGGGAACATGTTATCTTCAAATGGACAAAGAGGAATTCTCAGCAAAAAATACTCTCTTTCCAGTATGTTGACCAACAACTATTTCTGCATCGATTACGTTATTTTGAAAACCTCTACATATCAATCTGGTGCCATTACATAAGCCATTAGAGGGATCTATATTTCGCAATAGTATTATTGGGCATCTATTTTTAAACCACTAACAGTCAGCGAGTTTAAGAACTCTATTGGATATAAGTTATTTCTGTCATCTTCTGCTTCATCAAAACTGTAGTAAACTTTTTCATCACCGCAGAATCTATCAATCAATTGATCATTAATCTCATCGACATTCTCATTTTTTGTTGATAATATCGCCCTCGAAATGATATAGTCTGAATCTGCTCCGTTAATTTGCAGAGATGGAAATATTGCGTCAATCAAATCATGCTTTGATTTATTTTTATCAGTATAGGCAATGGACATGTCATCAGGAATGCGTATAAAACTTTATTCCATCATTTCTTCATCTCCATCACCTACTTGTGATAGAAAACTGAAAACCATGGATCACTTCGTGCTCTCATATTGAGAGTTAAACGTATTCTTTTAATTGAAGACCAAGAGGTGACATTTGTAGGCTTGAATTTACAATCTGTGCTCGGGTTCCATGTCTCACGACCGGTAAGACTTGTCTAAAATCACCTCCCATAACCATTATTTTTCCACCGAATGAGAGTCACCCCTGTGATGTCTTGCATTGTTCAATCAAACGCATCCACCGCCTGCCTCTTAGCCATTGACGCTTCGTCCCAAATGATTAATTTTGCATCCCGTAGCAATTGAGCAGTCTTGCTTTGTTTTGTTATGTTGCACATGGAGTTGTTATCAAGATTGAGAGGAATCTTAAATCAGGAGTGAGCAGTTCTTTCCCAGGCATATTATTAGTTACAACACCTAAAGAATAGTGGCGAGAGCAATGAGACTACGAGAAGGAATGTTGGCAAGGAATGCTTTGTACAAATACGTTTTTCCAGTCCCACCTGGACCATCTATGAAGAACACTCCTGAACGATCGTCGTCTACGTGATTCATGATCTCATCGTATGCATATTTTTGGTCAAAATTAAGGGAGTCTCGGGCACGTAAATGTTCGTCTTCCACAATTATGGAGTACTCCTCTTGTACCTCACGAAAACTTCCAAATTGTAAGTTGGTATCTACATTATCTTTGGAAGATCGAAATCATCAAAATTTTAACCATAGATTGTAGAAATCTTGTGATGTCAGTTAGGACCATATTCCAAACTCGGCCAATACTTTCGCATTGTCGTCTATAATCTTCTGAAAGTGAATCGTAATGCTGATCCCACAACTTGCGAACATCTCATGCTCACAATAAATTAATATTGTCGCAAATTGCCTTCTTAGAGCTTTGGGAAACTGAAACAAAGAAGCCTCTGCAAGACATTATGATAAGTTATCGTCTGTTTCTATTAAGCCTCTCTCAATTGCTGCTTTTCGGAATGCCAGGTATAATATGCCATTTACTGTGAATAGATCTTTAAAAGATGTAGGCCCACTAATATGAGATAAAAGTAGGCGTAGTAGTACCGCTCTCCTTCGGTGGGATTAGCATAAAACAGTTGTCCTATCATTGATCCTTGTTTTCTCGGATTCCAACGACGTGCGCTCGCATTCCATGTGAAATGTTTTGGAAAGTTTTTATATAAATATTGTCTTGCACTCTCGTCTTATTTATTTCTGTCGAAAAATGCAGCCAACATTATTCTTTACCACTCTCTCTAGAAACAATATCTGTCATTATATCATCATCTCTGAACCTAAACATCTGCTTATTTGGGAGATGGAGTTTCAAAGCCATCACATAAGGTTGAATTTGAGAAAGCGCAAAGCTAAAAATCCACCACATTGCCTCCGGGGGGAGACATAACGCGCATCTTGAAACCTGTTAATCTCATTAATAACACTTTGTCCTTCGTCTGGATCTATATGCATAACTTGTTTATCATGACCCTTGTAAATATATTTGAAGAGATATTTCACAGATGTTATACTTGAGCAAACCTCAACATTAATATGATAGTTGAACATCATTAACAATTTTGGGGTATACGGGACAACCCATCTATTATCCAGTGTATTGCCCCGTACATTCACATCTCTTCCAATTTTTCTCCTCCTGTATAACGGATATGAGTTCAGATTAGTTCAATTTTTTTTCTCTCAAAAACAGTTTAAAACAATACAAAACAGATCAAAAACAGTAAAAACTGATAAAAATAAAAAAACAAAAAAATTACAACATAAAACACAAAACAAATCTAAGACAAATGGGCCACAAAAAAATTGGACTTATGGGCTTAAAAAAAATATTGTATTAAAAAGCCCAAAAAAATTCACCAAGAATTTATCTGTGCATCAAGATCCAAAATCCAATTTAGCCAAGTCCGGTCAAGAATCCACCACAAATCTATCCAAAATCAAGACCACACTGTGAACCTTTCAAGCGATTTAAGCCAAATACGATTAGAACAATGATTGATTTACACACAAAAATTCACAAATCGGGGATAGCCTATGAGCGAATTCTGCTTTCTACCAAAACCTTCTTATACCCGACTGCAAACAAATACTGGAAACCACTTATTGCAGCCTTTTCCTCTTCAAAAGAGTGATTGCAAACTGAGAGTTTTAGGAAGAGTATCAATAATGTTCTTCAATGTGATATTATCAGGGAGTGTTTCTCCAATTTGCCGGAAACCATAACTTTCACATAATTCTGTCCTCCATTCTGTATTGTTTGCTGGTAATGGTGTCGTAATAGGACTAGACATTGCTTGTACTATTTTAGTGCTCCTCAAGGGATTAGACATCTATGATGCTTGGCTTTACTTTGAGATAGAACGTCCCACTTCAAATAAGATGTGCCTGCTGGATACAACGATCCAAATCTCTGTTTTATTCAAATGTGTGACATCCGTTATTTTCGGGACGTCAGGTTAGCATCATTAAAGGGTTCTTATATTTAGGATTATAATTTATTAGGGTCTAGTCATGTTGATTGAGAAATCAATTGACTTAGCTCCCAGATTATAGTTCAGGAAACCCTGTCTCGACGGGTAACTGATAAAGTAACTTATGTAATGCCAAATATATTAAAAATTCTCCTCAAATAAATAAAGTTGATATTATAAAATCCAATTCTAAAATATAAAAGTTTCATTTGAATATGCAAATAATTTAACAATATTTGGAATTTTGATTAATATTGAATAATTTTTATAAGTTATTGATAAAAATGTATTTAAACTAGCTTTTAGTTGGGCCGTAGCTTTATAAGAAAATAAAAATGAAAATGAGGTGGTTGGGCTTGAATGGGCCGGCCCCTTTACTCTCATATAAAAACCCCACTTTTTTTTAAATCATCTATTACACTTTCACTTTACTTTCTTTCTCTCACTAAAACCTCTCGACTTCCACACAGCTGAATCCAATTTCCAAAATCTACTTAGGTTCTTTACATCTTGAAGAACATTCAAGTCTTCAAGAGAAATCAAGCAAAAAGGTAATAAGATTAATCTTATTATTTTTTGAATCTTTACAATAATATTTCTCGTTTCTTTATACTTCCTTCCCCTCTTTGAGCTCCAGATTTTCTGGAGAGTCTAAGATGGGAGGTTATTCATCAAAGACATGAGAATGTCTTCAAAATGGTGGTAATCTATGATCTATAAACTTAGAACTCAAGAAAATAGGGGAAAATCCCATTGCATGTAGTATTTAACCATTAAAAGAGATGTTTTGGAAACCAACAGGTTGTTGGTCAACATTATCGTTGTTTGTATTTTCTCTAAAAACAAAAGTCCAAAATATTTGAATCATCTMTTGGAACCATTGAAAAACATCAAGTTAAGACCTTCCATTTTGACCTCAGTTTTGATAAAATGCAATCTGTCCAGATTGCTTGATATGAGAAAATGGGTTGAACATATATAAATATTAAAATATTTCTAAAAAGGTGTGAAATTTGGCTAGAAGTTGTTCAACACAGTAACATTGGAGGTATAAAAAGTTAAAAGTAAAATGATTTTTGGAAGGTTCCTTTTTATAATGATTGGTGAGACCAAGATTCCAAAAATCGGAAATTGCATGTCTGTCCAAATATTAACTTTTGGTGCAAAAGCTTTAACCTTTAAATGTATAAATTTTGTACTATTGAAATGGTATCAGTTTTAATCCATAAGAACTCATACACATTACATAAGGTATAATTTTACTTTTTCTTTATCGCGACCCGATAGGTGAACTAATATATGGATTTCGGATTGTTTAGGAAAGTAGGGCGGACGTATTGTGCACCAAACGTCCTCAATGTCTTGGATATTTCAGCAAACTTGTGAGTAATCACGGCCCCACTTTTAATGCTTTTAGTTATTTTTAACTGGGGGAAAAGCATGAAAGAATGCAAACTATACTATTTAGTTGTAAAACTAATGGACTAAAGAACTATTTAGTCAAAAGTTGTGAAAATCATGAAAAATTGATTATTATTGCAATACCTATAAATGATAAATTGATGTGCTTGAGAGGATATTTCAAAAAGTCCCCTTCCGTACACGCTACTTGTTAACTCGGGCACGTCCCCGGGCCGTGGTACTTGTGGATAGCCGCTATATTGTTAACAGTCCCACCCAGAAAAGGGTGCACATTACCTATGTTTTTCATAGTCTACTCATGTGTGTGAATGGGCAACCGCTGAAGTAGTACTGATACGAACCGTGGTACCTAAGTGAGTGAACGGGCCACTTATGGTAGTTCGTAAACTAATGGGGCTCATTGGTCAGGTAAGGCTCTGTAGCGTCTCAAGTTTTTAAGCATCGATGGAAAAATTTACATTTATGTTGTGCATGTTATGTATAAGTTTGCAAGTTGTGATTTATGCATTGTAAATATTTTGTACATATGAAAACCCGTGAACTCACCAACTCTTTGTAGTTGACGTTGTTTTATGTTTCATGCTTTTTAGGAAATTAAGTAAGAATGGAAGTTTTTGGAAGCGTTTTATGATAACACCTGTTCACAACCCTTGTAACATCTTCTGCAAATGATGTTGTTTATCATCGTGAACAGTAGAATGATAAATTTGTAAATTTTTATGAATTATGTATTTAATGGTGTTATCTATCGATTGGAGCTATGAAATGCGTACATGTTACGCCTTGTGTTTCCGCTTTAGCGGGGTGTGACAGATTTGGTATCAGAGCCTCGGTTATAGAGAACACCGGTTTTTCTTAAAACCAATATATAACCAAATGTTTTCAAAACAATGGCATAAGTATAACCAGAGGATGAATGTTGTGTTATTATACTTAAATTAATTAGAGCTTGATCACCTATGTTTAACTTAAGTATTATGATAAAAGATTCCAATCAGTTGTGTTGGAAGTATGCTCAAATTTAGAGAATTTATCTAAAACATGAAAAGCATGATTGTGTGTGTTTGCATCAATTTTGAATATCCATCACCCTAGACTAACCAGAAGCTCTGGTTGTGAAGTGAAGCAAGTTATATAGAGCACTAAGACAACTCGAGGGTCAACTCTGTATCTGAATACTTGGTAATTAGACATAGATAAGGGATTTAGTCTTTATAGCCTCTGTATTCAAAAGTTCGCACTATGCATTAGGTAAGATTTGCCTTGACATAGGTAGTGAGCTTTGCGTTCTTGTTTTGATTAAAGGACCACTATTCTATATAAGTGAAGGGCGTCTAGAAGCTCTAGTTGGCTTGACCTTGAGAGCCAGAAGCTCTGGTTAGAGGAACCAGAGGCTCTGGTCCATAAAAGGAAGATATTTACTAAGTCTGCATGAGGATCCAGAGATCGATTAAAGGTGATCCATCGGTTTGCTAAGGAACCAGAGATCGATGGAAGGTGATCCATCGGTTTGCTAAGNTAAGGAACCAGAGATCGATGGAAGGTGATCCATCGGTTTGCTAAGTATAAGGAACCAGAGATCGATGGAAGGTGATCCATCAGTTTGCTAAGTATGAGGAATCAGAGATCGATGGAAAGCGATCTATCAATTCGCTAAGTTATGAGGAACCAGAGGTCGTTGAGCTAAAAGTCAAATGTTGTTCCAAGTATGGGAACTTCAACCAGAAGCTCTAGTAATACAACCAGAGTCTCTGGTCCACCAGAGGCTTTGGTCATCCAGAAGCTCTAATTTGTTTTCCATTATTTGCCTCTACATAGTAACTCTTGTCTTAACCTTAAGCGTTTCATTGATGATGTGTCTAGTAATTAAGTTTGCCAATATAACATATCACTATGTCATCATCTATTCCTAGTGAATATTCAGCAGATGAATCTGGTTACACAGGTGGTCAATATAGAAAGAATTTGTCGATCAATGAAGATGTAGACCCATATGATCTTGAGGACACAGCGACTAGCGAGATACCTGCTTTACCACCTCCACCAGTGTTACTACCATCGGAACCAGTACCCGATGTACCACCTCAAACATTTCATGGTTCGAGGATTAGGGTCACGGCTAGGAAAAGAGTGCCACTACCTCGACGGGTGACTTTCAAGAACTCTAATAGAGCGAGAGGAGAGGCATCCCAACCATAGCATTCGAGAATGGTGACTGGATTACCTGCAACCTACACCCAGGGCATGACCGTGGATGAACAAGAGTGGGTGCGGGGGTATTGCATCGGAAACTCAAACACATCAGACCCGGCTGGGATATCACCACTACATCTTGAATAACCTGTCCGATGTATTGGAGATGCATCACCAGCGTATGATGAAAACTAGGATGCTGTCATCACTGCAAGACGCGAGATTAGGAGACTATATAGATGTTTGGTGACTAGTGTGTTGATGGTACTAATACTAGGGATGCTAATCTGTTGGATGCTGCTTTAGAAGCGATGGCTAGTATTAGAATCACTACTCTTTTGTTGGGATTTAAGATATGTTTTGAGCGATAGTAATGATTTGAAAACCCTTTAGCATCTTTTGAAATCCCTTGAATGTACTGAATTTTGGGTGAATATAAAATTTTTGTTTGATCATGTGATTGCTTCAATGATACCATATCCTATGCATCATTCTGTTGATTAGAAAATTATTGTCAATAATATTGCTATAAAATGATGAGATTCCCTTTTATCATGCCTTAGAAAATGCCGCCAAGAAGAGAAAACCCTGAAGTTGCACGACTCGTGTCAGAGCAACTCTTGGCTGCACTTCCCAATATAGTCAGTCAGGTAGCTGCGGGTCTAAATGCTAACCAACCTACAAGTTCTGAGCCTAGGATATCTAGGGAATGCACTTATAAATCCTTCAGATCCTGCAACGCGAAGGAATTTCATGGAACTGAGTGAGCCGTAGGTATGGAATTACTAACTTGGATTGAAGGTATGGAGTCTGTCCTCCATATCAGCAAATGCCTAGAAGCAAACAAAGTAGAATATGTTGCATGCTTACTACAAGGCAGAGCTTTGACATGGTGAAACACATTACTTCAGACTAGGGGTCAGGAAGCAGCCAAACAACTCTCATGGGAGGAGTTCAAGAAACTACTTAAGGACGAATATCGTCCAAGAAGTGAACTCCAAAAGTTGGAAATGAAGTTTTGAAATCAAGAGATGAAAGGGGAAAACATAGCTGCATCTATTGCTCGATTCCATGAGTTAGCCAATTTAGTGCCACATCTGGTGACACTTGTGGAAGTCCGAATCGAGAGGTATATCTGGGGATTATCTCCAGAAATTCGAGGAAATATTACCTCAGAAAACCCAAAGACCTTTCAGGAGGCAATAAACATTGCGACCAAGATCACAAATAATGCTATTCGGTCTGGGGAATTCAACAAAGGAAAAAGAAAGGTGGAAGAACCGAGAAACCAGAGATTCGGGGAAAGGTTTGGCCAGAATAGGAAGGCGGTAGGAAACTTTGGGGTACAGACCCAAGTGGTAAATGAAGAAAACAAATCTAAGTGCAATAAATGTAAATTTCCGCACCGAGGAAATTGCATCATTTGTCAAAGGTGCCACAGAGGGGGCCATCCCACAAAGGATTGTCGAAAGTGATTATGTTTTAAATGTGGGAGTCTGGATCATATGAGAAATGTTTGTCTGAATAGAAAGCAAGGAACAAATGTTAATCAAACTCGACCAGCCAACCAAGGAAACTCGGAAAGTCAAGCACGGGGCGAACATTTAAAATTGGAGCAAGGCAGGCTAGGCATGATCCGAATGTGGTTACAAGTACATTTCTCTTAAATAATGAATTTGCATCGGTATTATTTGACTCAGGAGCTGATAGAAGTTTTGTATCCTTAGACTTTAGCCCAAAGATTAATTTAAAATCTTGAAGGATAAAGGAAGTTTATATAATAGAATTTGCCAATGGCCAAGAAATTATAGCTCCACAGGATTTTAGCATAGACCTTATTCCGATTGAGTTAGGAAGTTTTGATATAATTATATGCATGGATTGGCAATCCAAAAATCGAGCTGAAATAGTTTGTTCGGAAAAGATTATCCAAATTCCTGAAGAGGGAGGTGAAGCACTTATAATTCAAGGAGAGGAGTTCGATCGGAAAATTAAGATAGTGTCATGCATGAAGATGCAGAAGTATTTAAAGAAGAACTATGTTGCATTTTTGGCACACATTATAGATAAGAAGATTAAAGAGAGAAGTATTGAAGACTTCCCTGTAGTACGAGAGTTCCCTGAAGTGTTCCTCGAGGATCTACCAGGATTACCCCCACCTAGAGAAGTTGAATTTGGTATCGACTTAATTCCTAGAGCTACCCCAGTGGCAAAGGCACCATACCGATTGGCCCCATCGGAGATGCAAGAGATGTCAGGACAACTCCAAGAGTTGTTAATTAAAGGATTCATAAGACTCAGTTTTTCACCATGGGATGCACCGATTTTGTTCGTGAAGAATAAAGTTGGATCAATGCGAATGTGTATTGACTATAGGGAGCTTAATAAGTTGACTATCAAGAATCGATATCCTCTTCCTAGAATCGATGATTTATTTGATCAACTTTAAGGTGCTGTATACTTTTCAAAGATTGATCTTCGATCTGGATATCATCAAGTGAGAATTCAAGAAGAGGACATCCCTAAAACGGCATTTAGGACCCGGTACAGCCATTATGAATTTTTGGTTATGCCATTCGGGTTAACCAAAGCCCCGGCTGTTTTCATGGATCTAATGAATAGGGTTTGCAGACCATACCTGGATAAATTTGTAATCGTCTTCATAGATGACATACTAATTTATTCACGAAGCAAGAAGAATCATGAGCAACACCTAAGATTGATAGTAGAGCTACTTAGGGACCAGAAATTGTATGCAACATTCTCCGAATGCGAATTCTGGATTCGTGAAGTACAATTTCTTGGTCATGTGGTTAATGAAAAAGGAATTCATGTAGATCCTGTGAAGATTGAGGCCATAAAAAAATGGGAAACTGATAGGACCTTTAGATTCAGCTTATGATATTAATCAAATACTTTGGATGATCGTTCAGACAATACAGTGCAGCGAAAGTAAAATATGAACAAACAGAGTAAGAAATCAATCAAGAACACAGACGAAGAATATGAAGAACACAAGAGAATAGCTTCAAATGATTTTCAATTGATTGAAAATGAGACGATTACAATACGGAAGCACACTGAAATACAAAGGCCTAAGCTGCTATTTATACTAGTTCCTAACGGCTTTTCTRACATGACCTAGACGCGTGAAACGATCCAGGCYGTCCAAATAAAGTCRATTACAAACATAGTCACGWGAGAAGYAYATGCAGCTAACTAACCTAAGTAAAACAACAAAKAAKTTYTTCACAGAAGATTAACTCRCAGACCCTCTGTGAGCCATCRCAGAGGCWCTGYTGGATGTGACTTKTAAGCTCTTGATGAAAGAGGATCAGCTTCCAGAACCTCTGTGAGAGACAACAGAGGTTMTGTCATTCTTKACTTGTATGCTTTTGTCCACAGAGGACCAGTTTCCAGAACCTCTGTGATAGACAACAGAGGTTCTGTCACTTTTGACTTGAACGTTGAACATCTTCTGTTGTTGGTCCTCTGTTGTCTTCTGTGGTAGAACCTCTTCTGTCAACACTTGCAGTAATATTTTTTTCATACTTTTACATTAACAGAATATGAGAGCTAACAATCTCCCCCTAAGTATGAAAAAATAAAAATTGGAAATTTAATGCAAGAAATGACTTAATTGAAAGAATTACAAGAGAAGATAAAAGTTCATCCTCTGAAAAGAATTACTAGAATTAAAATAATTACAAATTTTTTGTTGCATAGGCCAAATACTAGTACATAAGATTTATCATACAACAGATTCTGGAAAGTCGTTTACTGTATATAACATGTCAGCCTTGATGGTTCTGTAGACGTTGAGAATCCATTCTCTGAAGTTGATTTGCATCTTGATCGCCTCCAAAATGCCAGACACTTCACCCATCGTAAGATGCCCTTTGTCCACCTCTATCAGCGGTCTTCTGAAAATCCATTCCAGGGTCTCCATGGAGTACTTGTGTTATTCTGTTGGATCATAGAACCTTGGGATTTTATCCTTATCCAAGAACACAAACCCAAAAGCGGGGTTGTGAATGATGGAGTTTGGATGATACCTAAGTATCCAACCAGGCCTGTTGTTCGGAGGAGAGATCTTTAGATCTCTTTGAACTAACCTTATCGCTAGCTCGAAGTCCTTATGGCTGTAATATCTTACTTGTGCGCGCATGACCTCGACGAGCCTTCTGAGCAATATTGAGTAGCTTGACCTCCTCTCCATGTAGATGTTGAGAATTTTGTGCAGGTAGCTAACATCAAACACACAGAGGTTGTGGAGGTCAGCATCTGTGAATGTATAAAGGTTGCCATCTTCCCTCCTCACAACGTACTGAGCATAGAGCACCTTCTTCTTTAGGAAAGTCCTTAGAGAAATTGTCACGAGTGAAGTGATCATGTGCTCTGAGAAGACTTGCTCACAAGGCCTTGTAAGCTTAGAGAACTGGAACTTGGCGGCGGCAGAAGGGATCCCTGTGAGCTCTGGATCATACGGGGGCTCTATGTCCACTGTAGAGTACCTCCACAGCAGAATCTCCTCCACAGTAGTAACAGGCTCTGTGCGTACTTGCCGCGTAGGAATTTTGCTCATTGATTCCAAGATATCATGTACCCTTCCCTCTATGGCAAACTCATACACCCTTCCTACTGTGGCAGACTTTGGCACTCTAGCTTCCTCTTCTTCAAGTATCGGCCTCTAGGTTGACCCCTCTGCAAGGATAGGTTTGACGGTTCCTTGCAGTGCGTCGAACGTACCCGTGGATGTTTCTTGGACTTGTGGGAATTTTGATGAAGAGCCTTCTCCTGCTCTGGGGGGGATGAGGCCTCTGCCCTTTCTTACTTGAGCCTCTGCCAGAGATGTCTTTAATGCTTGAAGGAGTGTTGGGTCGTCGCTGTACTCCTCTTCATTTATTTCTTGTGGAGTCTCTGAGCTAGACGACGACCCCTTCTGTGGTGACTCTACATCTTTGCCTTTACCTTTGCCTTTAGGCTCTGGTGCCTTTTCTTTGCCTTTTGAGAACAAGGCAGCTGTAGAGTCCACAATCTTGACGCCTCTGGCAGGAGTCTTCTTCTTGGGCTCTTCAGCCTTCTTMTCCCCCTCATGACGATCACGATCATCACCTTCTTGATCGTCATGGTGTTTGGTGGCTTCTGCCTTGCATGTTTCCAGGGAGCCTTCGCCAATCTCTTAAGAATTTTGGTGGCCGCCTTCTTCATCTTCTTGATGACCTCTTCTGCGATTACAGAGGCGTGGCTAATGTCTATCTCTGTCGACCACTTTAACTTGGAGATGCTTCTGTAGATTTCGCTTCTGAGGAGGTCACCCTCTTTCATGAGCTGCGAAGTGCAGTCTCTGATCGCCGTGTTGGAGGCTCGGGCCATTTGAGAAGTTGGTAAGTATTTTTGCGCACAATTTCACCCAGAGCCTCGACCATAGCATCGAGCTCTCTGTGAGTGGCAAGGTGATTGATGTTGGGCCTTGAAGGCTTGGTATCAATATCGTATGTCACCGGAGAGGAGAACATCTGCTTAATCTCGTCTTTGAAGGTTGAGTAGTCGGTGTAGCCCGGATAGATGAAGTCAGAAACGAACTGGACAGCCACCTCTGATAGTTCTGTCTTTAGCTTGTTGATGAAGGAAGGATTGAGGGACAGAGCATTGAAGGCCTCTGCAAGATCATCCTTCTGCAGGACAGAGCTCTAAAGGGTTGAAAGAGTTGTCTTCAATTCTGCCGTTGTAGAGCTCAACTCCTTCAGAGCCTCTGTGATTGGAGAAAGGTCTTCTGTCATCGTGCGCGAGATAAACAAGCTTTTCAACTCGTCTATCTTTTTGAATACTTCTATGGTAAAGGTTTGAAGCTCCCCTTTTGTCACATAAGCATTCTGGGTACCTAGATCACCAACACATGGTGATCTAGTAGCCTCGGAGCGTGAGGCGCCCTCAGCAACTGGTATATTGTAGTCTGCTCGGGGACTTCCACCAGATCCTAGAACTTCTCCAAGAGGAGAGCCTACTAGTGTTTTGTAGATTTCGTGTCCTGTAGGTTCAGAGCCTATCATGGCAGAGTGATCTAGTGGAGACATTGGGCGTTCTAGACCCTCTGTCGCGGTGACTCTCACACATGCCTCTGAAGCATGTTYTGGGTGGTCACTCTTGTGTGAAGAGGCAACGAATGCCTCTGTGGGATRTGTCGAGTCCTTGGGCGATGGGACTCTTGTAGTAAAACCTTCATCCTTTTGAGAGGATGGAGGAGTWGTATGTGGTTGCCCGGCTGTGCRTTCCACAGAGGACGAAAGAATGTCCTCTGCGTGGATAGGCTGGGTTGGGATCGGCATGTGCGTGCCTTGTTCAATAGGGGATCCCTCTAGAACAGGGCCCCTAGAAGTGTGGGTAGCACTGGGAGGTGGGCTGGGTTGTGTGCCTTCGGCATCTTGTTCTCCTTCTCATAACTCCACTTCCTTTTCTTCTTCGTCATCTAAGACGACTTCTGTCCCCAACTCTTCCACATTGATTGGCGCTTCGAATCCTCGTTGAATATGGAAGAGAACGTCCTGGATTTGTTCTGTTGGGGAAACATCTTGGACAACTTTGCACAATCTTCTGCGCTTGGGAGTAGTAGCCTCTGCGGGGCTTTCTTGTGCCGCAGCCTCTGTGATTACAGTCTCTGTCGGTTGGGCCTTGGTTTTCTTCTTTTTAGGCTTTGGCAGAGGACTACTTGGGCCTTCTTCTTCTGCAGCCCTCTTTTTCCCTTTCTTCTTCACAGAAGAGTCGGCACCCTTCTGTGTTTTCTTGGTCTTCTTAGGTGGGGGACTTGGGATTCTAGGACCAGCCTCACTCATCTTACCAGCCTCTGCAGGCTCCTCCATACGTCCCTCAACCCTCATTTTTTCAATTTTCTCATCTAGGGGGATTCCTATTCATGGTGGGGTTTCAGGGACCGACTCTGGCCTCCTGAATCCACGTCTATAGGCCTTCGTATCTCCTTTACTAAGGTACCTGAGCATGGCTTTGGATAAGGGTCTGGGGCTTCTGTACCCTTACTCATGCTCAGTTGGGTGGAATTCTTTGAATGGGTACAGCCTTGCGTTGGGCTCCACAGAGGGTAGCTTTGCTGCTATCAGATCTCCAAAGACGAGACCAAGGAACCGTTGTAGAATGAGGTTTGGCTGGTTCATGTCTTCCTTGGCATTCTTCTGTGCTTTGACCTTGGACTTTTCTCTCCTTTGAGTTGCGCATTTCTTCTTTATCAAACCAACCATGTCCTCGAATATTAGTTGTGCATAATCGAGAGGCAGGTTGAAGTAGATCCCGTAGATGATTGACATCATGGCRTGCGAGGTYTGGTCGTGGCTTCCCACCTTCCCTGTCAAGCAGCAGTTTATTATAGAGAACAGGGTGTTCCAGACAGGGGGTAGTCTTTTGCGCTTGAACTGAGTCCGTTTGATGATTGGGGTCGCATAGGAGTGGAATTCAAGGAATTGAATCAATTCCTCATCTGTTGGGGTAGCAGCAAAAACATCCAATTGAAGGGCTTCCAAAACATGTTGTGGTTGAACAGAGGGCACTGTTTCTTGAGCAATTTGAAGTTGAGGTTGAGATGCAGAGTCTGATTCAGGTTCTGGAGCTTGGTTGGAGGATAAGTGTGGAGGACTTTCATTTATTTGAGTAGCTTCTGGTGGAGAAGCTTCTGGGGAAGGAGTCACAGAGGATGAAGGGAGGGGAGCTTGCTCTGTGATAGATGTCGTGGAGGGACTTGGTCTTGACGCTTGATCTGGATGGACAACTTCTGTAGAGGATCTTTCAGGTTCTGTATTATCTTCGTACCACTCTGCAAACAGTTGTTCGAGGTCTGGAGTGATTGTAGCATTTGGAGATTTGTCTGCTTGAATTTTCAACTCTTCTGTGAACTTGTCCTTTGTCACTTGAAAAAAATCATCAAATTTCAGATTTGTGCTAACAACCATGATTTGAGTCCTAGAGATGTAGGCTCTGTATGCAGCAGTGTCCCATGCATAGCCAATGAAGATTGCATTATCCCTTTTAGGCTCAAACTTTCCTACAGACTCTCTGTCATTCAGAACGAAACATTTACAACCAAACACATGAAAGAACTTTATGTTTGGCCTTCTATTAAGAAGAAGTTGATAGGGGGTCTTCTCAAAACGCTTTACCACCAAGAACCTGTTCTGTGTGTAGCAGGCGGCAGAGACAGCTTCTGCCCAAAAAGATAGTGGTAGCCCAGAGGCATTCAACATCGTTCTGGCAGCTTCAACAAGCGTCCTGTTCTTCCTCTCCACTACTCCATTCTGTTGCGAAGTCCTTGGGGCTGAGAAGTTGTGAGTTATGCCAACATAGGCTAGGTACTATTCGATCACAAAATTTTTGAACTCTGTACCATTATCGCTTCTTAGTACCCTAACCTAAAGAGCATGAAGAACTTGCAATCTCTTTAAGAGATTGATTAGTACACAGAGAACTTGAGATTTCTTACGAATAAACTCTACCCAAGTAAATCTTGAAAATTCATCAATGAGTACTAAGATGTACTTCTTTCCTCCAAGACTTTGCGCAGAGATAGGGCCACAGAGGTCCACATGAAGCATTTGCAGAGGCTTATCATAGGAAGGATCAAACTTGGATTTATGGGAGGACCTTTTGAGTTTACCCATTTCACAAGCTGAGCAAATATGATCCTTTTCAAATTTTATGTTGGGTAGTCC
>NC_037537.1:11195936-11199106 GCF_001531365.2 Cynara cardunculus var. scolymus | reverse complement strand
TTTTTTCATACTTTTACATTAACAGAATATGAGAGCTAACAGAAACCCCAATAACCCTGACAGAAATATGTCAATTTCTTGGGTTGGCAGGCTATTATCGGCTATTCATTGCGAATTTTTCAAAAAATTGCGCAACCACTCACAGCTTTAACACAAAAGGACAAGAAGTTTGTTTGGGGAGAGAAACAAGAAGACGCCTTCAAAACTCTTAAGCATAGACTATGCAATGCACCTATTCTATCATTACCAGAAGGTTCGGAAAACTTTGTGGTATATTGTGATGCATCACATCAAGGATTAGGATGCGTACTTATGCAAAAAGATAAAGTCATTGCATATGCCTCAAGACAACTAAAAGTGCACGAGAAGAACTATACTACGCATGATCTGGAATTAGGAGCCGTAGTACTTGCACTTAAGATTTGGAGACATTACCTTTATGGTACCAAGTGCACTCTGTTCACTGATCACAAAAGTCTTTAACACATCTTCAATCAGAAAATGCTAAATATGTGTTAGGACCTTTAGATTCAGCTTATGATATTAACCAAATACTCTGGATGATCTTTAAGAACAATAACAGTGCAACAGAAACAGTATAAGAACAAAGAGAGTAGTTAATCAATCAAGAACACAGATGAAGAATATGAAGAACACGAGAGAATAGCTTCAAATGATTTTCAATTCTATTGAAAATATTGACAATTACAATACTGAAGCGCACCGAATTACAAAGGCCTAAGCTGCTATTTATACTAGTTCCTAACGACTTTTCTGACATGACCTAGACAAGTGAAATTATCTAAGTCGTTCAAATAAAGCAGATTACAAACATAGTCACGTGAGAAGCACATGCAGCTAACTAACCTAAGTAAAACAGTAAGAAGTGGTTCTTCATAGAAGATAGACTGCAGACCCTCTGTGAGCCATCCTAGAGGCTCTGGTGGATATGACTTGTAAGCTCTTGATAACAGAGGACCATTTTCCAGAACCTCCATGAGAGACAACAGAGGTTCTGTCAATCTTGACTTGTATGCTTTTGTATAGCTTCTGTTGTTGGTCCTTTGTGGTCTTCTGTGGTAGAACCCTTCTNTTGCACTTAAGATTTGGAGACATTACCTTTATGGTACCAAGTGCACTCTGTTCACTGATCACAAAAGTCTTTAACACATCTTCAATCAGAAAATGCTAAATATGTGTTAGGACCTTTAGATTCAGCTTATGATATTAACCAAATACTCTGGATGATCTTTAAGAACAATAACAGTGCAACAGAAACAGTATAAGAACAAAGAGAGTAGTTAATCAATCAAGAACACAGATGAAGAATATGAAGAACACGAGAGAATAGCTTCAAATGATTTTCAATTCTATTGAAAATATTGACAATTACAATACTGAAGCGCACCGAATTACAAAGGCCTAAGCTGCTATTTATACTAGTTCCTAACGACTTTTCTGACATGACCTAGACAAGTGAAATTATCTAAGTCGTTCAAATAAAGCAGATTACAAACATAGTCACGTGAGAAGCACATGCAGCTAACTAACCTAAGTAAAACAGTAAGAAGTGGTTCTTCATAGAAGATAGACTGCAGACCCTCTGTGAGCCATCCTAGAGGCTCTGGTGGATATGACTTGTAAGCTCTTGATAACAGAGGACCATTTTCCAGAACCTCCATGAGAGACAACAGAGGTTCTGTCAATCTTGACTTGTATGCTTTTGTATAGCTTCTGTTGTTGGTCCTTTGTGGTCTTCTGTGGTAGAACCCTTCTGTCAACACTTGCAGTAATACTTACTTTTACGTTAAATGAAATATGAGAGCTAACAATCTCCCCCTAAGTATGAAAAAGTAAAAATTGACAATTTAAAGCAATAAATGACTTAATTGAAAGAATTACAAGAGAAGATAAAAAATTCATCCTCTGAAAAGAATTACATAAGGAAAGAATTACAAAATTGTGTTTCATATGGCAATACTATTACAGAAGTTTATCCAACCACAGAGTCTGGATAGTCGTTTACGGCATATAGCATGTCAGTCTTGATGGTTCTGTAGACATTGAAGATCCATTCTCTGAAGTTGACTTGTACTTTGATAGCTTCCAGAATGTCAGACACTTCACCCTTCCTTAGATGCCCTTTGTTCACCTCTGCCACTCCTTTGTTGAATAGCCATTCAACGGTCTCTGTGGAGTATTAGTTCGCTTCTGTCAAAATGAAGAACCTTAGGATGTTATCCTTATCCAAGAACACAAACCCAAAAATAGGGTTGTGAACAACGAAGTTTGGATGACACCTAAGTATCCATCCTGGCCTGTTGTTTGGAGGGGTGATCTTAAGATCTGACTGGGCTAACCTCATTGCTATCTCGAAGTCCTTCTGGCTGTAGTAATTCACTTGTGCACGCATGATCTCGATAAGCCTTTTAAGCTACAGAGTATAGCTTGACCTCCTCTCCATGTATTTGTTAAGTATTTTGTGCAAGAAGATCAAATCAAATACACTGAGGTTGTGGAGGTCAGCATCTGTGAATGTGTACAGGTTGCCGTCATTCCTCTTCACAACGTATTGAGTGTAGAGCACCGTGCTCTTCAGCAGGGTCCTTGGAGAAATTGTTTCAAGTGACATAATCACGTGCTCTGAGAAGACTTGCTCTCGTGGCCTGGTGAGCTTAGAGAACTGGAACTTGGCATCAGCAGAAGGAATACCTGTGAGCTCTGGATCATAGGGGGCTCTGTGTCCACTGCAGAGTATCTCCACATTAGAATCTCTTCCACAGTAGTAACAGGCTCTGTGCGTACTTGTTGCATGGGAATCTTGTTCATTGATTCGAATATCTCAGAAACCCTTCCTATTGTGGCGGACTCTGGTACTTTGGCTTCCTCTTCTTCAAGTATTGGCCTCTGGGTTGACCCCTCTGCAAGGAAACGTTTGATGGTTCTTTGCAGAGCGTCGAACGTACCCGTGGACGTTTCTCCTTGGACTTGTGGGAATTTTGATGAAGAGCCTTCTCTTGCTCTGGGGATGGGACCTCTACCCTTTCTTGCTTGAGCCTCTACCAGAGACACCTTTAATGCTTGAATGAGCGCTGGGTCGCTGTACTCCTCTTCATTTATTTGTTGTGGAGTCTCTRAGCTTGACGACACCTTCTGTGGTGTCTCCTCCA
>NC_037537.1:11193721-11195718 GCF_001531365.2 Cynara cardunculus var. scolymus | reverse complement strand
GATCGTCATGGTGTTTGGTGGTTTCTGCCTTGCAAGTTTCTAGGGGAGCCTTCTCCAATCTCTTCAGAATCTTGGTGGCCGCCTTCTTCATTTTCTTGATCGCCTCTTCTGCAAGCACAGAGGCGTGGCTTATGTCAATCTCTGTCGACCACTTCAACTTTGAGACGCTTCTAAATATTTTACTTTGAAAGGTGTCACCCTCTTTCACGAGCTGTGATATGCAGTCTCTTATGGCCTGGTTGGAGGCTCGGGCCTCTTTGAGAAGTTGGTCTGTATGTTTGCGCACAATATCCCCTAAGGMTTCAACCATGGCATCTAGCTCTCTGCGAGTTGCTAGATGATTGATGTTGGCCCTTGAGAATTTGGTGTCCACGCCGTAAGTGACTGCAGAAGAAAACATTTGCTTGATTTCGTCTTTGAATTTGGAGTAATCTGTGTACCCCGCAGAGACAAAATCGGCAGCAAATTAGGCAGCCATCTCTGTCAATTATGACTTCAGCTTCTGGATGGAGGAGGGGTTGAGCGAGAGAGCACTAAACACCTCTGCAAGATCATCCTTCTGTAGGACAGAGCTCTAAAGGGTTGAAAGAGTTGTCTTCAAGTCTGCCGTTGTAGAGGTCAACTCCTTCAGAGCCTCTATGATTGGAGAAAGGTCTTCTGTCATCGTGCAAGAGATGAACAAGCTTTTTAACTCGTCCATCTTTTGGAATACCATTGTGGCGAAGGTTTGTAGCTCCCCCTTCGTCACATAGGCATCTTGGGAGTCTAGATCACCAACACATGGTGACCTAGTAACCTCGAAGCGAGAGGCGCCCTCATCGACTGGTTTGTTGTAGTCTGCTCGGGGACTTCCACGGGATCCTCGTACGTCTCCAAGAGGAGAGCCTACCCATGTTCTGTTGATTTCTTGCCTTGTAGGTTCAGAGCCTAACATGGCAGAGGGATCGAGTGTGGACATTAGGCTTTCTAGACCCTCTGTCTCCGTGACTCTCACATATGCCTCTGAAGCATATTCTGGTTGGTCACTCTTGTGTGGAGAGGCAACGGATGCCTCTCTTGGTTGTGTCGAGTSCTTGGGYRATGGGACTCTTGTAGTAAAACCTTCATCCTTTTGAGAGGATGTAGGAGTAGTATGTGGTTGCCCGGCTGTGCGATCGACAGAGGACTGAAGAATGTCCTCTGCGAGGTTAGTTTTGGTTGGGCTTGGCGTGTGCGCGCCCTTTTCAATAGGGGATCCCTCTAGAACAAGGCCCCTAGTAGCGTGGGTAGCACTGGGAGGAGGGCTAGGATGTGTACMTGTGGTATCTTTTTCTCCCTCTCCTAACTCCACTTCCTCTTCTTCTTCGTCGTCTAAGACGACCTCTGTCCCCAACTTTGCCACGTCGATTGGTGCTTTGAATCCTTGTTGAATGTGAAAAAGAACGTCTTGGATTTGATCTGTTGGGGACTCCTCTTGAACGACATTGCGCAACCTTCTGCGCTTTGGAGTAGTAGCCTCTGCGGGCTCTCTGGAACAGCAGCCTCTGTGACCACAAACTCTGTTGGTTGGGCCTTCTTGGTTTTCTTCTTTTTGGGCTTCTGCAGAGGACTACTTGGGCCCTCTTCTTCTGCAGGCCTCTTCTTCCCCATCTTCTTCACAGAAGAGTCAACACCCTTCTGTGTCTTCTTGGTCTTCTTAGGTGGGGGACTGGGGATTCTAGGGCCAGCCTCACTCACCTTACCAGCCTCTGCAGGCTCCTCCATACATCCCTCGACTCTCATTTTTTCAAATTTCTCACCTAAGGGGATTCCTATTCGTGGTGGGGTTTTAGGGACCAGCTCTGGCCTCCTGAATCCACGTCTATAGGCCTTCCTATCTCCGTGACTAAGGTACCTGAGCATGGGTTTTGAAAGCGGTCTGGGGCTTCTGTACCCTTGCTCATGCTCAGTTGGATGGAATTCTTTGAATGGGTATAACCTTGCGTTGGGCTCCACAGAAGGTAGCTTTTCTGCTATCA
>NC_037537.1:11184874-11193621 GCF_001531365.2 Cynara cardunculus var. scolymus | reverse complement strand
GATGAGGATGCTCTTTCCATCGCATCCTTGGACTGTCCATCAGTCCTCTGGTTGAACTATCCATCGATCCTCTGGTTGAATTCCAGACTTAGTCGATTCTGCCTTGATGTCTTCATTGGTCTTCTGGTTCTTCATCACTTGTTGTTTTTCATTACTTTTTACGTCATGAGTTATGGGGTTTAACACAACCTTGAAACCAAACGACAAAGGGATTATGTGTTTTCAAGGGCGAATTTAGGTACCAAGTTTTGGGGATACTCGAAAAGTTATTTTGAATGAAAGCCATAAATCTCGATACTCTATTCATCCAGGTACCAATAAGATGTACCGAGATTTGAAATCTTTTTATTGGTGGCCCAGATTGAAGAAAGATATAGCTAGATATGTGGAATAGTGTTTAACGTGCCTACAGGTTAAAATCGAACATCAGAAACTATATGGAAGTCTTCAATCTTTGGAGATTCCTGTATGGAAATGGGATCACATTACAATGGATTTCGTCATGAAGCTACCTCGAACTCCAAAAGGGTATGAGGCAATCTGGGTTATTGTTGATCGCCTGTCTAAATCTGCACATTTTCTACCAATAAGAGAGGGATACTCTTTAGAAAAGTTAGCACAGATTTACATCAAAGAAATTGTAACTAGACACGGTGTTCCACTGTCTATTGTTTCTGATAGAGATAGCCGTTTCACCTCAAAGTTTTGGGAGAGTTTGCAGAAAGCTTCGGGGTCTGAAATTCGGTTAAGTACAACCTATCATCCGCAAACAGACGGGCAAAGTGAAAGAACTATCCACACTCTCGAAGATATGTTGAGAAGCTGTATTGTTGACTTCGGGGGATCATGAGAAGATCATTTACCACTAATAGAGTTTGCGTATAACAACACTTATCATTCCAGCATTCAAGCGGCACCATATGAAGTATTGTATGAACGTAAATGTTGAACGCCGTTATGCTGGAATGAGACAGGTGAAAGGCAGTTGACGGGTCCTAAAATTGTTCAATAAACTTCAAACAAGATTGAATAGATCCGTGAAAGAAACAGAACAACACAAGATCGCAAGAAAAGTTATGCTGATAATCGCCGAAAGCCTATTGAATTTTTTGTAGGTGATTTTGTGATGTTGAGAGTTTCGCCATGGAAGGGTGTGATCAGATTTGGGAAGAAAGATAAGCTCAGTCCAAGGTATGTTGGACCATTCAGAATATGCAAACGAATCGGGCTAGTGGCGTACCAGTTAGAACTACCAGAAGAACTAAATATGATTCACAACACTTTCTATGTATCGAATTTGCAGAAATGTTTAGCTAATCCGAGTCTCGCTGTACCGTTATCAGAGGTCAAACTGGACAGTAAACTAAACTTTGTGGAAACACCATAAGCGGTAATTGACCGAAAGATTAGGGTGTTGAGAAACAAGGAAATCAGTCTGGTTAAAGTACAGTGGAAGTTTCACATAGGACCTGAAGCGACTTGGGAATTGGAATAAAAAATGAGCGCAGATTATCCATGGCTCTTTGATTAAAGGAATTCCGGGACGGAATTCTTTTGAAGGGGTGGATAATGTGATAACCGGGTYCWAATTATTACCCAAGGTATTTATTATGTGAATTAATTGTGTATGTGGATACATGCTTACATGGGTTAAATGCGTAAGTATGTGTTTTTTATGTATGGGGATATATGCATAACATGTAGGTGCGTCTATATATATATATATATGTTATATATATGTGAATGATATGAAATATATGTGGAAGTATATATATGATTTCTATGATCATATACCTATATGCATGATATGTAATATGTGCATGTATGTGTATATATATAGATATATATATATATATATACCTATACATGTATGGGTGAGTTTGGTTATGCAAGCATGTGAGGGAAGGTGGTAGTAGTCGACTTTCCTATTTTGGAAAGTATAAATAGAGGATAAGGGTTATCAGGCAAAACTTCTTGTTTCATTTTGAAAAATTTGAGAGCATTTGAGAAGTGTGTTGTCCTGATATAAAGAAGTTTTGCCATCTTCTTCAAATCTGAGTTCTTACTTTAAGGTGAGTGATTTCTAAACTTCTTTTGTATAAAATTTGTTACTGATTTTATTGATTGTTGCTTATTATTGGGAAGAATTCAGKTATCYGATTAAGGTTTTTATTYGGACAAAGGGYGACYRGATTAAGTCTAAACYGGACAAAGCYTGTCCRGATTACTCTTAAACCRGATAGGAGGTGTCCGATTTATTCATAAATCGCTTAAGTGTTATGCGATTTAGGGTGTTAGTGAGAATTTTGAAATATGTAAACCGGACAAAGGTTTTGAACAGAGAAGTATGAATACGACCAAGCATTGTGCGATTTAGCCTTAAATCGCCTAAGGGTCGTACAGATTAGTTATAAACCAATCACGTATTGAGCGGTTTAGTCTTAAACCGATCATGTGTTGTCCGGATTGTTTTAAACCGGACATGAGTCATGCGGTTTAGTTTTAAATCGATCATATGTTGTCCGGATTACCTTAAACCGGACATGAATCATGCGATTTAGTCTTAACTCGACCAAGTCTTGTTCAGATTAGCATATCGGACAAGAAGGGATAGTGTTGTTCGGATTGTATATCCGGATAACTTATCCGGGTGATTTATATTTGATAATTTTCAAATGTTGAATATTTTAGACATTTAATATAATTTAAAAATGTCTATTATTGGGTTTAATTATGGATTTATAAAAGGGTATTTCATATCTTTTTAATTAAAAAGATATGTTCCTACCAAGCGTGGTGACGTATATCTGTTTTGGTATGGAACTGGATTTGGGAAAATGTTTCTACCAAGCGTGGTGACGTAAGTCTGTTTTGGTATGAAACTATATTTTGGGAAACCTTCCTAACAAGCGTGATGACATAAGTCTGTTTTGGTATGGAATTGGATTTTTGTAAACTGTTTCTACCAAGCGTTGTGACGTAAGTCTGTTTTGGTATGAAACTTGTTTTAAGAGGTAGTTCCCCCAGACGTGGTGACTTTTGTCTGCTCTGGCTTGGAATTGGGAATGGTACTTTCAGACATGGTGACTTTTGTCTTTTCTAATAAGTAGCCCTATTTTGATGAAGGAATAAGCTTGGCATATCAAGGAGATATGTACTTGGAATAAGGGAGGCATTGTCATATGTGGATAGTATTATAACTCTTGTTATTTGTCATAAAGAGCAAGTATTGTCTTAAATTTTCTCAGATGAATTCTGGCCTTTTTAGTCTGATGATTCAGAGAAGCTTTGGTTATAATATTTGTTTCATATTGGGAACATTGGATCTTTAAGTAGATATATTTTATAATAGAACTGAAATTCTTGAGTTTATTCTATACTTGTCATTGAGGACTGCTTTATTTGTTTGATTGCAAATATTCCTGAGCAAAGATATTTTATTATATTTTGGTGTTTATCACCTTGCATTTGCAAAGAAGGAATTCACTCACTAGACCCTTTTGGTCTAACCCTCATTTTCTGTTTTAAAATTACGCAATGCAGTAATAGCGGGTTCCAGGGATATTAAAGGAAAAGGGAAAATGTGATTATTTTCCTAACCTATTATCGGCTTTTGAAGATCTTCTTTAGATGGTTTATTTTGAAGTTATATGTTGTATTACATGTGTTAGTACAAGATTTATTTTGGAAATTTTCATATGTAGATTTTGTACATATAGGAATCCTTGTACTAGTGGGATGTGATGTAAACTATGTTTTTATGTAATGAAATATGTGTTATATGCAAATGTGGTGTTTGGGGGTGTTACACTAAGTGTTGTCCGGATTGGTTAATCGGCCAAGGCTTGACCGGAGATGAAGTCCGACCAAGTCTATGTCGACCGGATTTGTGCGTTGACTTAAGTATTGTTCATACAAATTATCATTTTAAATACTCTTTTATAAATAATAAAGAATGAGAATTTTGATAAAGATGATTTTGAACTGATGATATTCCATTAGGACATTTATGACTGCGGTCTTTTCTAATTGGAATTATTTTGTGAAATGATTTATGAGGAAATAAGAGTGACATATCAAGGAGAGGTGTACCATGGGATAAGGGTGACATGTCAAGTAGAAGTGTACCATGGGATAAGGGTGACATATCAAGGAGAGGTGTACCTTTGGATATAAGGGTGGCATTTGTATGTGTGATGTGTAATATAACTCTTACTATTATATCCTTTAAGATTACTGTGATTTGGGATCTTTATTTCTTTGTGATTTGAAGATTTAGAATCAGGGTTCTTATTGGAAATCATAGTCTGGATGTTAAGGCGATAACAGGTTTATGGCCTGAAACTTTGATTAAACCTTGTTTGGAATTGAAAAGGTTTAAAAGTGGCATTATACGAAACCTGGTTGGTTCAAACCTGTTTGGGTTTGGGGTATGTTATTTGAAAAGTTGAATGATTGGCTTTGGAATTGGAAAGGTATTGGTATTATGTTTTACTTGTTCATATATTTGTTATATATATGAAAAGTTGTTTTAAATAAAGTTTTGGTGATTCTCACCCTGCAATAACATAAAAAGGGAACCCACTAGACCTTTCGGTCTAACCCACTAGACCTTTGTAAGCGTAAAAGATTAATTTGGGGGTAAAAATTTGTTTAAATAGGATAAAATGAAACACTTGAGTGTTTTTGCCCCCCAAATGTCAGGTAAAAAACTGAACCGGTTTTCTCACAACCTGTGGGGGCGTGCCACGTGGAGTGCCAGCTGCAAATGGCGCCTCCCACGTTTGAAAAGATAAACTCACAGGCGGTGACGCTTAATGTGGGTGACAACTTTTATTGAACAATTAAAAATAAACCTTACGCCTTCTTAATAAAATAATATATTTTAATTTTCAAAAACAACAAGAAAATTTTTCAAGAGTAAATGCTCTGGTTAGATAGAAGTAGAGGTTTTGTTGGGAACCAGAGTACTACATGCAGAAGAAAGCATACATTGGGATCTCAGACAGAGATTCGTGATTGGACTATACATATCCTCTGAAGAAAACTTTGCTATGTTTAGAGGCAGAGGCTCTGTATAGTACATACAGAGGCTTTGTCCTATAATCATGAAAAGTTTTGAAGCAGAGGCTCTGTATAGTACATACAGAAGCTCTGTGTGATATGATCTCGTGCTCCCCTTTGAATTGAGCTTTTCTTATTTGCTCGCCCTTGAACTATGCTTGGATCATTTGTGATAAGTAGAGCATATGCATAATAATCAAGGTACAGAGGCTCTGTATGTACTATACAGAGGCTCTGTATCACAAAAGAACTAGGACATAAGAGGCTCTACAAGAACTATGCAGAGGCTCTTTCTCATGGATCAATAAAAATAAAAACAGAGGTATGCATAAAGGGATGCAGAGGCTCTGTATAGTGCATACAGAGGCTCTGGTTTAGTTTGAGAGATTTAGCATACCCAACTTGCTAACTAGAAAATTAAATATGTTTTCATCAAGAGCTAATGTAAAGATGTCAGCAAGTTGTAAATCTATACTTACAAAGAACATTTCAATCGTACCTTTCTCTAAATGGTCCTTGATGAAATGGTATCGAACATCGATGTGCTTTGTTTTTGAGTGTTGTACAGGGTTGGCTGTGATTGCGATAGCACTTTCTGAGTCACACATAATTGGAATCTTCTCAAACTCTACGCCATAGTCTTTCAATTGAGTCTTCATGCATATCACTTGAGAACAGCAACTGGCTGCAGCTACATACTCTGCTTCAGCTGTGGAAGTAGAGACGCAGTTCTGCTTCTTCGAGGTCCAGCTTATGAGCTTGTCCACAAGTAATTGGCAGCTCCCTGATGTACTCTTTCGATCGAGTTTATAGCCTGCATGATCAGAATCTGTTTATGCAATAAGATCGAAACCAGAATGCTTTGGATACCAAAGACCCAAAAATTGAGTCCTTTTATGGTATCTAAAGATTCTTTTTACAGCCGAAAGGTGAGATTCCTTTGGATTTGCTTGAAAACGGGCACAAAGACATGTGACAAACATGATGTCTGGTCTACTAGCCATGAGGTATAGTAGTGATCCAATCATTCCATGGTAAGTCTTAACATCCACCGGTGTTCTAGATGGATCTGTGTCAATCTTCGTACCCGTAGCGATTGGTGTTCTCATGGTGGAAGAGTTATGGAGTTGGTACTTCTTTTATATGTCGGAGACATACTTAGCTTAGCTAATGAAGATACCATCCTCCCTCTGTTTTACTTGCAATCCGAGGAAGAAGGTCAATTCTCCCATCATGCTCATTTCAAACTCACTCTTCATTAACATAGAGAACTTATCGCAATGCCTTTGGTTCGTTGAACCAAAGATGATGTCGTCAACATATATCTGTACTAAGAGCATCTCACCTTTTTATCTCTTAATAAACAAAGTTGTATCGATTTTATCTTTTTCAAAACCATTAGATAAGAGGAAAGATGAGAGACGTTCATACCAGGCTCGAGGTGCTTGCTTAAGTCCATACAGAGCTTTGTCTAAGAAATAGACATRCTCTGGATGTGTGGAGCTTTCAAACCCCGGAGGTTGTTGAACGTAGACTTCCTCCTTCAGCTTACCATTTAAGAAGGCTGACTTTACATCCATTTGATAGACTCAGAATCCTTTATGTGCAGAGAAGGCTAAGAATAAGCGTATAGCTTCTAGCCTTGCTACTGGCGCAAAGATCTCGTCATAGTCTATGCCTTGTTCCTAGCAATAGCCTTTTGCTACGAGCCTAGCTTTATTTCTTACCACGATCCATCCTCATCCTTCTTGTTCCTGAAAACCCATTTACAACCAATTGCAATTTTATCCTTTGGTAAAGGAACAAGAGTCCATACCTTATTTCTCTCGAATTGTTGGAGCTCTTCTTGCATGGCATCGACCCAACTTGGATCTTGTAGGGCTTCATGTACTTTCTGTGGCAGCCCGTGTCTTTACGCCACTTGAAGGTTCACCAATGATCTGGTGAAGAGGATGATCCTTTGTCCATTTTGTTCTTGGGACAGATAGAGAAGTGGGGGACGTTTGATCACGTTCCATTGGCATATTTGTCATTAAGCTTGTTGATGGTGAAGAAGGCTCTCATCTTGGAGAGTGATGATGATACAGACAGAGCATCTAGCTTTAAAGACGACGACATTAATGCCTTTGCGAAATCTTTGGCCCTGATCACCAAGGAATTCCAAAGGAAATTTGGAAAGAAAGTCTTCGACAGAAGAGGAAGACAAAGTGACCGAAGCAGAGGGAAGTCTTTCGATGGAAGGAACCCTCCTTCTATTCCCAACAAGAAGGAGGAAGAGTAGTCAGACCAGAAGAAGCAAGGTGTCCGATGCTTCAGATGTGGAAAAATGGGGCACTACTCCAAAGAGTGCAGAGGCCCTCTGGTGAACGATGAACAGTACTACAAAAATAAGTACAAGTATAATCAATCACAAAGAATTCTCAAGGGAGAACAGGAGAACTGGGTGTTTGACTCCTCATCTGATGAAGAAGATCAAGCCAATTTCTGTGGAATGGCTGTCGAGAATGAGTCTGAATCTGACTCTGACTCCCAGGTATGTTCTGTTAAACCCCATAATTCATAATGTAAAAAGTAATGAAAAACAATAAGTGATGAAGAACTAGAAGACCGATGAAGACATGAAGGCAAAAACGGCTAAGTCTTGAGTACAACCAGAGGACCGATGGACGATCTGGGATGCGATGGAAATAGCATCCTCATCGATCCTCTGGTCATCAACACTTAGAGAATTCTCCAGCAAATCATCCAGAAGCATACAATGAAGATTTAAAGATAAGGATGATTCATCACATCATGAATGACAGCTGGAGATGACATGTCGACAACTAGACTTCAAGTTTATCTCTAATAGTAAAGGTTATCAATAGAGTAGATAAATGTTATCTGTTAATAGAAGATTAGCTAAAAAGTCTCATTACATAGATATCTTCTTATTAGCTGATTAGTATAAATAGGTGATTAGGCCTATTGTAAAAAGAGTCGCTTAAGTTGATTTTACGTTTTTCATATTTATAAAATGAAATCTTTGACGCTCAAGATTATTCTTAATTGTTTATAATTCATTCTTGAGTGTTCATCACTTTGTTCATAAAATCACTATAATTTGGTTATTATTAAGTAGATTATTAGTGTTATTGAGAGATCTGGGATCAACAATTAGTATCAGAGCAAATTGATTGAATTTCCAATCAAAACGATCAAACAAAAATCTCTCAATTTTTGATCTTCTTTCTTGCCAAAACACAAAGTCTTCTCTTCAAAATTCTCAATGGCCAACTGGAATTCTGCTTACAGTGTTGGCTCCCTCACCAAGCCTCCAACTCTTCAACGAGAAGAATATCCACAATGGAAGATCAGAATGGTGAACTTCTTGGAAGGAATGGACAGGAACCTTCTTCGATTTGTATTGGAGGGTCCTTACATTCCACAAACTCTTGTTCCAAGATTTCCAGGAACAACTAACACGGCTGAAATTCCTACCTACTACATGCCCAAGGATGAGAAGAATTGGGATGAAGATGACAAGGAAAGAGTAGAAACAGACAAAAAGGCCAAAAGATTGATAATCATGGCCATTCCCAACAAAATATTCCAATCCCTCGACGCATGTTCCACAGCCAAGGAACTATGGGATGAACTGGCAAGCCAACTGGAAGGAGGAGCAAAAACAAGAAAAATCGTAG
>NC_037537.1:11174855-11183429 GCF_001531365.2 Cynara cardunculus var. scolymus | reverse complement strand
GATTTTGAAAATGTGGTATACGAGAACAGTACAAGTAAAAATTCTGACGGAAGCAATGACACCTCTAAATCAGAAACAAATGGAAACCCTATGGTTTAACCAGAATCTCTGATTGTCAATTCCTCTCTATCAGCAAGTACTGTTGATGACAAAGAGAATCCAAAAGAGGAACCATCAGCTGATGAATCGATGAACAACCCAAGTAAAATTGTAAGTTCATCGAAGTCAGAATCGATGAAACCTCAAGTAGATTACTCTAAAACATCAACCTCTGAACCCACATCTTCCAATTCAATCCATGTTAATTTTGATTTTGAGAAATCAGCAAGAGATTTTCTTGATTCTGAATCTGAAGAAGAGATAATTTGTGAATCACCAAAAATAATTGAGGATAAGAAACATCAAAACTTAAAAACCTCAATGAAATCTGGTATTCCTTCATCAATGAAAACTTCAGACAAAGAAAAGAGAAAACTGAAAGATAGTAACTCTGCCAAAGCTAACTTAAAAGGCCCTAGTACATCCTTAAGGTTCATCAAGTTTATTCGCAAGCAAAAACAGAAGTGGCCTGCCTCTGAAAACTTTGACCACCACTTTTCTTTCCATCCAGCTGAAGAAAAGCAAACCTTCCTCAGGAGAAAAGAAGTAAAGTCCAAGACCTCTTCCAATAAAAAATCTAAACTAGATAGGAAGTTTGTAAAAACATCCGATACTAGGACAGGATTTACTCATAGATTTACTTCTTCACTTACATCGAATAAAAAGAATGTTAGACATACAAATTCAATGTTTAATCATTGTCGATGTTTAATTCTTTTACAAAACCTGAGGAATCACATGTTGACACATCACTGCCCCTTTTCACACACGTTTATCGCTACAAAGTTAAAACAAATGAAAACGTGAAAAAGCCCAAACCCAAGGGCAAGGAAAAGTCAAATAAATCCAAGCCTGCAAAGGCTAAGGGCGATGAAAAGAGTGTGAAATCCCCTACTAACAAACGAGGACCCATTATGAAATGGGTACCTAAAACCCCTTAATTTGTCTTGCAGGACCAACATGTGCAACCATGGTACATGGATTCAGGTTGCTCCAGACACATGACTGGTGACATAAGTTAGCTGACCTCCTTCATCGAAAAATTTGGAGGCTCTGTAACTTCTGGAGACAACAGCAAGGGAACTATCAAGGGATATGTCACTCTCATCAAATGCAACATCTCTATCAGCAAAGTGGCTTATGTCAAAGGATTGAAGCACAACCTGTTAAGCATAAGCCAGTTCTGCGACAAGGGTCTTGAAGTCAGGTTTCACAAAGGTTTCTGTATAATAGAAACAATGCCCGGACAAACAATCATCAAAGCAAAGAGAGAAGGAAATCTCTATCTTCTAGATTTTGAGTCCTCATTGGGACAAGACACCCTTTCTCTTGTTTCCCATAAGAGCGATGAAAATTGGCTATGGCATCAAAAATTCTCACATCTTAACTTTGATGCACTACAAAAATTAGCCACACAGAAGTTGGTTAAGAGAGTTCTGGATCTCAAATTCGAAAAAGATTATCTTTGCTCTGCATGTGAAATGGGAAAGCTTAAACGGGCCTCACACAAAACCAAATCAGAAACCTCCTGCACCAAGCCCTTGGATATGATTCATATAGACCTCTGTGGGCCTATTTCAACCCAATGTCTCTCCGGCAAGAAGTATATGTTAATATAGGTCGATGAATACTCCCGATACACTTGGGTTGAATTTGTAAAGCAGAAATCAGACGTTCCAGACCTACTCATTGAAGTGATGAAAAGGCTTCAAGTCCTTTTACATCAAAAACTAGTGAAGGTTCGAAGCGACAATGGAACTGAATTAAAAAATGCTAAAATTGATGACTACCTCTTCAGTGAAGGCAGTACACAAAACTTTTCATCCGCAAGAACTCCACAACAAAATGGAGTGGTAGAGCGAAGGAACCGAACCCTAGTGGAAGCAGCAAGGACCATGCTTGCTTCAWCGGAGTTACCCATCAAATTCTGGGATAAAGCTATTTCAACTGCGTGCTTCACCCAAAATGGATCAATCATAAACAAGAGACACCTTATGAGCTCATCAATCACAGAAGACTAAATGTCAAATATTTTCATGTGTTTGGGTGCAAATGCTTTGTACTCAGCGATAGAGAATATCTTGGAAAATTTGACAAGAAAGCTGATGAAGGAGTCTTTCTGGGGTATTCTCAAACCGCCAAAGCCTACAGGGTCTACATCAAAAGGACAAAGATCGTCATGAAAAGCATCAATGTGTCCTTTGATGATTCCACATCAATGACTTCTGGACACAATAGTTCAGAACTCGGACTTCAAAGAAGAGCATCTGATTCATCACTTGGCAAACCCAATGAATCAGAACTAGCTCAATTATTTGAAGACATCTTCGATGAAGAAGTAATCTCTGGAAATATGCCCACTGCAAAATCTAACTCCAKAATYGRTGGAAATCATGAAGTCTCCAATGCTACAGGTACAACTCTTACAGAAACTCATGTTACTTCACCATCTACTTCTTATGTGTCTTCAGATCACGATCAAGACCCATAATCTAACTCTGGAGATAATCTCATCGAGGGGGAGCAAGCAGTTCCATCAGTCGATGACGAGCTTCATTCGGTTGCTCTAGAACCTCAATCAAGCGTCAAGTGGACAAAAGATCACCCACACCACCAAATCATTGGTGATCCAACCTCTGGTGTCAAGACGAGATCTGCCACAACAAATGAATGCCTATTTGCCAACTTTCTAAGCATGATAGAACCAAAGAAGATTTCAGAAGCCTTACAAGACCCAAACTGGATAGACGCAATGCAAGAAGAATTACTCCAGTTCGAACGAAACAAAGTATGGTCTCTTATGCCTCTACCCAAAGGGTAGACGACCATATGAACCAAATGGGTCTTCCGGAACAAGAAGGACGAAGATGGCATCGCATTTTGTTCCAACTGAGATTCAACTTGCTGACATTTTTACAAAAGCTCTTGATGAGAAAAGATTTTTATTCCTAGTCAGCAAGATGGGTATGCTGAATCTCACCACTTAATGTCACTAATTAACTTGAAACCAGAGGTCTTCCATATCTCATGGTTATGCCTATAAGTGATATATAAATTATTAGCCATAAACTTCAAGTATTCTAAACCAGAGCYTCTAGTTATAAAGACCAGAGCCTCTGGCTATGTAGATTCACTTCGCTTAAATTTTTGGCAAACAACCACCATCGCCTTTGGAACCAGAACTCCTCTGGTTCAAAGCAAATACTTGGTCATTTTTAACAAGTATTCTCCTACCCACCAGAGCCTCTGGTTCTAACGACCAGAGCCTCTGAATTCATACTCTTTGTAACCAGAGCTTCTCTGGTCCCAAAGAGTTTCCCACTTCCCATTCCAAAGTAGACTACCTCATACACTTTCATCTCATTCTTTTGCTTTCACAACCAGAGCCTCTGGTTCCAATGACTAGAGCCTCTGGACTTGAAATCTTTGGCACCAGCGCTTCTCTGGTCTCAAAGACCCACATATGCATCTCCATCTACACACTTAGCCAAAACTCATTCATTATTTTCTCTCTTCATGACCAGAGCCTCTGGTTGTATACACCAGAGCCTCTGGTCCTCATTTGAGGGGGAGTTTTTGAATACTTCGAATTCAATACATTTGCATCATTTGAGGGGGAGCAAAATATTCATCTCCACATTTCATTTCTTCTTACATGCATTTTTCATCCAGAGTCTCTGGTCCTACTATCTAAAGCCTATGGTCACCCAAATGCTACATATGTATCTAACTAGAGCTCCTCTGGTTCTACATAATGGATTAACAATGTTTATCTAGAACCTTTGGTTTGAAATCCAAGGCTTCTACAACATGCAATCCAACATTACATAATTGAACTCCTTCATAGATGTTCAACCAGAACTCCTCTGGTTCCTCCCCAAATGGGTCATGACCAACCAGAGCCCCTCTGGTTCCAAGACAATAATTTTCATACAAAAACTCATCTTAATTGAAAATAATTTTTCAAGATTATACAACATTGCAGCTTTTGTGACTAAAAACTATACATCCTGAGTTTTAAGAAGACCAAAACTTCGTAATTAGTATTAATCTTACAATTAGATGGGATTTTTAAATTCAAATTATTTTTGGGTTACGTATTCATCAAGTTATTAATTTGAATAATTTTTTTATTCAAATAATTTCCTCCGTTATCATAACCACACGCCTGACACCCTCAACAGCCTGTTCCCCACACACCCTTTTAAACCTTCCCCCTTCCTTCCCCCGTCTTGACACGTGTCCTACTATATTAAATGCACATACTATCAAGACGGCTTACGTTCTTCAAATCAATTCGTCAGAAACCAAACCACCAAAAGTTTTCATGATTATTATATTGTAATAATCAAGAAACGTTTCCCTTCCACCCCCTCCTTACCACAACCCCTCCCCATATTCCCGCCTATATATACACTTCTTCTTCCTCCATTTTCCTTTTACGCTTCCATAAACCTGCAACTAAACTCTGAAGAACTACAAACCTGCAACTTCCTCAAACCTGCAACAATGGCATCCTCCGCCTCTCATGAATCAAACAATAATGATAGCAGAATCCAATATACCGGAGCCGACAGCCGTGTTATTGTCTTCCTACCAATGCGGCCAAATAATCACGCTATCGAACTCCGAATCACTTTGTTTGACGAACGTTTTGCCATTATTATTGAGTTCTTCAAACACAACATTCTTCTTCCTGCTCTCACTCTTGCTGATACAGCCGTACCTATAAAGTACGTTCAACAGTATTGGCAAACCTGTGAGTTTGATGAAGATAGCCACGGTATAATGGGGGACATGGATGCCCCTAACGATATGATTTGTTCCCTCAAAATATCGCGGCCTAAGGTTTCCCGATACTGTGCATTCCCATACGCAAGGAACTTGGAATTGCATAATTTGACGAACCACCAACCACCGACGACATTCTCTGGTTCGTAAAAATGCTAGGTTACAACCGTGACCTACGCAACGTTTCGAATTTCAAACGTCAATGCCTTCCACCGATGTGGAATATGTTTTTCTCCATACTGAACAGAGCCCTTACATGCAAACTGGGCTCCTTGGACCAAGGAAATATAAACATCATGACAATAATGTACGGGCTGTTCTTCAATCTGAACCTCGACTATGCATTCCGTATCTACAACGAAATACTTTCAGCGGTGGTCAAGAAGTTGAAACTCCAAGCCGCTGGTAAGCCTCTCCCCGCGGTTCTCTTTCCTTGCTTCCTCGCCCTTTTCATCGGGGACGTAATTAGGAAGCATGGCCTACCAACCAAGGAGCCGTTCACGCCCGTCTACAAGAAGCATGGTCATCGCCCAATCCTATCAAAGGAGGGTTATACCATCAACCGTCCCCTCCCCAGGGCTATGCTCATTGTCATACCATCGACATCTGAGCTATGCCAGAACTATGAACGCTCCATGCTGACCAATGAACCGAGAGCAGCTACCCCGGAGCAATTAGAGCCGTCCCATGAATCCAGCGAGGGCATACATGAGTCATCATCATCGGATGATGATGATGCTACTCAATGTGCCACCCCCGGCCCTACTCAAATAATCCCCCCACCCACTTCCCAAAGGGCAACCATCACCTCTACCCTTGGCGATCAAAGCCAAAGGGTATTGAACAAGGACGACCCAGTCCAATCCCTATCCAAGCCAGCCATCTAGAGGCCATTGATCGGGCCTCGGGAATTGAATCAGCTGAGGAACCCCATATTCCATCACCCCTCTCCCAACAGAGAGGTGATGCATAAATAAGAGCCCCTTCGCCTCAAGGCTCGACACATTCCTTCACACACACAGAAGCATGTGTTGCTTCTAACTTTGAACCCCATGATCGTTCAGAGCGATCTTCCCTTCCTGCACCTCCCCCTTCGATATTTGATCTACCGAAGGGGACACATATTCGTTTCACTTATTCGGCCTTTGAAGCCGAGGAAGAGGAAGCGGATGTTGCAACATCGCGAGATAGCTCCTCTCTTGAGGGCTATCAAGGACACGATGGAAGCCCTTCAAGTCCACCTTCTCACAAGGCCAAGAAGGCGCCTCAGGAGCAGAGGCACAACCTGCAGCATCTGTTGCTGCAGGGGTTACCCCATACGCTGATCTGGTCACAAAGGCTGAGTTCCAAGGCTTTGTCGATACAGTGATGCGGTCCTTGGAAGACCTTACACTCATCATGCAAGGGATCGTAGATAACCAACCCTCCACCTCTACCTCTGACCTCCAACAATCTCTTGCAATCCTACAACACCACCTCACCCAAATCGAAACCCAAACACAAGCCAACACCACCCGATTACAAATGCTCCAACAAACCATTACCCAATACCATAACACCACTTCCTCCCTAGCCACCCAACGAAACCAAGTCATCATCCAGTCCATCGCAACACTCACGGCCCAGGCAACTGAGGCCGATGAGAACCTTACCTACATCATCACCCAACTCCAAACCATCCTTCGAAACCTTTACTTCCTACCTACCACCATCACCTCACAAATCCCTCACCAAACCCTACAACCATCCAACACCTCTATCGATGATACCCTAGCCAATCTTACCCAACAAGTGGCCTCCATCCAATACACCCTCACCTAACTCCCCGTAGCTATCCTCGCCCAAATCCCCCAGCCCACTCATCAACCATCACCTCCCTCTGCAGGCCCATCCTTCGATGAAGCCTTCTCCTCTTTCACTGCAGAGGTGAGAGACCTTATCACCAACCTTCCCATTCCCCCCATATACATCCACCACCACCAGTCTCATCCTCCACCACAGAGTTCGCCACAAGAGCTGACTTGCGAGCTATGTCAAAGGTGCTGGTCTCATCTTTTAATGAGATCAGTGCCAAATTTGTTCATCGGGCCACTCGTCCAACAATGGTTCTCTCCCAGAACCTGGTCGATGAACAACGACGCACAACTTCCCTCCTCCAAACAATGGAGGCGAGTCATCGACAGACCTCCTTGAAGACATACCTTGCTACCTTCAGGAAGGAACAGAAAAAGAAGAGGACAAGAGGCTCTTGCTCAAGCAGCTGCCCGCATAAGAGGCCCAGGCATGACAACTAAGACCCCGATAATCAAGGTCTTGGACCTCATGAGGGGGAGACACAAGCCGTGGCTGCACAACAAACTGAATCCGCTGCACCACCATCACCATCACCATCACCACAACCACCACCCTCAACAGAAGGAACCTAGGCAAGGAAACCAGAGGCCTTGCCCTCTTAAGATGTATATATACAAGTTCCCTTCGCTGTAACCCAAGAGCCCATCGTGTTGAGCTCTTCAACCGATGAAGAACCTACTACCCCACCAACACAACTTAACCAACCTCTTCTTTCAACACCCACATCAAACCTACCCTTAACCACTTCACCAATACCTCGCACCACTCAACCCTTCACCTTTTCCACACAACTAGAACCAATGATACTTCAACCTTCATCACCTCAACAACCATAAACCCCAACCGAATCCCATGCACCAGAAACCAACTAAGCCGAACCAAATGAACCCCAACCAACCCAACCTGAACCAACACCAACCCATACCCAAACACCCGTGGTGCATGCAGATAGTCCCTCTTCCGCAAGGCAACCTCCTCAGAGCTTGGTTGATGAAATAATACAGAGCATGGAGTCAATGAGGAGACGTCCTGATTTGCTGCCTAGGGAACCAATTTTGCTAGAGAACATCCATCAATATCTATACCAAGACCGTGATGACAGTTTGACTATCAATCCTCCAATCCTATCACCTGAGTCAATGGACCTCCTACACCATAGATTCATTAGACAGACCACTCAAGCACCTTAGGTTATCTTCATGAATGATGGGATAAGGAGGGTCATTGATCTGAAAATAAGGACATTTGCCAACCGAGCCATCCGATACATCGAGTTCACTATGGAGAGAGCACATGGACTAGTTTGCGTATTCAGCGAGAACGATCTCATTAACCTCAACCCATATGACTTGATTGAGTTATATACATATACGGCTCAGAGGCAAGACCACAACATCAGATATGGAATGGAAAACCGAGCAGTGGTAAAGACGATGGAAACCCTGGTGAACCACAGAGCCAAGAGCAATTTTGAAATAGCTCTTTGGCTCAGTTCTAAATCAACCCGAACTTGGACTTGTTTACAAGAATGAGTTCAGGGTTAAAAAGTTCTTTAGACTGACTGAGGCCTTCAAGTATTTATCGGATACACTTGAGTGGTTTCAGAATGTCATTCGAGAGAGACTAGGTAGACACTACGTGCCAAGAGAAGAAGGTAGTCGACTCATTCACGAGATATCGACAGTCATCGGATATCGAAGACTGCTCATGTGCTTCAGAGAGATATATTCAGGTAGCTCATGATGAGTTGTATTTTTGTTTTGCCTTGATGTATTTTGATTCCAGTACTGTATGAATTTCATCATCCAATGAAAATTTGGAATCTGATGT
>NC_037537.1:11161166-11174715 GCF_001531365.2 Cynara cardunculus var. scolymus | reverse complement strand
GATGGAAAGAGCATCCTCATCGATCCTCTGGTCATCAACACTTAGAGAATTCTCCAACAAATCATCCAGAAGCATACAATGAAGATTTAAAGATAAGGATGATTCATCACACATGAATGACAGTTGGAGATGACATGTCGACAGCTAGACTTCAAGTTTATCTCTAATAGTAAAGGTTATCAATAGAGTAGATAAACGTTATCTGTTAATAGAAGATTAGCTAAAAAGTCTCATTAGATATTATCTTCTTATTATCTGATTAGTATAAATAGGTGATTAGGCCTATTGTAAAAAGAGTCGCTTAAGTTGCTTTTACGTTTTTCATATTTATAAAGTGAAATATTTGACGCTCAAGATTGTTCTTAATTGTTTATAATTCATTCTTGAGTGTTCATCACTTTTGTTCATAAAATCACTATAATTTGGTTATTATTAACTAGATTATTAGTGTTATTGAGAGATCTGGGATCAACATGTTCTATCTCTGGTTACTCTCACTCTGATCTAGGTCTCCGTTCTCTATGTGGCTGGCATGTTCCGGTCTCTTTTGAATCAGAGACAAGAGCCAGAGGTCCACCCAAAGCGACCTTCACCTTCTGCACCTCTTGTTCTTGTGCTTGCAGCATCCCATATACGTCATGCAGAGTCCATTCCTCCAGATTCTGGTTTTCCTGGAGAGACATCGTCAGATTACCCCATTCAGCGTTCAATCTCTTCAAGAAGAGCATGTTGTTCTCCTCTTGAGTTCTGATCACGTCACACTTGTGACATTTGTTCATTAGTGTGTTGAAGCGATGATAAGTCTGTTCTAAAGACTCATCAGGGAGTTCCTGGAAGCTGTTGTATTCATTGAGGCACTGGGCACGACGATTCTTTTTCATCTTGATGCCCCCTTCCAACTGGTTGGCCAGTTGATCTCACAAATCCTTCACCGAGTCGCACACATCCAGTGACGAAAAGATTTCATTGGGAAGCGCCATGATCAAAAGTCATTTGGCCTTTTGATCCACCTCCATTCTTTGGTTGTCTTCATCGTTCCAGTCACGACGAAGTTTGGGAGCTCACCTAGCAGGTAACTCAACTGTATCTCCAGCAGTAGGAATCCTAGGAATGACGGTAGTAGGGACGTATGGGCCATTCAAGATTGACTCATACAATTCTAGGTCAAGACCCTCGTAGAAGTTGATCATTCGGATCTTCCATTGGGGATATTCTTCCCTAATGAGAGTCGGAGGGTTTGTTAAGGAGCCGACACTATACATGGAGTTCCATGATTGCGAAGACGACATTTTGAATTGAAATTTTTTAGAAAAGAACTTTGACAAGAAGGAATATCGACTGAAAAATGATTTCCAGATTACTCAAAAGCAAACGTTTTTGAAATTGAAAAAAAAGGAGTGGTAAATCTTTTAAAACCGAATAATCAAAGAAAATTAAGAGTATTATCCAGTCGGATATCGATCGACTAATCAATTGATTTGATTAGCAGGCTCTAATAACAAATATTAGAACCCAGATACTCTTAATTCGCAAAAATATTGTTTGCATAATATAAGAATCAAGAACAACAATGTATTTCTATTGATTAAACAGGATATTCAAAGAAAAACGTAAAGCAATAAACAAAACTTTGAATAACCGAATGCTTTTAAGCTGTTAGACGCTTGCGAGAATGTTTGGGCTAACGCGCGCTTTCCGTGAAGAAGGTAGCCAGATACTCTGCATGAACTATGCATATGTAGAGGCTCTGCATATGCAGAAGCTCTGCATATGCAGAAGCTCTGTATGTACTATGAAGAGGCTCTGGGTCTTGGAGTTGTTGCTTTGAGTCAAGCGCTTATGCTTTTTGGCGCACAAGACTTGAACGTTCACGGACATAGAGCGCAGGCTCTGTATAACGGAACCTTCACTCTGAGTAAGAGCTCTGGTCCTTGATCCTCTGCATGAGAGCTCTTAGCCAGACAGCTTCAATAGACTAAGTCCTATTGACTAGAGCAAGATGCTTCTTACTTAGACTTTTACAAGTTTGGGGTCTAACAATAATGGATTTTTAGCCAAACCACCAAAGTTCAGTCCCAATAACTGTGCCTTGTGGAAAAGTCGTATGATGCTCTTCTTGGAAGGTGTTGACAACATATATGACACCATCCTAAAAGAAGAACCTATCGTCCCTAGAATTTGGATCTACTTCAGAAACAAGAAAAAGAATGATGACGGATCTGTAGAGTCTTCAGATGAAGAAAATTCTGAAACACATGGGAGATACCTGGTAAAAAAGTCCTAAACAATACACTGAAGACGAAAAATGTCTTGTATCCCTTAACACTAAAGTCAAATCCATCATTTTTGTTTCCAATGAAGTTTTTCACTCTCCAGTAAATCCATCCACTACTAAAGAAATATGGACAACTTTGTGTGACCTATACGAGGGAACCATGGAACTCAAGAAAAGCAAAAAGATTGCTTTAGTAAGAAACTATGAACTATTCACTTATGAAAAGGGAGAATCTTTGTCTGACTACTACAACCATTTTAACAGTCTTCTAAATGACCTCAAACTATTGGGATAACGAGGAAGTTTTGTGCAAATTTATGGATTGTCTTCTGGACTTTTGGGAAACATTTGTACTTGCATTAAAACTACCACAGACCTTGATCATATGCCCCTGACTCCTTTTTATGGTACTCTTCATAATTATGAGCAGACTAAAATATAACGAAAGTCCATCATAAAGGACATTAAAGCTCTGTTGTAGCTCTTATCAGAGACTCCTCCAAAATATTTGTGTGTGTTCCTAGAATTACATACCCTTCCCTGAATCAGAACATGAAATCAAAGATGAACCTAATCGTTAATCGGAATCATATTTCCGTAATGTTGACGATGAAGGTGAGGAGTCAGTCATCAACCAACCCTTCGATACTTTCTCAATGACGAATGGAAATCCTAAAAATAAACACAGATTCTCTTCCATCTGATCTTAGTTCGGGAGAAAAACTTCCTCCTTTTTCAAAGTCTCAATCCAATGAAAAGGCAAGTGATGAATGCTATAACTATGGCAAAAAGGGTCACTTTGCCTTTGAGTTTAGATCTAAACAGATGGGCAAGTATAAACCTTCATCCTTTCCAAATCGATCCTCATCCAAATTGACAACACAAAAACATGATGATATCTCCAGCTGATCTCCTCCACACAGAAATAACCATTTCTCCTCTTCTCATCAAAATGATCGAGCCTCATATGAGATATATAAGGTAAAATATAAGAGAGAAAGAGAAAGAAAAGAAAGCCTTTGTGGGAAAGGAAATGGACTGGGTGCTGAATCTCATGACGTGTAGATGATCATATATGGAAATGAACTTTAAGTTGCAAACGTTTGCCTAATGGAAAAAATCAGGGATATGGATGAACCTGAAGAACAAGCATACTCTACAGCTCTTGTATCAACTCAGTGCTCTCTTCTCGAAAGCAACCATAGGTACATCCCTTTAACACTCTCTTTGATCTTCAAAAGATTAAAGTTTTTGACTCCGTGACAATTGATTTCTATAATGTCAATGATTTAAGAAGAAAGCCGACTTGCAGATAAATTCTCTATCTAAACAACTTCAAAATTGTCTTTCTCTATTAAAAGATTTTGACAAGACAAAAGTTGAACTTGGAAATCTTAAAATCATAAATCGAATTTTTTCAAAAGAAAAATCTAAGATTCTTAACATAATGAATGGGAAAAAGAAGTTCTAAGAAAATGGACAAGCTCTTCAAAAAAATCTTGAAAAGATTCTTCACAACCAAATGTCGTGTGATAGAAGACAAGTCTCAGTTTCAGCGAGATGAATTTGGATACCCCCTTAAATCTAAATGCATCCTCTTCTAAAATCTTGTCCTCCTCTTCTTCTGACTTCTCTGAAATTGAATCTAATGATTCTCTATCTATAAAATCTTCTCCGCAGTCTGAGCCTCTGAAATCTGGTACCCTTGGTACGGCAAAAGGACCTTAGACTCCCGATCTGACTGAGGCTCAGGACTGAAACCCGTTCTTGCTCTTCTAAATTCTTTGAGTCTTGAAGACAAAAACTCTGTATGTCCAAAACCCTCCAAGATCCACAAAAGAAACTCTCAAACTTGTGTTAGAAAATTCTCCAAAATTAAAAAAGGCAAATTTCCAGCCTCTCCTGAGCTCCCGATGAAAAGGAAAACCTCTCTAAAGAGTCGGTATAAACCTCGTATTTAGTATACTTGGACCAAGACCTGCAATTAGGTCAACCTATACCCAAAACTCCCACAAAGGAAAAAATAGGAGAAAATGTCTTATTCCAAAGAAATCTTCATCTACCGAAAATGCTATAACTGTGGCGACACTTTTCTTCTTGCTAAATACTGTCCAAAAGGGCATACGGTTCGAAAGGACAGAAAAGACCCCTCAGTGTTATCTAACGCAAAGGACCCATCTCTAAATGGGTACCAAGAAATTGATTTCTCTGTGATTTCAAGGCTTGAGTCTGCAACAATGTGATACTTAGATAGTAGCTGCTCAAGACGCATGACATGAAACAAATATTTTCTTGTGAACTATGTGAAGGAAAAAGGACCCTCTGTAACTTTTGGAGACGACTCCAAATGGAACTCTTGCCAACGACTGCATAACCTTCAACAAAGTTTCCTATGTGCAAGGATTGATGCATAATCTTCTAAACATAAGTCAACTGTGACTTACGATACATAGTAACATTTAAACTTTGTGTTTTCCTCGTCTCTGATCTCAACAAGAAGGTGGTGTTCTCTGGTGTTCGAAGGGACAATGTTTACATAATAAATGTGGGTTAAAGCTCTACAGGATAGAACATATGTTTCCTCTCTAACGAATCAGCCGAGCAAAACTGGTTATGGCATAAGCATCTTTCTCATATGAATTTCAAGATCTTGACCAAAATCTTAAACAAAGAGCTAGTTATCGGCATGCCGAAAATTCCCTTTGTGAAAGAAAAGTTATGTAGCGCATGTACAAACGGAAAGCTGAAAAAGACATCTTTCAAGTCTAAACAATGTTCTTACATCACACTTTCTCTTCAAATATTACATATGGATCTCTATGGATCACATCCCAAATCTTGGTGGAAAAAGGTACATCTTGGTAATTGTAGATGAATTCTCTCTCTATTCATGGCTCTTTTTTAATAGATACAAGAATGACTCCACTGAAGAAATCATCCGATTTATCAAGAAAACAGAAGTTCTAAATGGTTAGCTTGTTAGATTTGTCCAGAATGACAACGACACTGAATTCTAAAACAATACTCTAGAGAAGTTCTTCAACAAAAGAGGAATATCTAAAAATCTCTCCACTATTCAAACTCCACAAAAAAATTGAAATAGTTGAAAGGAAGAATAGAACTCTGGATAAAGTAGCTCGATCAATGCCAATTGCGTCCAATGTACCGACTTATTTTTGGGCCGAAGTTATCAACACTGTGTGTTTCACTCAAAATCGTCCAGTGATTGTGAAAAGACACAATAAGACTGCATATGAAGTCTTTTATGGTCGAAAACCCAATATAGGCTTTTTACATGTGTTTGGATGTCTATGCTACATATTGAATGATTGGGAAAACCTGGGAAATTTTGATCTAAAAGCCGATGATGGAATTTTCATGGGTTACTCTCTAGTTTCCAACACTTATTGGGTGTTTAACCTCCGACGAAAATGCATTGTTGAGTCAATACATGTCAAATTCGATGACCTTTAACCTTCTTCAATCTCAAGCGATGATGAAGAACTAGAATTGTTGATCACTTCTTGCATTGGAGAAATGCCCATCACCTCGGCCGAAAATTTTTCCTCTGCCTCTCACCTATCGCATGACCCATCTTCTTAGAATGGTAACGTGCCTCCAAACAACATGACTTCCCTAGATCCTCTGATCACCCATCGAGCTTCATCCTCCTCAAATTGGTGTTGTACCTTCTACTAATATCATTTCTCCCAAACCTAAACCTATAAATACCATCTATACTCATGTCGTTCTTGTCTTAACTTCTTGTCCCACCATAACTCTCCTACCAGTACTACCTCCCGCACTTAAATGGACAAAAGGGTCATCCAATTGATCAAATCATTGGAGATCAACAAGCAAGTGTTCAAACACGAGGAGGGGTTGGTAATTAGTGTCTTTATGTAAATTTTCTCTCAATCACTGAACCAAAACAAATTGATAAAGCTCTGGCTTATGCATGTTGGACCTCAGCATGCAGGAAGAGCTATCTTAATTTGAGAGAAACAAGGTTTGGGGATTTGTCCCACGTCCTTCTAATAAAACCATCATCGGCACCCAGTAGGTCTTCCAAAACAAAATGGATGAAGAAGGCACTATCATTCATAACAAAGAAAGACTAGTCGGTCAAGGTTATCGACAAGAAGAAGGGATCGACTATGACGAGACCTTCACTCCTGTTGCCCATCTTGATGCTATAAAAAGTTTTCTTGCTCACCGAACCAAAACAAATAGATAAAGCTCTGGCTGATCCATGTTGGATCTTAGCATGCAAGAAGAGCTATCTTAATTGGAGAGAAACAAGGTTTGGAGATTTGTCCTACGTCCTTCTAATAAAACCATCATCAGGACCTAGTAGGTCTTGCAAAACAAAATGGATGAAGAAGGCACTATCATTCATAACAAAGCATGACTAGTCGGTCAAGGTTATCGACAAGAAGAAAGGATCGACTATGACGAGACCTTCACTCTTGTTGCCCATCTTGAAGCTATTAGAATTTTTCTTGCTCATGCTGCTTATAAGAACTTCAGCGTCTTTCAAATGGATGTCATGTAACACCCCCAAACACCACATTTGCATATAACACATATTTCATTGCATAGAAATACAGATTACTCAACAATGGTCCCACTAGTACAAGGATTATTATATGTACATAATCTACATACGAAAAATTCCAAAATAAAATCCTCTACTATCACATGTATAACAACATGTATCTTCCAAAACAAGCAATCTCATGCAGATCTAGCATATATCAAGTAAGGAAAATAATTACATTTTCCCCTTCCCCTTAATATCACTGGATCCCGCAGTTCCTGCATTACATATTTTTAAAACAGAAAATGAGGGTTAGACTAGAAGGGTCTAGTGAGTAAATCCCTTCTTTGCATATGCAGGATGATAAACACCAAAGTATGATAAAATAACGTTACCCAGAAATATTTGCATTTCAGTCAAATATTACAGTTCTCAATATGATAAATAATAAGATCAAATTACTGATATCAGTTCTTGATGCAAATACACCTATTCAAAAACCAATATTCCAAAATGAAATTTTAACACTATGGACCAAAGCCCCTCTGACTCAACGGGCCAGAGCCTCTCTGATTTAAAAGACCAGAACTCCTCTGTATGTATTACAATATTAATAGAAAGTTTAGGCAATAAATGCCTCTTATGACAAACCATTTTTCCCTTCTCAATAACATCTAAATTATTATTTCTAACAATAATTTCTTTAATTCATCAAGTCACAAAGAAATGATGATTCAAAGTTATTATATCTAATTAGTGATAATAATAAGAGTTATAATAATATCCACATATGACCATGCCTTTCTTATTCCAAGGTACACCTCTCCTTGATATGACACCCTTATTCCTCCTATCAAAACAGGGCTACTTACCAGAACAGACATAAGTCACCACGTCTGAAAGTACCCATTACCTAGTTCCAAGTCAGAACAGACAAATGTCACCACGTCTGAGGGAACTACTTCTTAAAACAGGTTTCATACCAAAACAGACACGCGTCACCACGCTTGGCAGAAACATTTCCAAAAATCCAGTTCCATACCAAAATAGACTTACGTCACCATGCTTGGTAGGAACATTTTCCAAAATATAGTCTCATACCAAAACAGACTTACGTCACCACGCTTGGTAGAAACGTATCTTTTTATTAAAAAAATATAAAATACCCCTTTTTCACAATAACATAATAAACCCAATACTTATTAAATTGTGAAAATTCCAAAGATTCCAACACTTGTAAATTTTTATACCAAGAATGATCATCCGGACAGGTTATCTGGACAACACAAGTCCCTTTGTCCGATTTACAAATCCGGACAACATACACTTGTCCGATTAAAATACAATCAAATTATATTACACCGGGTAACCTTTGATCGATTTATAACAAAACCGAACAACCCTTGATCGATTTATAACTAAACCGAACAACCATTGATCGTATTCCTACTCAGTTAAAAACATTTATTCGTGTGACAGCTGTCAAATTCGAAATCCCCGGTTAGCTTTTATTAAGATTATATTAGTATTATTGAAGATAATTTATAAGATTAGGAGTTAGTTAGGTTAGTTTAGTTGAAATTTTTTAAGAATTTCCGGCAGTTGGTTAGAAAGCCCGGTTCCGACCCGAAATTATCTGAAACGTCCTATACAGTACCAAATGCTCTAATTTATACTCAATATATATAAAACACTAAGTTTTAGTGTTTTAAATATAAAATCTTTCTATTTAAATAATTCTGGTCATCATGGGCTTTTAAATTGAAGAAAAATATCAAAATTGAGAAAATGGCCTTTTGTGCATTTTGGGCTTTATTTTTAAATTTTTTTTTTGTAGTGTGAGGGTGGGCTTGGGCCTCATGGCCGGCCCCTTCCCCCTCTCTTTTCCCTCCCTTGGCCACATATAAATAGCTTCATTTTTCTTAATTCCTCATTACATCTCCATTTAAAATTCACAACCACTCTCTTTTTCCTCTCCCTAAAAACTCAAGAGTCACCTTGAGTTATCTTCTTCATTCTCCAACCATTTCAGCCGATTTTCCTACTATGTTCATCAATTTGGCAAGACTTTTGAAGATACAACATTCCTTTCATCCACAAACAAGGTAATGCATTCATCTCTTCCTTTTTCTTGTAAGTTTTTGGGAGAAAAACCCACTTTTATGCATTTTTCATCTCCTATTTTCTAAGTTTCGAAAATATTGAGTTTTAAGGTGAGATTATACACCAAAAACATGTAAAAATGTTTATTTGATGGTGGTAATCCATGACCCAAACACTAGAACTCAAAAAGATAGGTAGAATCATGATTTTATGTGAGTTTATTTCTTAAAAACCTTATATTTTGGTGCTGACAGATTATGTGCATGTGCACAAATCGTCCATATCTTGTAAATGGCTTGTTCAAATGTTATGAGGTTTCTTCTAAAAGTTTATTTATTGAGTTGGGGTTGTAATTCAACTGGTCTCACTACATTGAGTTTTGACCCCCCCCACATGCTCAAAACATTATATATGTGCATCTGAGAGTTTTTCAGTAGGTAAACCCTATTTTGAACAGCCATAACTCTCTCGATAATCATCCAAAATTGTTGATTTTTCTTCTGGATGTTAGTTTAATGAGTTAACTTTCAAATGCCCCCGATTTCATTCAATGTTGTGGTGATTTGAGGTTTTAATTACTCAAAATAAGATGAATATGCAATCTGTCCGATTCTGACAGATTTGTATATGTATGTTGCATTGACCATATCTATTTCAAAACTCGATGAAAAAGGATGATTTTTCTTTTGAGAGTTGACCTTATGGGTTATCTCATACATGCAAGTGGAATCACATGAAAGTATGGAGTTTTGATCTCCAAGCACCTAAAACACTATAGGTGTGCAAACTGTGAAACCACCAGTAGGTAACTCTTACTTTGAATGCTAATATCTTTCTACTTACTTGTTCTTAATGTATGATTATTATTCTAAAATGTTCTTTTATGAGTTAGGATTCATTTGAATCCAGTTTCACTAAAAAATATGATGTTTTGGGGCATGAACCAATTTATTTAAGTTAAGTGTGCATTCTGTCAACTAATGACAGATGTGTGCATGTGACTTTAAGGTGTCATATCTTCCTCTTAACTCATTCAAAATGAGTGATTTTTAGTTTGAAAGTTTCGTATAAGTGTTAGGTTTTCAATCCAACTTGAATTTCTGCATAACATTTGGTAGAACTTTTTTAATGAGTGTTTTACTAACATGGTGTAATCTGCCGTATCAGTTGTGATAAGTTGTATTACATAAATTATTTGAATCATTATTGCATGTCAAAAAATACATGAAATTTGGTCACGATGACTATAACTCAGTGCTATAACCCATGTAAAAAGATAGGAAATTATCTCAATTTTTAAGTCTCTTTATTTTGATCATCTTTATGTATCATAAGTTTCTGTCCAGGATCAAGATTTTTGGGATTGGTTGTTTTTGTAAAATTTGATCTTTTATTGGATTATARCRTCATTTCCGGTATAAATTAATTCATTAATGAGCATATGGACATTATGTATATTTGGACTATGGATAATATCATGGGACATAAGTAGACAAATATGGACTTAGGATTTACTAAACCCCATAGGTAGTGATAAATTAATAAGTGATGGTTTTGGATATTCCTATTGATAGGGAATCGTTGAACTAGTGCGGTRTTCGGATCGTATCTCTTTTTCTTGCGAAGCTCTGCAATAAAAGTGAGTATTCACGGCCCCTCTTTTTGTCCTTTTTGCGTATTTGGGATGGAAAGCATAATCAAAGAAATGTTTGATAGATTTATATCGATATATGAATCTTGTTGTGAGCAATTAAATGTATACACTATTGATGGTATGTTGAGTTTGAAAGTCCCCGTTTGTTACACTACTATTAACTCATTTTGAGCCTATGATTCTTGTGGGTAGCGCTATTTGGTTGTTATACCCACCCTTTTTACTGACGAGTAGGGGTGCACTTGGTCATTAAAATTTTCTCTACACATGTGACACGAAGTGGTCACCGCTGAGGTAGTCCGGTAGGAGTTCTACACATGTGACACGAAGTGGTCACCGCTGAGGTAGTCCGGAAGGAGTTCTAGAAATGTGGGGTTTAGTCCCACCGCTGAGGTAGTTCGGCACGAGTTCTACACATGTGGGGTTTAGTCCCACCGCTGAGGTAGTTCGTAAATATGCTCTACACATGTGGTTCGCTACCACCTCTGATGTAGTTCGTGGGGCGTTGAAAGTTGTTTAGGTTTAGTAGTGGCTCAACAAATTTATATCATGTGTATGACGTTGTTTTTAAGATATTGCTCATAAATTTATAACTGAGATTGCTACATTTAAAATCATTTTGTGCATATAAAACCTGTGAACTCACCAACTCTTGTAGTTGACGCTTGTTTGACATGCTTTTACAGGGTAAGAAAGACTCATGGTGACACTTATTAGAAGCCGTGTCACAATTATCGCTTTCAAAATTTCTTTTATGTTTATTTTGCAAACTTGTATTTGGGATTGTAAACTTTAGTTATGATGTGTTTATGTTTTAAATTGTATGGTTGTGTTGTTTATACACTATTTCTATGAGACTCTACCTGCCATACCTCGCGTTTCCGCTTTAGCGGGGTGTGACAGATTTGGTATCAGAGCGATAGGTTATAGAGAACACCGGTTTTCTAAGAAAACCATACACTATAACCCAAAATTTTACGAATTAATTTTCTTAGTTAGAGTCTCAAAAATTTAAAACGGACATACTACTAATATAACTAGAACGGGTAACTTCTTAGCATACTGTAACTAGACATAGCCTGATCACCTGTGTCTAATTAAGTATGTAYAAGGAGAGACGCGGATYGGTTATGTTAGSTGTTTGTCTAAAAGTTAAGGACTTCKTACTCAATAAGAAAAACACGGTTCGCTTGTGTGAGTTTGCATAAATATTTGCATTCTTTTTATTATGATTCGTTTAATGATTTTTAATTTTTTTTAATATCGCAGCATTATGTCAGAAAATGAACATGTGAACTCCGAAGACTACGATCCCTCAGAGCACAGCTACGATAGTGGCAATGATGCCACTGAATCTTTGGCGCGGTCACCCACCCCACAGCTGCCTAGCTCTGTGCCCGCACAGCCGCCACACGGAGTCAGAATTAGGGCTACCGCCTGAATGAGCATTCCTCCACCCGTGAGGATGTCTTTCTCTGCCCCAACTGGAGCTGTGAGGGAGTCATCATGATCACACACTCATAGTGTAACACCTCCACCCGCTACCAAGACCACATCGGAGCGTACTCCGGGTATGACTACCCTGGGGAATTTGTGGGTTTTGGGTATAGCTCAAGATCTTGAGATATGTCAACTTAGGCTGGAGCACTATCGACACTTTGCTGATGGAGTGATCACAGCCCTAGGCACTCAAGATAGTATGATGGATCGTTCACTAGAGTTGATCTTCATAGCTAGGAGGGCGATAAGGAGGTTGCACACTTTCTTGGCAGTGTTAGCTGGAATTTTGATGATAGTGATAGGGTTGCTTATTTGGAGTCTTATGCGTTAGAGGATTCTATTTGTTAAGTTGTTGATGGTTGAACTTTAAGACTTTCTTTTGAGGCTTATAGCCGTGGTTTGTGAACAATTTTCTTTTATATTGCACGTCTTTATTTTATTTATGGATCCTATGAGATTTTGCCTATGGATAGTTAAGTTTTGTTGATTATCGATTTAATACCTTGTTATTATAAGTTATTATATTATTATCTTGATTGCATGATTAGATAATTGAATTATACCATGCATAAGTCAATAAAGTAGCTACAACGTTAAACAGTAAAAATAACCGAACTTCGACTTAAAATTTGTGTATTAAAAGTATGCCTCCAAGAAGGAGTCCTTGCAGCACGAGAGAAAATCCTGAARGCCAAACACCTGATATAGCACAGTTGATAGCTCAACAAATTCGGGAGGCAGTACCAACTATTGTTGCTCAGGACACAGCGGGCATTAATGCAAATCAAAGGAGTGAAGGAGGCCCTAGCACCGAGAATCCCGTCAGAGAGGAGAATTATAACACCAATGATAGAGGATGCAGTTACAAGACATTAATGTCCTGCAAGCCCAAGGAGTTTCATGGTAAAGAAGGTGCAATTGGATTATTATCATGGATTGAGAGCATGGAGTCGGTACTCCATATTAGCAAGTGTTCCGAGGACTGTAAGGTGGAGTATGCAACATGCCAACTTCAGGGAAGAGCCCTAACCTGGTGCAACATACAAGTTCAAACCCGTGGTCGCCAAGCTACCTATGAACTATCATGGGAAGAACTCAAAAAGTTACTCATCGAAGAATATATTGTCCTAAGAGCGAAATTCAGAAATTGGAAGTCGAATTCTTGAATCACACCATGAATGGTGATACACAGCTCGTTTTCATGAGCTTGCCAAGTTAGTACCTCATATGGTCACTCTAGAGGAGAAACGAATTGATCGATATATCTGGGGATTGGCACCTGAAATCCGAGGTATGGTCACTTCGGCAAACCCAACCACTATACAAAACGCAGTGGTGTTGGCAAATCGTCTGACAAATGATGCAGTTAGATCAGGGATTTTAAAGCAAGACAAATTTGGTGGAAAGAGGAAATTAGAGGGGCAATCGTGGAAAAGGACCAAAAATGATTTAGGCAAAAACCAAAAAGTAATAAGAA
>NC_037537.1:11159738-11161066 GCF_001531365.2 Cynara cardunculus var. scolymus | reverse complement strand
TTTACAAACACATTTTACAAACACATTTTACAAACACATTTACAAACACATTTTACAAACTTACAAATGTATTTGAAGCATCTTAAATTTCTAAACTACCATAAATCATACCATACAATTGTAAACATACAAGACCATTTTACAAACATATTTTACAAACACATTTTACAAACACATTTGAAGCATCTTAAATTTCTAAACTACCATAAATCATACCATACAATTGTAAACATACAAGACCATTTTACAAACACATTTGAAGCATCTTAAATTTCTACACTACCATAAATTTTACCCTAAATCATACCTAAATACAAACCCGGCAGTGGTCGGCCACGGTGGTGAAGACGACGGTGGTGGACGGCGGAACAGGGACGGCGACTCCGGTGGTGAAGACTCCGGCGGAACAGGGACGACGGCGGTGGTGGTCGGCGGAACAGGGACGACGACGGTGAAGACCACGGCGGTGAAGACGACGACGGTGAAGACGACGGCGGTGAACACTCCCGGGTCTCTCTCTCTCTCTCTCTCTCTCGATTTCGATATCGGGTCTCTCTCTCTCGATCTCGTAGCTCGCTCTCGATCTCGTAAATGTGCAGTGTAAACTGTAAAGTTAAAATGAGGCGTACCTAGGTAAATGTAATAAAAATCAGCGACGGATCACATCCGTCGCAAATGTTGTACACTTTTCAAAACAATTCAGCGACGGAATCATTCCCTCGCAAATTCTGATTCATGAAAGTGTATATATATATAAATAATATGTAATAATATATATATATATAATATATATAATAATATATATATAAATAATATGTAATAATATATATATATATATATATATTATTATATATATATCACGATAAACTCAATATATTCCGGTAAATAGATTAAGTTCCAATAAAACCGAACAAATCCCAGTTAAATGGGTTAAGCCCCGATAAAAAAAATAAGAAAATAGGACAAATCCTTCGCTGATCCCTCACAGATCAGCGAGGGATCAACGAGGGAAAATGATTTTTACAAATTCCCTCGCTGATCTGTGAGGGATCAGCGAGGGAATTGGCAAAAAACATATCCCTCACAGATCAGCGAGGGATGAACGAGGGATCAGCGAGGGAATTGTCCTATTTTCTTAATTTTTTTTATCGGGGCTTAATCCATTTAACGGGCGGTCCTAATCGCGACAAAAACCATTTATAACTGGTCCCGGTTCCGGCCCCATAACCGGTTACGGCCGGTCCTTTGCAAAAAAAATAATTTTTTTTTCAAATTTTTGGTAATTCATAAATTTATATACATATATATAACAAAATATATTTTTAAAC
>NC_037537.1:11154359-11158923 GCF_001531365.2 Cynara cardunculus var. scolymus | reverse complement strand
CGAATAAAACCCATTAAGGCTCAAATAGAACCGAATAAAGCCCATTAAGGCCCAATAAAACTCAATTACAACATTGTGTAAACATATATATATATATATATATATAACACGGGGCGACGGGTATATATATTTATAACACATGCATATATGTGCATATAATACCACAACATATGTATATATATATATATACAAACAACACATATACATACATACATACATACGACATCGACATATAAAAATATATACATATAACACATATACATACATACGACATCGACACACACATATATATATATATATATATATATATATATATATATGCATGTGTTATATGTATATATACCCGTCGGTCAATTATATATACACATATATACATGTGTACTAGTTGCTAAACACGATTGGATGAATGAATATATGTTTAAACGTATGTGTATACACATATACACATGCATATATTGCGGTTAGCAACCACAACATATATATATATATATATATATACACACACACACACAACATATGACATGCATACATACGATATCAATACATAAAAATATGTACATATAACACATAAAAATGAGAAAATAGGAAAAATAGAAAAATCCCTCGCTGATCCYTCGCAAATCAGCGAGGGATTCTGAATTTTTGTCATTTCTCTCGCTGATCCCTCGCTGATCCCTCGCTGATTTGCGATGGATCAGCGAGAGAATTATTTTTTTGGTATTTCCCTTGCTAATCCCTCGCTGATCTGCGAGGGATCAGCGAGGGAATTATTTTTTCGAAATTTCCCTCGCAGATCAGCGATGGATCAGCGAGGGAATTATTTTTTTGGAATTTCCCTCGCTGATCAGCGAGGGATCAGCGAGGGAAATTTTCCCTCGCAGATCAGCGAGGGATCAACGAGGGAATGAGTTTTTTGGCATTTCCCTCGCTGATCTGCGAGGGAGAATTTCCCTCGCTGATATTCGTCGCTGATACCTGGTTTTCTAGTAGTGTATCCAATTATCACATCAAATAGTCCAATAACTCATCTATCACATTATGATTAATCTCATCGCATCATATAGGTAAAATGATAATTTCTCGCATCACATGAGTAAGACAACTCCAATTCATCACAACACACTGGTGCGAGAACCCATCTCATCGCATCATATAGGTGCGATAAACTCAACTTGTCGCATCACTAGGATGCGATAAGTTCAACTCCTCGCATCACAAGGATGCGACAAAACCCAATCATCGCATGAATATGATGCGATAACTTAAGTCATCGCATCACACAGATACGACAACTTAAAGTCATCGCATCACACAGATGCGACAACTTAAAGTCATCGCATTATAAGGATGCAACAACATACAACAACTTGATCAAAAACCCAAATTACATTCTATTGATTATTTCACCCTTATCCTGATATATACTTCTACTTGACATGTCATCCTTATAACCAAAATACATATCTTCCTAATATGTCACTCTTATAACCAAAATACACTTCTACTTGATATGTCATCCTTATTCCATTCACTTGATATAAACACATCAAAATACTATAATTATGCTAATCATAGCATCAAAAATAGTTTTATATTATTCTCATGTAAGGAACCCTATGGTTCCAATTTCAACCAAATAAGATGAAAGTTATAAAATGAATTCACCTTATATATATATATATATATATAATCACACATAAATGTTGATACGAAGATGAACAAAAACAATTAATCCAGGACAAGAATCACAAAAATTGTTTCTACTTGCTTCCTCTTTTTGGTTCTGTTTTCTTTGAGCTCACGCACACTGAAGACTTTTTTTTTTTTACTTTCATAACATTCCCCAATGAGATAAACTATTATCTCATTAATAAACATAATCAAATAACATGAATAAAGAGGTAGTGGATTTAAAAAAAATAGTTTAGGCACATTAACCCAACAAACGCCTCAAGATACCACCCTTATTCAAAAACAACCTCGATCTCTTAACCGATAACCCGGTTATCACATAACATTTGATATCACACTCGATATCACCGACAATAAGAGTAGGTTATCAACATTCTACGTACTATATTCATTTAACAAATTCTGGTCCGAGTTTTAACAATGTTGATGTTTGCTTATCACATTATTAACACATAAGAGTAGGTTCTTTGCTTATCACATTTTTTTATAACTCTAATGTATCACAAGTTGTTTGCTTACCAAATATTATAACACACTATCACATAACTATCAGCTATTAGCACATACTATCGTACATTCATGTACTTGGATTGACATTTTAGAGAGTAATTGAAAATGGAGATAATCCATTAATTTATAAGGTGTTATGTGATTTATCTTATAACAACTACAAATTTATGCGTATAGGAACAATGAAAAGGAGCTATAGGTTAGTATCAAACAAGAAGGGAACAAATTTTTCTAACACCGTAGAGAACCCTTTGGATGTTGAAAATGAGAGTGAAAATGTTCCAGAATTGAACGTTAACCAGGGAGATGAAGTGTGACTGATGGTTTAACTAGAGAAGATATATATATTATTTATTTGTTTTTCTAAAAATGTGATTGTAGTATTTCATATGTTCCATACCTACAGATGTGTGATATGTTTATGACATGTGATTTGCACAAGTTGGTTAATATGAATGATATGAGGTATACCGTAACTTTGTCTATACCTCTAAAATTGTCGGCTTCTCCTCCTTAACAACAATGGTAACTCCCTTCTCCACTGGAAAAATGGAGCTCATAAATTCTCAACAACAATAGTTCTCCGCTTTACGTAAATCCCTTCTCCCTCTCCCCATCCCTCCTCCTACCATCCCCATCGTCTCAACATCCGTGTGTGAAGATCAAGAATCTTTAATCTATCTGGATCGATCAATCTTGAGATGTTCTTTTATAGTCCATCAATCTGTGGAGCCTGATCGATTTGTTTTTCTCTCAATTTTTCTGATTTAGAATTAGGTATTTGTTTAGATTTAGGGTTAGTTTTATATAATAAATTTTTATATTTTTATGCTCCTAAAGTTACTAGTGTTAGTTCTTCATGTTAATGCTGATGTCATGGTTGAATAAGTTTGATTTTGAGTTTTGATGATTAAGATATAAAGATTTAAGTTTATTTGGTTTGTGCTCTGGTGTGAGATGACCATAGATAGGGTTATGTGGTTGGAAAACATGACCAAATGAAGGGGCTGTGTGGTCGTAGAACATAATCGGAGAAGGGGTCGTGTGGTCGTAGAACATAATCGGAGAAGGGGTTGTGTGGCCGTAGAATATGCCAGGAGATAAGGCGGTGGTGGCCTGAGAATAACTTGAGAAGGGGCATTTATTATCGAAAAAATAATATTTTTTTTAAAAGTAAAAGGACTAAAATACCCTTAATTTAGAGAATCTAAAATTAATGATATCAAGGAGAGGGACCTAATCTGTAACAAAAGAGAAACCATAATTACCATAAATACGATTATTCCGTTTGGAGGCCACAATCAAAACTTCATATAATCACATGGACATAATTTGTAATTTACTCTATAAAATATTATATACGAATTGGCAATAATTACAAAAAAGTTTAGGTTCTAAAATATTATAATTGATCCTTCTCTAAATGTTAAGATTATGCTTATCAAGTTTTTAAAAGCTTTCCTAAAGATAAGTTCAATATAAAAAATCCAGAATTCTAAGATATATAATATATATATTATTATATACCCCATACACGTGTGTGTAATTATCTCTTAAATTCATGAGTTGATATGAATCTCTTTCCAATAATTAATAGTCATCACATAAATATTATACTATATGATATTATATATTATATGTATGTATACTATATTATAAAATACTTGACAAAAATTTTTAAAAATCATTATTTATATAAGAAATACCGTTTATTGATGCATATTACTTGAAATTCAAGATTACAAGTAAATTATGTGTAAGTACAACTTATTAAAGGTTCATGTTTGAATTCGTATAACTAACAGCAGATAAATATAATCGAGAGAATAAATATCTCATTTTAAATATAAAATATTTAAAATATAATTAGAATAATCATTGAATTATAATAAAATACTTAATTATTATCTTTATAAAAAATATATTAAACAAAAAATAAAAAATGAATTAAAGAAATACATAATTTTTTTTTAATAGTTAGTTTGGTACTAAATATCATTTTTTTTTAATTCTTTATGATGTTTTCATATTTATTTTTTATTTAAAAACACAAGTATTATCGCTTTCTCAAAATCATATAAAATCGTATTATAACATCGATAGAGACAAAAAAAAAATATAAAACATTAAAATCGAGATGTAGCTCGCTGTATTGTGTGAGTACACTTCTAGTATATATATAATATGGTTAAAAATTTCACAAACAAGATTGTTGCTTATAAATCACCTTTGAGGTTTTATGTTTACAAGTAATTGGTATATACATACAAATATTTGAAGTATTTATAGTAAATTCTTTAAAATAAGAAAATAAATATTTTTTTTTATTTTGTTCCAACAACTTCTTTATATTATTTTCTAA
>NC_037537.1:11139286-11154217 GCF_001531365.2 Cynara cardunculus var. scolymus | reverse complement strand
ATAATAATAATTCAATTCTATTGGTATAATGAATAAAAAATAAATTTCTCTCATATATAAAAGAGACTCTCTATACTTAAAGCTTTCTCTAGTTATATATATTTTGGAGAATAATATAAAGAATAAACTGGAGTAATATAGAGAAAAAAACACCATTTTTTTTATCTTAGAATTATGTTGAAGATGCTCTAAAATAAAGAAAACTAAAGAAAGAAAATTAATTCTACAAATTTTGACAGATAAATAATAAATTAATTTCCTTCTAACAAAAAAGACAAAATCTCTAAAAATAATTAAATTGAAACTAGAAAAAGATACTATTTTAATATTTTTTTTTTAATTCCAACATATTCTCAGAAATGAGAATGCAAAATAATGAGAATAGGACATTAAGTTAAATGACAATTTCCTCCAATCAAATTGGCCTCTTAACCATTTCTCTCCTGGGTTGACAATATCACTACTTTTGTGTTTGCGGACCTAGCTAAAGACCCAAAATTCAACACATATATGCAATTGCGACAACCATATATTATGACGGCTAGGTCCGCAATTGCAACGGTAAACTGGTTGAATTTAACATTTTTTTTTGTGTTTTAGCTATTGCAAACCTGGGTATTGCGGATCTAATGACATTTGGGTCAACCCGAAAAATAAATGGTTAGCAAGCCATTTAAATAAGAAAAATGATCATTTGAGCTTTCCTCCTAATTTGGTGAGGTTTGAAAACTTATGGGTCTATAATATTATATTATATCAAATCAAACTACATTTTTCATTATCATTTTATTCTTTACCTCTTCAATATCCCAACCAAATTTCCCCTTTAGATAACTACATTTTATTCCAACATAAAGATAAAACAATATTTGATCTTCTATATTAAAGATAAATTAATTTTTTATTTATCTTCATTAATAAGATTAAATTATTATTATTTTATATCCTAAAAAATATATTAAGAGGATAAATTTACATCATATTTTTATAATATAATGAATGTTAAAATATTTAAAATAAAGGATTTGTTTTGAAATTAATTGTATTTATTTTTAAAGATTTTGATTTTTTATTATAGAGATTATGTAAAAGTACTTTTAAAACTATCTAATATAATTTCTTACGGGATCTTTAATTCATCAAGATAATAGATAAATAGTATATACGTAAAAAAAGTAGGTGGAAAATATAGAAATAAACACATGTGAACAAAAATTGCATATAACCCTGGAAATAAATCCAAAAATAATCAAGAAGAAAAGGTTGTTGCAAATTACATTCCGCTCCCTTGTTGTTTTGACTTTTCAAATTTTGAGCTACACCTTCTAATTTTCGTATCTTTTTTAATCTAAACCATGTTTAATTCTTTTGAATATATCAAGTTAGAACATCTTCGGTAGCTGTGTTATAATAGAAGTTTTGATGGTTTAGAAAAGCGTTATACATCAACAACTATGTAGTAACTCTGAGCTACCCACAAAACAAATGATCGGTTTGAGATTAGTCGATTCAAATAACGGATTTGATATCTAGATTAATTAAAAAAAAAGTTTGTGTGATCAAAAGATTTCTTTTCAAAAATAATGAAAAGTAGAAGGGGGAAATATTGAAATAGAGGTTCTTTCCAATTTCAGCCCACTTTCCGAAAACAAAGAAAGGCATTAATGGCAGAAATTTGTTTGAAAAAAGCAAGAGTGGGACCCAGAAACCACCCAATGTGGCAAAAAGAAGAAGAGAGAGAGAAGAAAAGAGTCATGCAGGCAATAGACTCTCGTTGAATTGCCATGCAAGCTTGCCGTTTCCATATCTCTTCGCCATTTGGGGGAAACGCCTCTTTATCTTCCCCACTCTCCCCATATTTAGCAACTTACCCCATTCACCAAACAGGGTTTTAGAAGGTTTCTTTTTCCTATTATATATACATATATATAGAGGGAGAACCAAATATTAATTTGGGGAAAAAACCAGAAATTCTTTCTGGGTTGTTTTCCTTGTTCAATTCGGTGTTCGATTTTGTGGGGTTTTCTGGGTTCGATTTAAGATGGGTAGAGGCAAAATCGAAATCAAGAAGATTGAGAATGTAAGCACCAGACAAGTGACGTTCTCAAAGAGGCGTGCTGGATTGCTTAAGAAAGCGCATGAACTTGCTGTTCTTTGCGATGCCGAAGTTGGAATCATTGTTTTCTCTAATACTGGTCGTCTTTACGATTTCTCCAGTTCTAGGTATACATTGTTGCATGTGTTTTTGGATTCGATTTTTGAGTTTCTATTGCTGTTTGTTCTTTCCCTTTTGGGGGTTTTAAGTTTAATCAAGATTTATGGGTTAATGGGTGTTATTTATTGTATAAATCTTTCAATGCTATTGATTTTGGGGATTCAATTGAAGTTTACAATTTGCGATTTCTGTTTTTTGGGCTTGAAAAAGTCCGATTACTTGTTCTATTGAATGGATCTATGTCTGTTTGCATGTGATTTAATTCTCGATTTCACAAAATCAGTTCAACGATTCATATATGCATTCCTGATGATGATTAACTAAGATCCCCAAATCCCTTCTAAAGAAACGTTCTTGCATTCTGGTGTCTATGTTTACATTCATCTTAAATCATTCTTATTCTGATTGATTTCTTGGATTTTGGATTATTGTTTCCAGCCAATTGATTTTTGTCTGCATATTCATTCATTCATTCCCATTTTCTAGTCTGGTTTTTATGGAGAAACTGCTAAATTCAGTGTTAATGGTAGTTTTTGAATCCAATTAAGGTTTCCGAAAAAGAACAGAGCTATTTTCTAAACATAAGTGTGTATGAGTTTTTGTATAGAGGATAGAATCACATATTCAACTGATACACATATTCATATGTGAAGATAGCAGTGTATGAGTTTTTGTGTCTGCATATTCATTCATTGATCCTTTTGTGGTGTTTTTTTTTAATTTCATTTTGTACATGTTCTTGCACTTTTGTCGATTTCTTCTGTAAAATAGCAACTTTCAAGGATTACAAGACGTTGGACATCTTTACAAATGAGTGGGAGGTTTGGGGTTACCTATCTTACCCTCCGACACACAATTGTCCTATTTCATGATTGCCATGAGACCGGTACAATTGAGGCGTTTCTGAGGACGACGTTGTACCTTTTTTCAAAACTAATACATCTCTTGATGTTCGTTTTTAGAAGAAAAAGAAAATAGTTTTTGTAGTACCGCCTACATGTTACTCATGTCAATTGTCATGTCTTATAGTTTTCAAAGTAGGACGTAGGGCCCTCAATCGAATGATTATTTAAGGGTCCTACGGTAAGCTTTGGTAAATAGAATTTTCTTTTGGCTTTTAGCGTCAAGTTAAAAATTTTCTCAATTAGGAAAGTTATAATGTATTGTATGGGTAGTAAACACACGACACATGTTAAAGGTACCATCAAACTTAGTATCAGATGATGTAGATGATGGCGAGTCTTATTTTGTTTGTTTGACTTATTCATTCTTTCATCATATCTCTTCATCATATACGATAAATTTGAAGGTATCTTTAGCTATTACATTGCTAACTACATCAAACTATAGAAAAAAAACTATGCAAAAAGGGTATGAAATTGCATGTCTCAGGGACAAGTGAGTCGAACCCTGACCTTTCACTCATTCTGCAAGGATGTTACCTACGTACCTGCCAAGCTAAAGCCGTGGGACCAACTATTGAAAAAAATGGTGAAGTAAAGAAAGGCTAAAAGTTGCAATTTAAACCTTTTCATGATATAGTAATTGATTTTTATGATAACATTCAACTCATTTTCATGATATTGCAGCATGAGGGGAATTATTGATCGGTATAATAGGGCTACTGAACCATCTACATCACAATTGCAGGTTGAGATGGTATTCAAATCTTATATTTTTCCCTTTTCTAAATATAGTTCTATTCGGGTGCATTTGGTATGCAGACTACATGGGACAGGACGAGACAAAAAAATAGTCCCATGTTTGGCATGTCATGGACAAAAAAAACATGGGACAAGGTGGGACTATTTTTAATTTTAGTGGGACAAATCTTGATATTTCTTGTTCCACCAAAAAAGGTGGAACAACATGAGACTAAAGTTAAAATGACAATATTTTGATTGATTTGTTGTCATTTTACAATCATCATATGATATAAAATAACATTGAACAACATTTAGGGGTAATATGGTCATTTTAATAGTTTTGTCTTGTCCTGTCCTAGTCGTACCAAACATAGGACAGACGATTAGTCATGTCCTGTCCCGTACCGTCCCGTCCTGTTCCATCCAGTCTGCGTACCAAACACTACATTCGTATTTCATATATAATAAAATTTGCAACTTATGCTGTATGTAGCGAGCTTTGAGTCTAACCGGTAAGGTTATTGTTTTGTGACGAGAAGGTCACGTGATGTTTTTGCAAAACGTGAGGGAAGGGATTGCCCTTTTTATGCCTAGTATCGTATATATACACCCATTGTTGATTTCATGTATTTCTTCTTTTGTGAATAGAGGCAAGAACAAGCTGAGCTTGAAACTTTGAAAAATGAAGTGGCAAGACTTAGAAGCGAAAATGCGTATGTACTCATTTCATTATTCTAATATATATATATATATATAGGGGCCGGTTCATATAAGAAGTCTAAATATCGTGAGAAGGTAAGAAGGGAAAGTTTATATGTAAATCCATTGAAAAAATCTGAAAGAAAATCTATTTAAAGATGCATATGTGAACCGACGTTACAGATTATTCATATGGGTTCACAAATGCATCTTCAAATGGTTTTTTTCAACGACTCACAAATGAACCTTCTCTTAACATTCCGTTCTTACCTTCTCATGATATGTTGTCTTCTTATTTGAATTTGAATGTCCAACTACATACATATGTGTGTGTGTGTGTGTGTGTGTTGGTCTTTCTCTTATTGCAAAGAGATGGTAAAATTATGTTGTGAAGCTGTTGGTAGTTATGTTGATGGTGTAGGCGGTTGATGGGCAATAATCTTGGGGGCACGAGTGTGCAGGAACTGCACAAATTAGAGCAAAAACTGAATGATAGCTTAATTTCTATTAAAGATAAGAAGGTTGGCTTTTATCTTCACCACCACCACCACCACTACCACCACCACCACCACCACCACCACCACCACCACCACCATGCACAATTAACGTATGAATATGTATGATAAATGATCTTTTCAGGATGCTATGTTGTTTGAGGAGATTGAAAGATCAAATCGCAAGGTAAATTCTACAACTTATTTCATTTGACTCTTCTGACTCGTATTCAGAGGTACAACGCAGAATATAATCGAAACAAAAATGAAATTTTTGTTATGGTTTTTAAGAAGATGATGAATATATATTACATGTTAGTAAGTATTAACTGTTTTTGTTGTCTAGGAGCGAGAGCTGGGCTATGAGAATGAAGTTCTTCGAGGAGAAGTAATATATTCGTTACTACATTGGATTGACTGAAGTTTCTTAATTAAGTAATCGTCCTTTTGTTTAATGTTTAGTTGTACGTATGTATGTTGGCAGATTGATAAGTTGACGCGGTTTATCCCGTTAACTCAGCAGCCGAGTCAACCAGGTTTCCTAGAATACACTCCTGCTGCTGCTGGGCCAAGTAGTAGTGCTGGTCTCTCGAGGCAGGACCGAGTTAGCCCTGATACTGTGTGCTACTATGGATCTGACAACACAGATTCAGAAACCGCACTTCAGTTGAGGTACGGATCTATTCAAACTCAAATTTGTTACACACATACACACATATATAGGGAGACGAAGTATCGTGTAAGAAAAAGAGTTAAGGTGAGAAACGTAAGAAGAGATCTACACCTTTGATCACTTTTAATCTCATGTCCACCCATGAATTGCGTATTAGAAGGGAATTGATCCAGTGCATCGCGGTGCATCTCATTAGTGTTGATCTTCAATTAGGATTGATCCAAGGGTGGAGATCCCTTCTTACTCTTCTCAACGGAACCCAACCCTATATGGGGAAGGGTTCAAATGATACCACCTTTATTTTGCGAAAACACTTTTTTACTATGGTCAATCACATGAGATATACATACTAAATTAGAGATGCGGGCGACCTTTAGCATGACCTAGGTCGTGGACTGAGCCACCCACACATCACCAGCCACCAGGTCCCTTACTTGTATTATCACATGTGACAAGTGTGTTCTCGTATTTTCATAAAATGAAGGTGTTTTCATTTGAAACTCCACCTATATACATGTCTGTGTGTATATAATTTAAGACGAGAACGGATGAAAATGATTCACATTGGTAAAGGGAAATGTGGGTTTGCATATATATCTTTATATGTAAATAATTGGTACAAAGGTAAGCAACCAAACGTGAGTTCAAATATGCATCTTCAAATGGATTTACGTATATGAATCATTTACCCCTACGATTTTAACCTTTTTCTCTTTCTTATTTGAATCTTCCCATATATTCACACACACACACACAGTTTTTGGTGATAATATTATCTCATTTTCATAAAATGTAAATATGCTTTGAAGATGGATCTTGAAACTGTAAACCCCACGAAGCCAGTAAATCTAAAACTGTAAACCCCACGAAGCCAGTAAATCTAAAATGGTTCTACTTTTCTGTTTTTGCCAATTCCACAGGTCGATATGATGTTTTGTTCTCGAATACATTTGTGAATGAATCTGATATGGAGTGTTAGCTTGTTGTGCAGGCCGCCATGCAGTGACCACTTGAAAATGAAGGAGGAGGCGAAGAGAGAAAGTAGTTCGAGTCGTTCGTCTGATAGTAAAGATATGGAGGAGTGATGAATCGTTTTTGTCATAGGAGATTGTTTGAATTACGGTTACAGGTTTTGTCTGATCAGTCTTTAGTACCTTAATTGGGATTCATTTCCATTCTGAAACATTAATTGTTCTTTGCATATCAGATACTCCAAGATCCTTGGAGCTGTAAGTTGCTTCATAATAGGTTATAAACTTCGAGTTGAAAGGGTATTTCAATACGAAGCAGCAGGGTACATTTGTCTTTTGAAATGAGTAGGGATATTTGTGGTTTGTTCCAACCTATGCTCTTGTAACGGTAAAAATTCAAAATTACGGTCGCGACCGATATTTGAAATAGCGGTTATAGCCGTCCAAAAATAGGAAAAGTATTAATAAACGAGCTAATCGCAAGCAATAGGTTCAACATCTGAATCAACATCATTTAATAAGTTCACTTCTTCATTTAGGCTAGCTTCCCCTTCTCCTCTTCATCTCCAATGTTAATGGATTAAACTTAAGAAAAATAAAAGCCCAACAAAAGAAATACCGGAAATAAAGTCCAACTATCTACTGAAAATAAAGCTCAAACCCCCCCAAAAAGTAACGTTAATATCGAACGAATTGACCCTAAATATCGGTCAAAATTACGGTAAATGGCCATGATAATTGCGCTACCGCAATTTAAATCGCAATTTAACCACTGTTATTTTACTAATGTTCGCTATTCGAAATATCGTCGCAACAACAACGCTATTACACTGCAATTAACAGCATAGGTTCCAACTTTAGTGGGTACCGGTTCATCGTTCACGTGATCTGATTAGAGACGGGGATTCCCTGCACTAACAGGTCGAGAGACAGGTATTTTATTATGCTCAAATTTTTTGTTATATTATATGCTATATTGTTTTTCACATCGATTGGAAGACCATGCACCTCCATGTAAGGTCACTTATCTTTCGTTATTCTTGTCTATTTTATTCTATCCCAATAAGTATGGATGCCATCGTATAATTCCTTCGTCCAAAGATAAAAAAATTTAAGTTCGTGAAATGTGCAACTGTATTAATTTGTTTTGTGCTACCGTATGTATTTTGAAACTACAATGAGAACAAGTTATATTTAGTAGAGTAGGTTTGCAAGACTTTTATTTCACCCCAGACTCAAGCTCGAATCCTGTTAGTGTCATTTTTCTAGTCAAATGGTGTCATCATTTGAAAAAAAAATTGTATATTTATTTTTTATAGTCAAACGGTGCCATCGTTTGAAATTTTTTCCCTATATTTTTTTCTTCTTATAATCAAATTATGCTACCGTTTGAAAATATTTATGAGTCCGTCTCTGCTAATAAACCTTTTTTCTTTCTTAATATTTCGTACACGAATGCGTTATAAATGAGGTCAAAACGTCACTTCATTTACTAATCATGTTGTATAATTTTGATTTTAAAAATAAAACGACATGTTGCATGACGGCTTGAATTACATTCTCTCTTCGGCAAAAACCACCTCCGTCATTTTCAAAATGGTCATTGCATGGAGGCTTGAAAATTAATAGTCGAAAAGATAATATCCGATTGATTCACAAATGTATTTGAGAGCAAAACATCGACTCATGGAAAATTACAAAAAGGTCTAGTATTTTCTAGGTATGTAAGGTTTATTAGTACAGTTTGGCTTTTTGAGGTCTGGCAGATAGTTACATATTACATATGGGAAAGAGACGATAACACCAAAGTGTTGTTATATACGTATGGAAATGGTGGATAAATTTGAGTTTGAAAAGTAATAGGAAAGATGATCGTTAAGTCCTACCGTACCAGAATTAAAGTGTTGTCTCCGAATCTATGTTGTCGGATCCATAGTAGCAAATTGTATCCTACTTCGAGAATTCAACACTTCTGCTTGGCACAACAGCAACACGATTGCATGAGTGTGTTCTAGGAAACCTGGTTGACTCGGCTGCTGAGTTAACCGTCCACCAAGATTATTGCCTTTCAACTGCCAATCTAAGGCTGAATTGGCACATGATTTCTCGAGGCTTTGGTTGTTCTCCTCTATTTACAAATGAATATACACACAAGAAATCAACAATGGGTGTGTGTAAACAAGAGATATAATATATAGCTTAGAATCTTGTATGGCTAGAACGATACTAGACACAAAAGAGTGATCCATTCCTTACTAGTTAGTTTCAGAGCTTGCTTTATACAAATACGTTGTAGATTCTATTATGAACCTAAATACAACTCCAGTACAAAAGGGAAAAATATAAGATCGAGTACCATCTCAACTTGAAATTGTGATGTAGATGCTTTTGTAGCCCTACTGTGTCCATCAATTATTCCCCTCGTGAAGCAATATCATGAAAATGATTTGATCCTTTTGTCATATATAAAATCAACTGGTCTCGTGCAACACCCTAAACTCCACATTTGCATATAACATGTATTTCATATATCAAGAAATATACAAATTTTACATCTTCAGTCCCAACTGTACAAGAAACTATAATGCATAATTTACAACTCAAAAATTCCAAAAATACATTCTTGTACTCCACTTGTATAAAGAAGCAAACCAAAAAATCCATCAGATAATATGTTGATTTTCATAGATAGGTAAGCATCAATAGAAAAATAATCACATTTTCCCTTTCCCCTAATCCCTGGACATAGTCTGAACTGCAATGCATATTTTTAAAACACAAAATAAGGATTAGACTTTGAGGTCTAGTGATAAATCCTTTTTCTTTGCAATTACATGGTAAAGATCACCAAAACATGTTACGAAAATTACCTTTGAACATCCGACCAATTTGATAAAATATAACTTCAGTAATACAACAAATTGCAAGTTATAAATACATTTTTTGCCACATAAGAAATATAACCACTCAGGTTCTCATAGACATTTGGTACACAATTCCCAAAACTCTTAAATCTCATAAGACCAGAGCTTATAAACTCAACTTTCAAAAACATATAAAGAAATACCAACGACCAGAGAGCTCTTGGTCATTAATTAAAACTTTTAAAATAAGAACTGTTTTGAACTCATAAGAAAATTGAATTGAATAATAACCAAAGACCCTCCAGGTTTTATTTTAATTCATTACTCTTTTGAACTGTCAAAATATAATATTTGATATCCTAAAAACATTTGAAAGACGGGCAATTAATACCTCCGGCTATAAGCCATTTTCCTCTTCTTAATAACATAATTGTTATCATTTCAATAAGAACAATATTTCCAGGTCTTCATGTCACAAAAAAATGTTAACTCAAAATTATCGCATCTTATGGATGTGACAACACGAGCTATAATAGTAACACAGCTCTCACAATTGTCACCCTTATCCCAATGTAGACCTCTCCTTGATATACCACCCTTATCCTATAGTACATCTCTTCTTGATATGCCACCCTTAGCCCATGGTACACCTCTCCTTGATATGCCACCCATGTTTCCTCATTAAATCTGCAGTTTTAGCCAATAATGACCTAAAAAACAGTTTCATTTCAGAAACTTTATCTCAAGAACTTTCACAGTCCTTAAACCCATTTTTCAATATTATCTCAACATCTCTATCAAAAACAGTTTACTTCTCAACAGTTTTTGAATACCATAGTATCTTTCCTCAAAAGCAACATTCGAAAGATACATAAAAGTAACATTAGTCCTCGTCGGACAACACTTGGGTATTAAAACATCTTCACCGGTCAATACTGTGATCGGTAACATTCTCACCGGTCAACAATTGAATAATTAACATTTAAACCAAACAACACTTAGAAGATAGATATCCACTCTGAACAATGCTTTGTCCGATAAACATCCTTATCGGACAAAGTATTGGGCGATGAACACCCAATCCAGTCAACACTCTAAAACCATAATACTCAGTCTGTTAAGACTTGAGCGATAAGATGCCCAATCTGAATAACACCTGGTCCGATAAAGAAACTCACCAGACAAAACTTCGTCCGGTAAAGGTCCTCACTGGACAACACTTATATACAAGTTTTCTCGCCAGTCAATGCATGACTGATAAGTGACCCTCAACGGAAAACACCGTGTCCGATAAAAACCCTTCATCGAACCATACCTTTAAACATAAGAATATATACAACATACGTACAACACGCTGCTCATAAATTCTTGACATGAAAACCAATATTTTAACAGTACATATTCAAACTCAAAGACTGTTTGTAAAATGCTCACCTTATGCCAAGAATTCGAAGATGAAATATGCACACAAAAATTGCTTCCACTTTGATTACAACTTTAACTTAGCAAATTTCACACATATATCTCTCTTCCCAGTTCTTTCTAAAAATGGCAACTCCCTTTGCCTTTTTCAAAATTCAACTTTAATTACTTCTAAAATTAGACGGTGAAGGCTTAATATTATAAAATTCCCCCCAACTCACCTCCACATTCTTATGCATGCATAAACTCATATGCACATATTTACATATACATACCCATGTATACATAATATGTATTGGTGTATATGTGTATATGTACACATATACACCAATGCACATATTCATGCATGCTTCATGAATTAACAAATAATCACGTAACCAGCAACTTATATATTTTCAAATAATTACCTTCAATTATAACCAAAACCCGGTTTTCACATTTTGATCCTATGATTGCTTTTTAGTGTAGCCATAGGACGGAGACCAGGAATGTAATTCATTCTAAAATCAATAACTATCATGAAAAAAGTTTAAATTGCAATTTTTAGTTTTTTAGTTCACAATTTTTTTTATAGTTGTGACTCCAACTTAGTCTAGGAGGAGGTAAATCCATAAATATCCTTAAGAATAAGTGTGTAGTCTATTAAATTGAATTTAGAGACCACACACCTTCTCTTGGAACATACGATTTACTTCCCATAGTACTAGTTATGTGGGATATTAGAAGTCAAAAGAAAGTTATGTTTACCAAAGCTTACTTTAGGATCTTGAAATAATCATTCGATCGACCCCTACTTCGATAACCGTAAGACATGACATTGACGTGAGTAACATTTGACAGGACTGCAAAAATTGTTTTCTTCTAAAAAACGAATATCTAGAAATGTACTAAGAATGCAAGGTATTTATAAGTAAAAGTGAAGTGTCTTGTAGGAAGTACCATTGTGGAGAATTTTTATAAAAAACCTCACTCTTTTTGAGTTTTTGTACAAGAATCTTGCACTACCAAACAGGTCCACATTTCCGGCGGCTATATCCGCCGGAAAAATAGACGTCGGTGATTAATTTTTCGGCGGATTTCGGCCGTCGGAAATTTTACCCCGGTTTATTAAAGAAATATTGATTAAATTAATAATTTATTTAACTTTAAAAAAAATTGAATTAAATTACCATCAAATTTTTCCACTGGAAAATTGATTTTATTTTAAAAATAATTATTTATTCTTTTAGTATTTCCGACGGGTATATCTGCCAGAAATGTATTTTATTTTTAAAATAATTATTTTTATTCTTTAAATATTTTAATTATTTCCGGGGGATATGTCCGCCGGTAATCCGCCAGAAATTTATAAAATTATTAATTTAAAAATATTTTTCTAGTAAATATTTAAAACCTGTATTTAAATCCTGTAAAAATGTAAATATTAAAAAAAGCTAAAAAGATGAAATGCATATAAATATCATACATTAAACTAAACAATAATTATCCCGACCTATTTAAAGTAGCACACAAGTGTTCCAAACAAAAACTAAATTGTTACAAGCAAACAGACGATATTCAATTCGGTGGCGGGGGAAAATTTTGATATAGATTAAGCTGTCTGACCAAAGCAATCATATCTTAAAGTTGTTTATTTCGTCACTCCTCCTCTACCTGCCGTCGCTCCTCGTCCTCCGTCCATCCGTCGACGCTGATTTTATTCCTGTAAATCTCTAAGTTCGGTCCTTAAGGCTTCATTTTCCTATAAAATAAAGAAAACGTTATAATACTTAATATGAATTATAAACCAAATCAATAAACATCATCAGAGGAAAAGAGACACATACCTGACTCTTTGAAGACGATGAACCACCTTTTGTGTAGTTTCCAGTCAAGACCCAATTGGGATCCTGGTTGTACTCAAACCCAAATAGACGACCTTTCTTGCTTCCCCCATCGCCTGCTCCCACAACTCTGTATCAACTAAGAGATAGGGGGAGGGATCATCGCCGTATCTTTGGGTGAGACCCATTGAATAGTCATCTTATATATGATTTAGAAAAGATTACAAGTCAATTTTGATAGCATTACGGCTGTAAATGGGACGTTTCCAGACAAAACAATAGTGATACATACGAAATTTGTAGCAAAAACAATCTTAACGTTTGCCCAACAAATGACAACCCGAACTAAATATTGATACATACGAAATTTCAAACTTAAACAATCCTAATATTTGTCAAACAAATGACAGCCCAAACTAGATACACACACACACACACACACACTCTCTTAGATTTTAATTTAAACGACTCGAATGTTTGTCCAACAATTAATAGCAATCCAAACTAGACAGATAGTTACGTACCCAATTATAAACATTAAAATAAATAGATACTTACCATGACCTGGCTACACTTAGAGGTCACGTACMCCCCAGAATCCGTAGATGCGGCATCTCCACTCGACCTCTTCTTATGCATATAATCTAACAATTCCACAACGTTCGGTGACACTTCGTCTTTTGCTTGTTTTTACAAAGGTCAAATAATACGAACATGTGTTAATTATAACATACTAAAAATCAAGATACTAAAGTAATGAGTTTTAGGTCCTACCAGACAAGCACCATGCTCCTAAAATGGGATCGATCCACCATTGTGTAGCGTAACTTAGCTATCACGGTTCTCACGTGCCACACCAAAAACATCCCTCCAATTGTCATTGTTCCGACAATCGACCATTTGGCTCCACACATCTGAAGATATCCAGCTGGGGGGAGGGGGGAAGTTCTTCAACACACTCATATCCCGGCGTGGGTCGGTTTCATCGTATTGAGGATACTCATTCCTCTTTGCTTTTTCACTAGCTTTTTTCTTCGCGACACTCAAATTGTCATTATATGGCTTTGCTGACATTCTTTCCCATGTCTCCAAAATATGGGCGTCCAAAGTCGAATCCCAAGTGTAGTAGCCCTGTACGCAAAAGTTTAGTTGATTCTTAGGTTCAGAAAAATAGCAAAAATATAACAAGTTGAATATATACCACGAACCTAGAACCGCTCTCACATTCAGCGTTTTACGTCTCTTGGTATTTTTTTCCAAGTAATCCATGGACCGTCAAGCAACTCTTGGTTGATCTTGGTAATCTTACGGATCACTCTGGTGTCATTAAAACTATATAAATAATGAATTAAATTAGCATCAATACAAAGAACAATAATTTTTATCAATTAAAAGATATAAATGTATTTACTCTTTGTTCCGGATGCGATAACCGTCCGCTACTGTGGAAGTGCCTCTGGTGCAGCGCTGCCATGGGCAGACTTTATCTCCTCCGGGTGTGCCGAAGCACTACTAAAGGCTCTACCTGTACCGCGACTAGGTGTACTGCCACTACCTCGACCGGTAATCCAAGTATGCGACCTTGTCGATTTTTCTACAAAGCAACGTTAGAAAACATACAACAATAATTCAAGTATACAATAAAGATTCCACACAATAAAGTTTTAAAACAACTAGACAAAGTTTACTAATATTTAAAACATGGAAACAATATAGATTAAAAACAACTAGACAAAGTTTACTAAGACTAAAATTAACATGGGAATTAAATCATCTGAGGAGTGATTAGACAAATCAAGTTTTTCATCCTTAGAGTCACTATCTGAGTTTTGGAACTCATCTTCTTTGTTACTACTCTCATCAGCATGCTAGTTGTCGCGACGATCATTGACAACTTCGATGTCGTCTTTCCTTGTGACATGATGGATAGGTTCTTGCATATCTTCATTCCCCGCTTGGGTTATTATATCATTTTCTTGGAAAAACTGTTCTTCGTCCATATTTTCATCTAGCAGTACTTCAGGGATARTCGATGCTAAGTCATAGACCCCTCTTGGCTTTGTTTTCACCACAGACCACCAATCTTTTAATAAATTCGATGGATATGGTACATAATATACTTGT
>NC_037537.1:11130929-11138196 GCF_001531365.2 Cynara cardunculus var. scolymus | reverse complement strand
TGGTGCGATTTCTACCATGGGCTAGCATGTGGAACTTGTAACTGTTTACCAACAATCCATTGTTTTGCTCACCAACTTCAATTAGTTGTTGTGGCGGTTGCMARTAAACATGACGGAGTTGAGAACTTTTTTAATATGTTAGGAATGGTGATCAATGTGGTGAATGCTTCTTGCAAGCGTAAAGACATGCTTCGACAAAGTTACAAAGATTGAGTGCAAGAAGCAATTGGTAAGTGTGAAATTGATACTGGAACAGGGAAATACCAAGAGCTTTCTCTTAAACGAGCCAGAGATACACGGTGGGGTTCTCATTACAAAACCATTTTGAGCTTGATTGCTTTGTTTCCGAATGTTGTTGAAGTGCTCCGCTATGTTGAAGAGGACGGGGATAATGGTTTTAGTCGCACTCAAACAACTGGTATTTTAACATATTTGAAGACATTTGATTTCGTGATTTATTTGCATTTGATGTTTCATATTTTAGAGGTCACAGACTTGTTGTCACAGGCTCTTCAAAAAAAGGATCAAGAATATTTTGGAAGCGGTTTCATTGATGAATACAATTTAACACTGAAATTCAGACTCAATTTCAAAAGATGAAGAGTCGTAGTAAGAGGTAACTTTTTATCATTTTTGTATGAAATTAAAGTTAATTATTACTTTATCTTATATCATGCCCCCTACAATATATTTTTCTACATCCATCACTGTTCTAAACCCAAAATGCATCAGGTATTATCTATATGATTTGTATTAAACGGTGTGCAAAAGAGAGAGAGAGAGAGAGAGTTTCATTGATGATAAACAGTGTAAAAAATTGAATGGAAGAGGTATTTTTGTGGTAAAAAACATGAGTAGTCCAAGCGAAAACCGACACTAGTAGAGTTGCAGGAGCAACCCGCTAGACATATTTTATTAAAATTTTCCATCATAAATGAAGGATTATTATGACTTTAAAGATTAAAACCATAATTATATAATCACTTGATCAAAGTTAAAACCAACCGATAACTTAGGCGACCACCCGCTTCGCGGGTAACTTAGAGTCATCGCATTTGAACCTCCGTGACCACAAGGGATTTTTATTCCTCCTTGGATTCGAACCTGAGACCTCCAGACACTTTTGACCTTAGAAGTCCAAATTCAAACCAATCGGACACCACCTTACTTTGAGCTTTGGAGCCCAAACTCAATTCCATCATAAAAAAATGTTTTTTTTCTGAATTTTGAGAATGGGACAAGCGACTTTAGATGAATACCGAGATTAGTAAAAGCCAAACGAAAAACAAAATCTGAAAAGGAAGCAGTTGTTTTACTAAATTCAACACACAAACTTGATATACATGGTATGTTATAGTTCACTAATTCCATCAAAAAGCATCTCCATAATCATCTCATCTTGTGTGTTCCTTTTTCATCAGAACATACTTTACTAGCACCAGAGTTGATCGGGTACCTAACCTTTTCCCATGATCACTATCACCATTTTTTCATGGAGGCTCACCTGGGACGTTTTGTCATCTTTTATGGTCTATAATAATGGCTTCCTTTCATGACATGGTTCTTGAATAAGCACGCAAGTAGGGAAATGTTGAGCAAAAAAGTGAAAAAAACAAGTATGAACCATGAATATGTTATGTCATACATTTTTCATATGCATAACACATCATAAGTTAATCACGTTTTGTTTAAGCAGTAAAGCAAACAAATATATAACCCGACATAAACCTTCGATTGAAAAACTTAGATATATAGTAATTGTGGTACCTATTGGATATTTCTAGGGTTTGTGCAAGCATAATGTCGTGTCTTCATCCGATGCCACTGTAATATAATTTATATTTGGGTAACCGTGGGTGTCCATGCCTGCTTGTATGCACTTCAACTTATCCCATGAGACACTAAGGATAACAACCAAGAAAATCAACTGGTAGACTCGAACCGGCTACCTATGATAGAGGAGCTCCAAAGCTTTTCCTTTGTATGCTCATTGAGCTAGCCTTCAAGGTTTATAATATTATATTTGTAATGGAAGATTGAAGGCTGAGGAAGTTAGCAAACATGGAATCCAAGCGACTTCAAATATGAACCACTTGAGATTTTACATATACTCTGTTAAAAAACAGCACAAGATGTGTCATCTTCAAAGTTCATGTTCCATCATAACAACTGTATGCAACTAATGGGGAAAGACAAAAGCAAGAAATACAAAAAGCCCAAGGAACAATTGTTTTCTGAATAATAGAGATGCTTGTGAAAAATAAAGTTGCAGACTCACCAATTCTTTATCACTTGACAAGATCTTCGATAGTTCCTCTATAAAGTCATAGGTTGCAAAATAAGTTTAGGCACATAAATGTCTATTCATCTATACAAATTGGGATTAAACATAACTTGAAAGAGGAAGTACCACTCCCATACCCCAAAATTTGTGAATCCACTTTTGTAACACCCTCAATTCTTGAAAGAACGACTAATTAAAATTTTCCAATAATACATCAATTAAAAAATATATCCCTTTCTATAAATTAATACGTAAATTATCTCGAACAACAAAAGTAGATTTAACATCAACAACAGTTAAACCAAGTCTTACATCAAGACCAGGTCAAGTTTGAGTGTTACTAAAACCCAATATTAGTCGCTATCTCCAAATGCGGAAAACGTAATCAAATGGCTAAATCCTTCCCGTGCCTCCAACTAGCACTCAACTCTTCACGGTATCCCTAGTACAATTCCCCAACAAGGACCTGATGCACATGCTGACAAATAAAAAGGGTTAGACTTAACGCCTAGTAACTTCAAACAGTTTTCATCATAAGTATACAACGGTAAATTGAAAGACTGATTTATAATAAAAAAAAATCTCAAATGAAATGTTTTTAATGTAAAAGCAACATCTTCCAAAAATCTACCATTTCATGATGAAAGCTCTAAATTAAAATACCCGTTCAGATATAAATTCAACACCCAAAACTCATATAAAATGTGAACAAGGTTCAATGCTCAAATACCAAACTTGGATAAAACTCTATTATCCAAAATACCAAAACATGGTTAAGTCTCAATAACCCCAAAATTATAAATTCTGGATAACCCTCTATATTCAAAACATCACCGAAAACAATGGATAAAACTATATACACAAAACAACACCTTTCGATGACGGGGGACACCCGTATCCATCGACAATGGCGTAACACAAAGTAAACCATGTTTTCAACGTTATCAAGTAGCACCCTACGATCACGGTCCCAGTGTCTAACCCCTCTCAAGTTTCCACCACAATATCTAAGGTCCTGGAGCCCTACGGGTTCATCTCTGCAATACCCCAACCTTACTGCCTACTTAAACACCACAGAGATACACCTACAAGCCAATGGTCCTGAGACCCGACTCCACACGAATTCATCCCTAAAGTACTCACGACATGACTTAATGTCAACCCTACTTGGCCAAAGCCTCAAAGCAAGGGTCCCGGTGTTCGATTCAACACGAGTTCATCATCGTAGTACCCAGGGTCCCAAAGTCCGAATCAACACGAGATCACCTCTCCAATACCCACTGTCCTAGAGTCCAACTTATACAATTCCTATCCACAATACCGGTTACAATTCCAAAGTCCAACCCATACGGGTTCTTCTCTGCAATACCGAAACAACTAAGCTGAAACACTCTAGGTCTATTGCTCATATGGATGCGAAGCTATAAAACGGGGGTAATGATCCCATTTCCAAACAAACAAACTGACTCCTATGCCTATAGATCCATTGCATTACAATCTAAACTTACACGACACTAATTGAATGACTAACACACCCATAACGTGTAAGGTATTAAATAATTATGCCACAACTGCATATAACTCCAAAGCTCGACATAAAGCAAATAAATTTGACAAATGTCCCCCAACACTCATCTGAGTCAAAATTGAGCCAAAAGCTCAACAACTTAATGGATTATTATATGAAAGATATCAATAAAAATGAATTTAACCAACTTTTATGCAAACACATGCTCCAAAGCATGATTAGCTCAAAAACATATATTTGGTTGGGACAAACTAGTTTCCAACTGAAATCATACCATTTAAATTTCCAAATGTCCCAAACAACATGCATTTTCCAAACCAAATATACTAAAAATGAATTTATCACCAAATAATTTTCATTTAAAAAATAAATCATTAAAAGACTCCACATTTATGATTTATTTATCAAAATGTCCAAGAAGTCCCAATACAAGTATTTCATGAGATTTATAAAAATAAATATACCAATTATGCAGAACTCACCAAATAACCCACACATTTGATAAATATCAAGTAAAACATATTAATACTTTAAAATGGACATTTTTGGTATGTACATAGTTTTCACAAATCAACTTGAACTCACCGTATTGGGTTAAGTTAAACATAGATTCCAAACCCAACTTTTTTGCTTCTAAAAGATGAAGATATGAGATCCTCAAGCAAACCCCACCATGGAAAATTTTCAAGCCTATTAACCAAGCCAAAGAAGTTCCATTCACTAACTCAAACTTCAAAACCACTAAAGCACCCAAATATAGATCTCAAAACTCCCAAGAAGCTTACCTCATCGATCTGTGAAAACATCCATGTTGAATCCTTTGCATTACTTGACTTACATTTCTTCCAAAATGCTCCAAAATGTTGCCAACAACTCCCAAAAATTGGCCAAAATGAGAGAGGATTGAAGTGGGAAAAGAATGGACAAACCTTAGCTCAAAAGTGGGGTTTAAAACCCGATCTGGGCGTTCCCGCGACGTTAATCGCATGGTAGGTTGCCTGCGTCCAAAAGATCCTTTTGCTGAAAGAAAGCGCCACTTTTCCCACGACGTAGGTAGCAGGATTTTCTGTTTCGCTCCCAATGCACCTTTTCTCCACTAGAAATCCCCCATACCATAAGTTCTTAAGACCCAATGCATTCCACTCAAGGAATGACTTCTAAAGGCTCATTACAAAAAATCAATCTTAAAGGTATGCCCAAAATCACGGTTGTTACAAATTCCCTATCAAACATAATCAATGAATAACAATTGTAATCAGGAATAATATACTTGATTGAGGCTTTCTTGAGTAGTGGTTTAGCAGGATTGGGGCTATATGTTTCTTTTAGAACTATAATCAACATAATTAGAAAGAAATGATATCATACATGTTTGAATATGATTTGAAGAATCAAGAAATGATAGAGCCAGAGATGTAGAGCGAAATCGAGAGCAAGAGAAATTTTGAAACTCATTTGAATCATCTTGGGTTTGTAAATACCTTTGGGAGTGGGAGGGGGAATAGATAGATAGGTATGAATTGCCTCAAATATAGGTCTGGGAAGTCGAGATAGTCAGGAATAGGGAAAGGAAAATGTTGTCGAGAAAAAGGAAACTCACAGCTTTCCAAACTCGGCCATGGTAGTATCAGCTAGCCCTAACAGGTTAAAAGCACTTGTGTGTTGTGCTTCTTAACTTGTATTCATAATTTTCGAATTTTGTGCATATGAACTAGACGGTATAAGAGTATGCATCAAAAGCTTATACAACATGCATAAGAATTTGTGATTAAGAGATTTTTCAACTTTATGCTTTAACATGTTGTACCTTGTGCTTTACAAGTTATAATTAAGAGTTTTGGTCTAAATACATATTAATGTAGTAATAGATATATGTGTATGTGTAGAGTAGGTTCATATGAGAAGGTCACCACTTGCCTGCACGTCTGATTTAATATGTGTATCTCATGTGATTTACTATAATAAAAGAGTGTTCTTACGTTTTCATAAAATGAAGGTATTCTCATTTGAGCCCTCCCCTACGTATGTGGGCGTGCACACACACACACACACACATATATATATATATGATTAATTTTGAGTTTGAAAAGATCCTTACCTCTACTGAAGTGTGGTTCTTGAATCCATGTTGTCGGATCCATAGTAGCACACAATATAAGGGCTAAATCGGTCCTGCTTCGAGAGACCAGTGTTTGTACTTGGCACAACAACAACAGGAGTGTATTCTAGAAAATCTCGTTGACTCAGCTTCTGAGTTAACAGAATAAACCACCTCAACCTATCAATCTGCCAACACAAAACATACGACTAAATATTAAACAAAAGGACAATTACTTAATCAAGAAACTTCACTCAATCTGATGTTGTAACGAATATATTACTTCTCCTTGAAGAACCTCATTTCATATCCCAACTTTCATTCCTGGACAACAAAAACAACTACTACAAGTTAATATTCATCGTCTTCTTAAAACCATAACAAATCTCATTAGTGTTTAGATAATATGATGTGTTTTATACCTTTGAGTATGAGTAAGAAGAATCAAACGAAATAAGATGAGTTTACCTTGTGATAGATCGTTCAATCTCCTTAAACAACCTAGCATACTGAAAAGATCATTTACAATATATATATATATTCATTAGTTTAATTGTTCATGATAGAATGATGGTGGTGGTGGAGAGTGATCAAAACCAACCTTCTTATCTTTGATAGATATTAAGCTATCATTATGTATTTCAGTTTTTGCTCTAACTTGTGTAGTTCCTGCATGCTCGTGCCCCCAAGATTATCACCCATCAACCGCCTACACCATCAACATAACCACCAACAACTTCACAACATAATTTTACCATCTCTTTGCAATATGCAAGGAAAGACGTTATACACACATCATGAGAAGGTAAGAAGGAAATGTTGAGAGAAGGTTCATATGTAAATCATTGAAAAAAAATTTAATTTAAAGATGCTTATGTGAACCCATATGAAGAACTTGTAACGTTGGTTCACATATGCATCTTCCCGACTGGAAGAAAAACCCTACTGGAGAAAGAGGCGAGGGCCTGCTCTGCAAAAACAAGACAATCATTGCTAACAAATGTCAATGGATTCATATATGAACCTTCTATTCTGTAGTAACAGGTACATTCTTGTGAACTCCTTACATGCTAAAGTGTTATTTGATTCTGGTGCAAACTTCTCGTTTGTATCCCCATCATTTGCTTTATGTGTTCATATGAATTCTGTGCCACTTGATGATAAATTAGTAGTTGATACTGCTAACGGTCAAGTATCTGTTAATTACGTATTTGAAAACTGCACTATCATGATTGAGGGTTGTGAGCTACCCATCCGGTTGTTTCCCATGCCTATGAAGGAATTTGATGTGGTACTAGGAATGGATTGGTTGGCAGAAAATAAGGCTAGCATCGTTTGCAATGAAAAGATGATTAGA
>NC_037537.1:11116996-11125779 GCF_001531365.2 Cynara cardunculus var. scolymus | reverse complement strand
AATTATGTGTGCAGGTAATGATAAGGGAAAGAGTATTGTGTGAATTACTTCCCTATATGCTTAGCTGTTTTTGGAAGCATAGATGATAGGATGAAAGAGCTTGTACTTTTGGAATTTTTGAGCTGTGTATTTTATATTATAGACTCTTGTATCGAGRACCTATGTGGGGAAAACATGTATTATATATATGAAATATGTGTTATATGCAATGTGTGGATTTGGGGTTTTACACATATGTATAGAACTCCAAGTAGAAAAGGAGAAAATATAAGATTTGAGTACCATCTCAACTTGCAATTGTGATTGAATGGTTCAATAGCCTATTGTACCGATCAATTATTCCTCTCTTGCAACAATATCATGAAAATGATTTGAACGTATCATATGAATATAAAATCAATTACTATATCATGAAAAGGTTTAAATTGCAACTTTTAGTTTTTCTTTTACTTCATGATTTTTTCTATAGTTGTCCCCATGACTTTAGCCTAGCAGATGTGGAGGTGAACATCCTTTCATGACCTTTTTGCATATATTCTTTTCCTATAGTTTGATGTAGTTAGTAATGCGATAGCAAAATATCTCCTTGAATTTACCGTGTATGATGAAAAGATATGATGAAAAAAAGAAAAAGTAAAACGAAATACAAAATAAGACTCGCTATCATGCCACATCATCAAATACTAAGTTTGATAGTATCTTTAATATAACATGTGTCGTGCATTTACTACCCGAACAATGCATTATAACCTTCCTAATTAAGAATATTTCGTTTGACGCTAAAAGTCAAAAGAAAATTCTATTTACCAAAGCTTATTGTAGGAGGGAATGGAGGGATGGTGATATGCATAACAAATTTGATACAAAACTCAATTGACTGGAAACAATAATCCAAAATCCAAGATACCAAATTCAATCAAAACGATTTGAGATGGAAGTAAACATAAACGCCAAAATGCAAGAGTGTTGGTAATTTATAGAAGTGCACCAACATGTACAAAATGAAATCAAAGAAACCAAAAAGAGGATCAATTAAGTGCAAGAAACCAATATAAGATCCACTGCTAGCTATCTTCACATATGAAAACTGAAACAACAGTTGAGTATGTGATTCTATCCTCCACACAAAAACTCTTACACACTTGTGTTTAGAGAATAACTCTGCTATTTATGTAAAAATTAATTGGTTTCTTAAACCACCATTAACTTTTAATCTAGCAGTTTCTTCATCATTAGGAATCATATGTACAATCTAAAAGAAAATGGGAATGAATGATACTATGCAAATTAAATCTGATACAAAACTCGATTGACTGGAAACAATAATCCAAAACCATGATACAAAATTCAAAACCTTTCTTTTTTAAGGGATTTAAGGAATCATCAAGAATGAATTTAACTGATTTTGTGAAATTAGAATTCAAATAACAATGGACAAACATTCAATTTAGGAGATTCAAACCCAAGAACTAGGAACATTTAATCACATTCAAACAGTCAGATACAACACTCAATTGGATGGAAAACAATAATCCAAAACCAAGAAAAATTGAAAACATTTCTTTTTTAAAGGATTTGGGGAATCATGAAAAATGTATATGAATGGATTGAACTGATTTTGTAAAATTGAAAATTAAATAAAAATTAGTTACATGCAAATAGACACATCTATTGATCAACATACCAAGTAAGCCGAACCTGTAACACAAAAATCACAAATAACATTTACACACTCGATATAGAAGACTTGAATGAGTTCCACAAATCAATAACAACTTCAAAACCCCAAAACAATGCTTAGAACAATTTAACAGCAAACATGCAATGGAGTAATACCTAGAAATGGAGAATTTGTGAAGCCGGCCAGTATATGAGATTCGTGTCCTTTATTTCTATTCTCTCTCGTATATATGTATAGCTTGCATGGCAATTCTACAAGAGTTGATTGCCGTCTGATTTGCTTTATTAATCTTCTTCTTCCTATTGATTGATGCTCTTATTTGTTTTTAGAAAATGGTAGCGGTGCTCAAGATACTGATGAATCCGACCAACTCAGCTAACCCAACCCGATAAAACCCAAAAAACTCAACCTGAGGTAACCGACACATAGTTGATACGAAATTAGGTCAAACCGTATCTACTAGGTTGGAATTGGGGTAGATCCATTTGAACCCAAGCCAACCCCGTGAACCCGATGCCTTTTTACACTATGAATTTAATATGATTCTTAAGTCCTTGATTAACATATGTATAAATTACCAATCCATAGTTAGCTATATTCAAAATTATATTATATTTTTTAACGTAATTCTACTTTCTTATTTGCATAAATCTTCAACTTTCTTTTTGAGTTTCTTAGCCTTTTTTATATGTCATCATTTTAATTTTACTTCATTTAAACACAAACACTTAGATTGTAAAATGATGTACCAAAATTTCAACCGGATCAAACCAAACCAACCCAACCTAACCTGCACGGTTTGGGTTGGTTGGTTTGTAATTTTTCTTAAGATGGGTTGGGTTGCATTGATATTGTTCAAAGCGCAAACATTGTGTTGGGTTGTTCAAATGCCTTCAACCAGGCCGCCAACCCAACCCATGTGTAGCCCTAGAAAATGGGATGAAAGTGGGAAGAAACTTATTATTTCAACATTTCCCCTTCTACTTTCACTCTTTTTCAATTTGTATTTTTGTTCAACAAAAAAGAACTTTCAACAACATACTTTTTCGTCGTTGTATTAAAACAAATGTAGAGTTAGTGTCATGTCAGATACGTTTTAAAGAGTTTGAGACGTGTGTGATGGTGAGATCAAGTCTCAAGACTTAGGTTAGGAGTTTCGACAAGGGTTCATGTTTGTTTGAAGTGGGCCATATGAATCTTTATGGGCCTTAAAGGGTCATATATGTTGCAAATAGGTCATAAGCGGTCTTCGTTGTCGTAATGGATAATATTTAGTTTAAGTGGATCATAACCCGTCTTGAACTCTTGATGTGCATTAATTGGTCATAATTGTTATGCATGGGATTTAATGGTTTTATTCAGTCTTATAAAATAGATTCGAAAGACACCAAAGAAATGTTGGCCGATTGATCTTCCAATATGCTAGTTTCAACAACTCTATCTTCCCCTCATCATGCAAAATAATTTTTACGGCTAAGGAATAGGAAATCCTTTTGTCGACGGATGCTCCTATTATAGGCTAGACGTAAATCAATAGAATCCCCCTTTTTACATCCCCATGCCCTCAAATTGGTCATTACAGATCGTAGTAGGCAATAATGGTCATATTTGGTCAAAGTATGTCATAATCGCTCTTTGTGATTATTTGTTATATGATTACATGAAAGCATGATAAATTGTTATATTTGATCATGCGAGTATGTGAATTTTTATGCATAAGTGTGTATGCATAATGTGGATATGTATGGCAAAAATGTGTTATTATGCATGAGTTTAAATATGCATAAAGATGCATGCATGATATATGCATAAAAAAGGTGAGAATGCATGCATGAGAAGGGCGGTTTAGCCGCCATCCTATTTTTAGAAATATATAAAAGGAGGATGAGGCCTCCATTCTTTCTTCTTGCCATTTTGAGAACCTTGAGAGGGATTTGAGGAAGCTTGTCCGGATTATTTGTTGATTGAAATTTTGAAGCTAGTTTCAAAAGGATTTCATAAGGTGAGTGGTTAAATGTTTTTTAAAAGTATTTTGATTTGTATACTGAATTGGGTTATGAATGCTTACCCGGACTTGGCTTTAAATCGGACAAGTGATGTCCGGATTATTTTAAGTTGGACACGTGTTGTCCGATTTACTTTTAAATCAATCACAGTGTCGATCGGATTAAAGAGTGAGATTTTGAATTATGTAATCCAGACAAAGGTGTTGAACGGAGAAATAGGAATACGATCAAAAGCTATCCGGTTTAGACATAAATCGGTTAAGGGCTTGCCCGGTATAGTATAAATTCGATTGTGTTTTGATCGGACTTTAATGTTGAAAAATTATTGCAAGTATATAAACCAGACAAAGTTTGATCGGACTTGTTTTAACATCATTCGGATTAGTAAATCAGACAAGGGGATGTGTTGTCCGGATTTGTAAATCGGACAAAAGGACTTGTGTTGTCTGGATTAATATATCGGCCAAGACTTGACCGGAGATGAAGTCCGGCCAAGTCTATATTGATCAAATTGTTAAGGTTGACCGGTTTAGTACTTTGACTAAAGTATTTGTTCAAATAAATCATCATTATAATATTTTTTTATGATGATAAAGAATGAGAATTTTGATAAAGATGATTTTGAACTGATGATATTCTATTAGGACATTTATGACCGCGGTCTGTTCTAATTGGAAGTATTTTGTAAAATGTTTTGCTGAGGAAATAAGGGTGGCATATCAAGGAGAGGTGTACCATAGGATAAGGGTGGCATATCAAGGAGAGGTGTACCTTTGGATATAAGGGTGACATTTGTATGTGTGATGTGTGATATAACTCTTACTATTATATCCTTTAAGATTACTGTGATTTTGAGTCTTTATTTCTTTGTGATTTAAAGATTTAAGATCAGGGTTCTTATTGAAAATCGTAGTCTGGATGTTATTGAGAAGATGATAACATGTTTTTGGCATGAAGCTTTAAATAAACCTTGTTTTAATTGAAAAGGTTTAAAAGTGGTATTTTTTGAAACCTGGTTGGTTCAAACCTATTTGGGTTTGGGTATGTTATTTAAAAGCTGAGTGGTTGGCTTTGAAATTGGAAATGTATTGGTATTATGTTTTATTTATTCATATATTTGTTATATATATGAAAAGTTGATTTAAATAAAGTTTTGGTGATTTTCACCCTGCAATGACATAGAAAAAGGGATCTCACTAGATCTTCCGGTCTAACCCTCATTTTATGATTTTAAATATGTATTGCAGGAGGTGCTGACAGTAAAGGGAAAGGGAAAATGTGATATTTTCCATTATGCATGTCTGTATGAAGATTTGCCCATGATATATATGGTTTTTGATAGAAGAATGTTGATTAGTACAAGAAATATATTTTGGAATTTTTGGATCATGTATTTTGTATAGTAGTTTCTTGTACTAAGGAACCTGAATGGTGTATAAACATGTATTTCTTGTAAATGAAGTATGTGTTACATGCAATGTGTGGTATGGGGTGTTACACTCTTTTTGTGTGGATAATGTTTGGTCTAATAGGTCATGTATATATATAAATTGTGTATATGTTTGTATTAGATTTTCATGTATCGTGTGTATTATAGTGCAATGATATGTATATATATATATATATAGAGTTTGGTTCAAATACAACCCATCGTATTTGTACAACCAATGCAACCCAATATATTGAGATATTTATGGAAATGATGAGAGTTCATTTATTGTGATTTGAATATTTATGGAAGATGAATATGGTTCATTAATTATGATGGATACTTTATATTAGGAAACAACAAAAACTTCTATGAAATCACATATTAATCAAATAAAATGGACGGTTGAGATTGGGTTGTATTGGTTGCACAAATGTCAAGGGTTGTATAATAACCAACTCCTCTCTCTCTCTCTCTGTATATATATATATATATATATATATACATATATATATATATATTGCTCATCAAGTGTCCCATGGAACTAGTCCAACGACTATCATGGGAGAGGTAAATCGCATGTCCTAGGAGTAGGTAGATTGTGTCTATATCCAATCCTTAGACCTCCCACTTATTTTGTGTGATTCCCAGATGTTTAATCAACCATCATCTTCATCAAGAACATCAAATATGGCAAATCAAGAATATGAAAGTAGATGAATCTTGAGAGAAAAAGTCAAACGGTCAACTCTTGTATATTATCTTCAAAGCACACTTATTACAAACGCTAATCTCAATTAAGAACAATTAAGCATCCTCTCCTAAAAATAACAAAGGACTCATCCTATTTATACGACAAAACAATAAAAATTAATAAAAGGAGAAATACAAGATTGAATTCAACAATTAATCTCAAAAACTCAAACCCAACATTCTCCCCCTTTGGATTCAAGGTTGAAAGATTTGAACATTTTGTATCTCTTTTGAAACACTGAAGCTTTAAGCAACTTTAAACCTTCAAAACATTCTTCAAACAATCGCCCTCTTTGGATATAAGATTGAATCAGTAACAAACTTCAGATTTGATCTTCAAGATATGATATTTAACAAACCCCTTCAAATAACTTTTTATTTGATCAGCTTCAGAAAATTTTAAATCCTCTTGAACATTCTCCCACTTAAAGTGAAACACTCTACCCTTTAACATGAAACATTCTCCCCCAAAAACAGATATAAAAAAATTTATCACATGAAATCTCTTCCTTTAAGAACGAGTAAACTCTTTTAAATTATGATCTTCACATTCACTCCCCCTTGAATATTGTAGCAAAACAATCTTTAGCACAACCATATTCACTCCTTGAAACTTGGATAAAATTCCCAATCTTCAGAAATGACGAAATTTTTTTCATTATTATACATGATTACTCCCCCTTATGATGAAATGAGAAGCATTTACATCTTACATAAAAATTAAATGAATGAATCTTTGAAAGTATACCGTCAATTCATAAAATGGTAAGCAAATCTTTTCAAATTCGCTTATATAATCTTTTCAGATTTGAAGATGAGGAAAATAACCAAATTCAACTTATGAACTAGTTAACAATCTTATATAAAGATTGGCCTATGAATATAACAAATATATTCAGTACACTGAATGTACTTCATATATGAGACTTTTTAATGTTCATCTCAATAGGACTTCCATTCAATCATTAATAGCTTTGAAAAAGCATATCTATGAATGTTATAACAAAACAACAAATATTTTGTAAAATTTGTGTAGTGAGAAAAGATAAAGCAACTAATGCTTCGAATTAGGCTCAAAATGATAAACAATGTGAACTACACAAATTTATCAGACTCAATTTGTGATAAAAAAGACTTGAAGAGGGGACATATATCCTTCATTTTCAATATCAAGTATCTCCAAATGAGAAAATGATAGATTATGAGCTGCGTGTCCTAAGTGTTATTGAAACACTTATCTTTTAAGAGATAAATGAATAGCTGGTGGAGTTGTGACAAGAGTTGGTCTGGGCTTTGCCTCTTTCAATATTAGTTTCCAAAGAATTGAGAATTAATAGATTTCGTGGTTTCCCTGGATTATAGAGGATAGAACATGATTCTTTTAATCTTTTAATCCTAATACAACTTTCATCAATTCTTTTGGCTCAAAACAACTACCCCTCTCAATTTTATTTTAAGCTTTACACACAAACCCATTTTCATTTAAACTCATTGTGATAACTAGATCTTGGTTATCACCTGACGTAAATAATATGTGATTATTTGTTATGTGTTTACATGACAACATGATAAATTGATACATTTTGATCATACTAGTATGTGAAAATATGCATAATATAGATGCATGAATGAGATTATGTGTATATGTGGACGCACATGTATGATATATATATATATATATATGTGATATGCATGCATGTATGCATGAGTGTGGGTATTTGTTTATTTATGAAGGCATGTATATGGTGTATGGCTGTAGTAGCCGACTTTCCCTAAAGGGAAAGTATAAAAGGAGGGTTTGACATTCATTTTATTCAAAGTATAAAAGGAGGGTTTGACATTTATTTTATTCAAAGTATAAAAGGAGGGTTTGACATTCATTTTATTCTCTTGCCATCTATGAAATAAGTTGAGCGATTTAGAGAGAAAGGAGGTTGACCGGATTCTTTTAGGGCAAAGTAAATTCAAATTGATTTCAAAAGAATTTTAAGGTGAGTGGTTTAAATTGCTTTTAAACTGTTTATAGTTGTATATATGATTGTATAACTTTTTCATCTGATTTAAAAGTTAACCATTGAGGTGTTGCCCGGATTAGACTTAAACAGGCCAAGAGTCAGGCGGTTTAGTCTTAAACCGGACAAGGGTTGGGCGATTTAAGCCCTAAACCGGTTAAGGCTTAAGCGATTTATAAATAAACCGCTTGATGAGTGTTGTCCGGAGTGAACTTAAACCGGTGAAGGCATAAGCGGTTTAGCCTTAAACCGGTCAAATGTTAAGCGATTTATAAATATTGAGTTTATGTTTTGAACGGAGAAGTATGAATACGACCATATGTTGTCTGGACTTGTTATCCGGACAAAAGTGTTGGAATTCTCTTAAGTGTTAAATCGGACAAAGCTTGAGAGAAAGTTGTCCGGATTAGTAAATCGGACAAGGGTCTTGTATTGACCGAATTAGTAAATCGGTCAAGGCCTGACCGGAGATGAAGTCAGGCCAAGTCTGTGTTGACCAGATTTGTGCTTTGACTTCTGTAATATTTATAATTTGTCATTTTTAGTATTCTTGTATAAAAATGGGAATTTTGATAAAGAACGATTTTGAACTAATGATATTCCATTAGAACATTTATGGCTGTGGTCTGTTCTAATTGGAATTGTTTTTGTGAAATATTTTAATGAGGAAATAAGGGTGGCATATGAAGGAGAGGTGTACCACAGGTAGGGGTGTAAATGATGCGAGTCGAGCTCGAGTATCATTATACTCGACTCGAACTCGAAACCTAATCTCGAAGCTCGAACTCGACTCGAAAACTCGCGAGTAGTCAAAATCGAAGCTCAACTCGAACTCGATTCAAGCTCGAACTCGAACTCGAATCAAACTCGAACTCGAGCTCGATTCAAGCTCGAACTCGAGC
>NC_037537.1:11075789-11116896 GCF_001531365.2 Cynara cardunculus var. scolymus | reverse complement strand
CAAGGGTCTTCTCCACATCATTTCACCAGCTGTTAATAGTCCAAAACGAGAGCTTCTTCAGCTCAGACCTCTATCCAAGACACGGCTTAATCAATAAGCACTTTTCCAAAAAGCCATAATGCAGTCGGGCGATGCTGTTGGAATGCTGCAGCATCACAGTGCAGTGCAATGAGTCAAAGAAATGTTATCTACTCCAAGTTATTGTAAAAACAGATTCATCATCATAATTAGCTCCAAACATAATAAATGGAAAATAAAGAAGTAAAAATGACTCAAGGTTGGGATAAACTATGAAAATCTACCTAATAAACATAAGAAATAGGTACTTTAAGAATGCAATAAACCATGCTTATCAGAAGTATATAAGGTCTTCCCTTCTTGACTACTTCCTAATTCCTTTGCATTATCGGAATGAATGATTTGGATGGTTTTTGAAACTGAGTTTGAACAAATGATTGAATAAATGAGAAGGCTGACCCTTTGTGACTTAGTAAATATATCCAAGTGGTACGACTATGATCATCAACAATAGTGAGGAAGTATTTATGACCATCATATGTTGGAGTATGAAAAGGACCCCAAACATCAACATGAACAAGATCAAAACTATCAACAGATTTAGTATGGCGCTCAGGAAATGGCAATCGATGTTGTTTAGCTTTATGACAAGTAACACATGAATGAAACATATTCTTGTTACATTTAGAAGAAACAAGATTCAATTGTCCGAGTTTATTCACTGAAATATGACCAAAATGTAAATGCCATAAGGAACAAAGTTTATCAAACGGATTAGAAACAACATGATTTGAAACAGAATGAACATAAAAAAAACCTATGTCTGAGATCTTCAGGATTCAAAAAATACAAGCCTCCCTTTCTTTTATCAAGTGCCAAGAGCTTCATGGTGAGAGAGTCATGCATACAACAATCCATATAAGATAAATAAGACGAGCTTGATGTTAAGCAGTGCATTTAGTGACCGATAAAAGATTACAATGAAATGTAGGAACAAACAAGACTTGAGAAAGACATAACCAAGACGAAAGAGACACAGTTCCTACATATTCAACAAACAAAACATTACCATTAGGTAAAGAGACTTTATGAGGTTTAGATAGTTTTGTGATTGAAGTGAACATGGAATAATGGCTACACATATAATCAGATGCCCCAAAACCTATTATCCACAACTTTGAAAGAAAATAAGTCAAAGTTGAATTACCTGCACATGCTGCAAAGCCATTAACAACTTTTGTGAAAGAATTTTCAAATTCTTCAGGTTTTCCAAAAGTAGGAGTTGAATCAACAACCTTGCATTGCTTTAGAAAGCTCATCAACTGATTGTAATATTTGCTCGATAATTCTGTGTTTCCACCAGCCAAATCCTTCATATTAATTTCATCTCCAATGGTAACATTACCAGCAGATTTTCTTGAGTTCGTAAACTTGAAATGCTCTGGAAAACCATTCAGCCTATATCATTATGATTTAGTGTGCCCCTTCTTCTTGCAATAATTGCAGATCAAAGTTTTTCTCGTTTCATTGTTAGCAACAAATCTGTTCTGATTATTCTTGACATGCATTGCTACACTGTCAATATTCAACTTCATCGGGGCTGTGACTGCTCGTTGTTGCTCTTCTTGAATAAGAATTGCATATGCTTCTGCAAGAATAGGAGTAGGTTTCCTGTGTAAAATGCTTCCTCTTGTTGAAGCATAACTATCATTTAGGCCAAACAAGAATTGAACTAATTGTTGTCTGTCCATAYGTTTCAGCCAAGCTTCTCYTGYTGTGYARCTACAATCAGGCATTTCATCTACATAAGCAAATTCATCCCAAATTCGTTTGAATTTGGTGTAATATGTTGTCACAGAATCAGCCCCTTGCGATATGAGATTTAATTCTTTCTACAATTGAAAAGCAACAACAAGATATGATTGCTCATACATATGATGCAGTTCATTCCAAATCGCTTTTGCAGAAGTATGATAGATCAAGCTTTCTGAAATTTCTAGACTAGCAGCATTCAAGATCCACATAATCACAATTGAGTTGCATCTCTCCCAATCTTCATAGCTTGGATCATCCTTAGCATGTTTCTTAGTTCTGCTAGTAACAAAACCTAATTTGTTTTTAACTGATAGTGCTAATGTCATTGCTACGTTTCCAAGCACCAAACCTTTTTCCATTGAAGACTTGTGATACAATAACTGCTCCTGGATTATCTGTATGACTCAAGAACAAAGGATTTGAGTAAGTTAAGGTGTTAATTCCACTAGTGTTGATTCAAGATCCAGTCGAAACAGAATTAGGGCTTTCAGTCATCGTCATTGATTAAGAATCAGATTATCAGATGATTGATATTGAAAGAAATCAAATAAAAGAGAAAAAGAATCAATCAGTGATGAAAGAATAGATGATGAAGCTTAACCTTGCTCTGATACCATTTTAGACTTGAAAGAATAGAAAAATAGAAAGTCGTGAACATAGAGAGAGAAGGGGAAAAAGTTGTTATTTCGAATAAGAAATAATACAGAGTCTCATTATTTATACAAGGAGAATGAAATAAACAGGAAGCCACGTAAGTATCTAACTATTAGCTAATCGACTAACAAACTTCAACACGTATCAACGAGAAACCCTCACAAAAAGCTGATCCATGGACACTCCAAATGCTAGAGCCTCTCACAAATGTCCTCAAGGTCATCATCCAACTCCCGTGAATGCCAAAGTGCGCTAATGAAACCACAAGAGTGGTGTCTGATTGGTTTGAGCTTGGCTCCAAAGGTCAAAAGTACCAGGAGGTCCAGGTTCAAATCCAAGGAGGAATAAAAATCCCCTTGTGGCCACGGAGGTTCAAATGCGATGACTCCGGGCTATCTGCAAAGCAGGTGATCGTCCTGGGATTAATCGGCTCGCATAGCGGGTTGGATATCCAGGTTAATCAAAAAAAAAATGTGCGCTAATGACTTGCATCTTGTCAAGATTTCACAAAGAACCGTTTGCCAAATCGACCGAACCCAAAGTATTAAAACACGTCCTCATATTCCTGTAAAAATGAGACAACACTACGCAAAGATTCGTTAACATTGAAACATTTTCCGCTCACTTTCCCCATGACTTGCTTTCTTTTCCAACTCCTTTTCCTTTTCCGTTACTCTGTCATCTATTTTTTTCAAACTCTTGGACTCGCAATTTTGTCTAACTCATTCCCTTTTTACACAAAAGAATGCCTATTCTTGAACCCGACATAAATAACGTTCCTATCAAATTACACAACCTGCCAAATAGTATGTGTCCTGCATGCATTGGAGTATCACAGAGTCATCCGGGTACCTCCCAATTGAAAGGAAATTAGCACCTGTTTCTGTACCTAGACTAGGGGTTTGCTTTTGGACTTAAAAACAGCTCGTTCATCATTCTTCCCATTTGACCTCAATTAAGTAGAATATGCTATTTTGAGATAGACGAGTTCCTTTTCTTTTAAGTTGTTCCACCTTTAATGCCATGTGCACCATTTCGTCCAACTCCACGTAGTGCTGAATTCCACCATGTTGGCAATGTCCCGATTCATCCCATTCAAAACCCTTGCCATGGTAGCTTCTCCATCCTCCTACAGGTTAGTCTCAACATAGCGATTGTAATAGTCATCCACACTCTGATAACCTTGAGTGAGACTTTGCAACTTCTGATTCAACTCCCTGTAAAGGTAAAAATGATCAGTCTCCTCCTATTCACCACAAGTTGATCCCGCCATATAATGGCATAGTTGGTAAACTCAATGACAACAAGTTTTAGCTTTTTCTCCTCAGAGTAGTTGTGGCACTCAAAAATCTGTTCCACCATCTTTTCTCACTTTAGGATCGTTCTTCCCGTGGAAGGTTGGTATCTTCATATTGACGTTCCCTACGTTTCTGTCAATCCCCTTTTGCCACCTTGGATCTCTTCGAAAAACTCTCAACTTAATAAGGATTGATTGTCTTCATCTTCCCACTCGCTCCCAAATTCGTCCGCATGTGCCTTTCTTTTTTGCCTCCTCGCATTTGGGGCTCTGTGGGGCTGCACCTTACGCAAAGTTGCAATTGCAGCCTCTTGCGTATCTATCCAATCTCAAATCTCATCCAACACCACATTCATGCGTTCAAATTGTTGTTGCACAGCTTGCAACATAAAGAAAGGCCCCTCTACTCTGTCTTTGTTTGATGTGCTGGCAGACACACCTTTGAAACAAAATACAAATGTTAGGAATAAACCTCTGATCAGTCCCTCATGTATTTGCACTTGGATGAGTTTCACTCTTAAATTGGCTTTTATCAATATTAGTCACACACTCTCTTGCCTTTTTTCACTCGTAACTCTTCTTTTCGGTTCTTTATTGAACCATCAAACTAGGTGCAAGATTGAAAACGAAGCAAATAATTAAGGAATACTCAACAAAACAAGGTAATATGTGCAAAAGAAACAAAGGTAATGGGGGTAGAAAATCCTAATTTTAGAGCCAAGGCTATAATACCAAATAATGTAAGACCTCAATGACAGTTGATATTGGGAAGTGGTCCCAAGACAACTAGGATTCAAAGTCTAATAGCAAACCCTAATCCAACATTTATGACTAAAACATGAACCAAAAGTATAAGAAGCAAAACGACCCACTGTTTATCACAGAAACGTGAACAAAAAGGTATAAGAAGCAAAACCTCGAACCAAAGATTATAATAGAATCATGAACCATCGAAATGGAATTTGAATGCCACAAGGAAAAATCCATGATAACTTCAGAAGCCCTTTGGAAAACCAAAATAAGAAGCAAACTTTATCAATGATAATTTGTGTCCTTCATACAATGGATCCACCCTATTTATATGCATGATTTTGGAAAAAGAAAAATAATTATAAAAGGAAAAAGAACAATAAAAGAATCCTTTAAAAAATCAATCCTTTTAATTCACCAACAGTCACGCTTGAAGGATGTCAATCAATCAACCAATTAAGCATCAACCTATCAATAGCTTGACTCAGATTTAGTATTCCTTCATCTTTCTTTGCACCTAAGTTCGAATGGACCATTTGAGAAGTGGCCCAAATCTCTTGAATCGGCCCACTAAGTGCTTCTTCGATTAAAGGACAACAACCACAAGGTGTGGTGAGATGGTTCACAAACATTAATTAGGAATACAACCTAAATAAATTATTGCTAATCTTGATCACTATTTCATACCACCATTAACTAATTGTAGTTTTATTGCTAAAATATATGTTTTGGTCTAAGGCTCACGACTTGTGGGCCAAATATGTTTTAGACGAAAATCTTAAGAAATGCATAAGAATTAAAGATCAATGGTTATGTTAATTCGATCTTTTCCAAATGATTATTGGATCTTGGTAGAAGTCCAAGCTCTAAAAGCAAGGTTATTTATCATAATAACCTTCTGAGAGATTTTTTTTATATGCATGATTGTCTTAACAATTTTTTTTAAATGCATAACCTTCTGACATTGACATGTTATACCAAGAGCAAGGAAGAAAAGTACCTGGTGGACGGACCAAAGATCTCTCGATAAAAATGACGTTCTCGTCGGCCTTTAAGAAGTCATTACTCATTAAGATGTTCCTGCAATCAACAAGAAAAAACATCCAAGTTGAGAATTTGTTTGTTAACAATTCTGCATATAATCATTAGCAAATTTTGGTCTACTTCTGAAACCAACAAAGCAGATTACACAAAAACTTCTGCTCATTTGACGACAAGAGTTTCAAATTGCAATATGAGAAATCATATAATAAACACCGCATTGAAAGACAGAAATTTTAATTGCAACTACGCAAGATTACGCCTTTCCAGGAACCACATTTTCACGGTATTTATTGTCGATACAAACTTAGCCCACAAAATAAACCACAGCAGCCATGCTGCAACCCCACCCCCATGCCACTCTGACACACTAGTACCAAGTACCAACTACCAAGTCATTCTGATTGTGAAAATATTAAGACTCGAACCCTAACCCAAATTTTCTGAATTTGTTACTCAACTGTCGTAACCTGAGCTGCAATTCTAAACCATAACATTCTACTGGTCGGTTTCAAAGCTTCAATAGTTACAAAGTCTACTGATTGAAATTTCTGAACCAAATCGAATGAATGAAGATGGTTAAAGTTACTGATGTTTCAAGACTTCCAGTATGAGGCAGAGATTATAACACCAATATAAAAGTTCACTATCTCCTAAAGTTTAAGTCTTTCACAAATTCTAACCAAAATAAAGCACAATTAACTTTTAAAAGAATACCATAGAAAGTGTTATTGACGTAAAAACCATCCCAAGAATGAAAACTGGAAAGTGTTGCACTTCTTGCGAGTCGATGAACTTATAGAGCACCAAGGATAACTTGCACAATCTCCCGCAACCAAAATCTCTCCCGAAATTTATATTCTCTATTAAATTTAGAACACCACGTAAGCACACAAGTTATAGGAAACAAGAGGCAGGTTCATTCAAAAACCATAAATATTTTGAGAATCGTGAGAACCAATTATTCATATTTATTTATGATGAATATCATGACTAGAGATGGCCAAATGGGCCCGGCCCGGCCCGTAACCGATGGAGGCCCGTAACCGGAACCGGCGAGGGACTGGAACCGACCGGGACCGGTAGTAACCAGTTGTGGACCGGCAGTTATGAACTGGTTGGTATTTTTGGCTTTTTCTAGGACCGGAACCGGTTATTAATGAAAATAATATTAATGAATATTTAGGTATATTCATAGTGAATAATTCATGAATTGTTGGTTCTCAAAATATGTAAAGTTCCTAAATAAACCTTCCCCTATGAATATACATATACATACATATATATATATATATATATATGTTAACATACCTAATCTCACATTTCTAGCTTGGCAAGAGATTAGAGCCCTTTGCTTTCAACTTTGACTCGAGCCTGAAAAACTTCAAGCCAGACAGCACCAAGTCGGCTGTTTTCTTCTTCATATGGTCAATTAGCAAATCGTCATAAACAACCAAGTCCGATTCCGTTAGCATCTTGCACTCTCTCATACTTGAAAAAACTTTTCTACCCTCCTCAATAGTTCCATAACGGCACATGCCAGCGATAACCGCACAAAATATAACATCATCAGGTGAACAACCATCTTCCACCATCTCATTGATAACACCCATCACTTTATTGGCATCATTCGATCTACAAATATGAATAATTCTAAGAGTATACTTAAACTCCCTGGGCCCACTAGTGACATTCGCTAAACAGTCACGAACAACCATGAAAGCATCATCAATTTCTCCAATTTTACAGAGACCTTTAACCAATGACACATAAGCATCAATAGACGGAATTGAAGACATCTCTTTTATTTCATTGTAGCAAGAACATGCTTCATGAATCTCTCCGGTTTCAACAAAGCACAAAATTGCATTGCTATAGGTACAAGAATTGGGTTCCATCTTCGATTCCTTCAATTCGTGGAAGAACATTAATGCCTTTTTAACCTCTCCGATCTTGTGGAGTGCCCCAATAAGAATATTGTATATCGGAACAGTGCAATAACCTTTCGGCTTCAGGTTATTAAACACTTCTAAAGCTATTACGGCTCCATCTCTCTCTTGCCCTACCATTAGAGAGAAGAATTTCACAAGATCATTCATGACCCTAAACCCTAAACCCTGAATCTGTACAAGCAGTTTGCAAAATTCATCAAATTTTCTCAACTCTGCATAAGAAAACAACATCGGATTCACAGTCTCAAAGTCGGGCCTGAGATCTTCTTCAACTGTAACCTGGAAAAGTTTATGTGCCTTTGTAACATGTTTCATGTTGCATAACCCTTTTATCAGATGATTATATATCACTAAATCCGCTCTGTATCCCGACTCGATCAAATCCTTCAACAAATCACATGCCACTCCAACTTTTCGATCGTTTACAAAGCCTTCAATCAACGATCCATAGATAGCCCTATCTATCAAATAACATTTTTCTTTCATCTCCTTGAATAACTCATAACCCTTTTCCACTCGATTTCCTTTGCATAATCCCATGACAAGAGTTGCGTAAGCCAAAACATCGGGTTGGACTTTGTCGCTCTCCATTTCTTGCCAAACCCTCAAACACCCATCTAAATTTCCCTCTGAAACTAATATTTTGATCATTGCAGTATAAGCAAACACATCTGGTTTACACAATTTCCTCATCCGGCCAAGAAGTTCGAGGGCTTCTTCAATTCTACCAGCCTTACATAATCCTTTTACCAAAATCATGAAAGTGATTCCTTCCTCCACCAATTTATCATTCTTGAAATCATTGTAAACAGACATAGATAAATCCAAGTGATCCGTTTTCACAAGAGCATCCATGATCCTATTATACAAGAAAACTCGAGGTTTCACCCCAAATTTCTTCATTTTCTCATACGCATAGTAAACCCTAAGACCCCTATTAGCATCAGAATGCATCCTAATCAAGATTTCAAATTGTTTCTCAGTTGGTGGCTTACCTTGCATGTTCATCAGCTCCGGCACCTGATCGGCTGCCCGGAACTGATTGTTTCTATTCAAGCAATAAGAAAAGGCATTGTAACTAGCAAAATCATGTTTATACCCTTTCTGCTTACCAGCCCAATGGAAGAATTTGGAGGAGATATTTGGATCTGATTGTACTTTTAATACTTCCGCAACGAGCTTCGGGGTGACACGGCGGAGTTTGTTGAGGTCGGCGACGACCGGCGGACCCCAGTGCTTGTGTTTCCGGAAGGAGTCGACGATGTAACGGGCGATGGGAGATAGCGTTTGGGCAACGGAGAAGAAATGTTGCGATGGGGAAAGTGGTGGTGGTGGGGCGGTGACGGATTGTTGTGGGTTCCATTTTTCGAGTTCAAAATTGGTGGTGGCTTGTTCATGATTTTGATTGGGGAAGAGGATTTGGCGATTGGAGAAAATGCCACCGCGGACAATGGGGCGATTCTGAGTGGGTTTCCGGTGGCCATAGATAAAGTTGAACCTTCTGGGTACGGTGGTGGGCGGCGGAGCTTGGGGAGGCATTTGCTTTATTAATTATGCTGGCTGCCTTAAGCGATCTCGAAGGATTTTATAATGTAGAGATCGTTTAATTACAAAAAACACGATCAAAATGAATGTTTCTAACAAGATGGAAATAACCTAGAGAGACGGGTTTGACACAAATTCGTAACAACTTGGTCAGATTAAGTCATAGAAAAACTTGATCGTCACACCGTTTGCTCCAACATCTTCTCTAGCTTCCAACAAATGAACTCAAACTTCACCTTCGTCACTAACTTGAATTATGCTGCAAACTAAATGATCATATATATGTAATGAACTGTTTGTCCCATGATAGGTCTCCTTCTTCTAGCCTAATTACCTTTACACCAAATAAGAGTTGGACCCAATGTTTTACTTCTGTCTAGTTGATCCTAATAAGTCAAATTTTTAGGCTACTTTTAGCTAATTTAAGAAAAATTCGATAACCTAATTAGAGCATCACTAATCAAATTTTAAAGCTCATAAGCTTGCACGACACAAACACACACAAGATTTAGTCACCAACAGAGTTAAAGAGAATACAAAACTAAGTAAAAGATGTGGGTTTTTTGGTTCAGAAAAGCTTATTTACAATGAAAACTTCGTTAACCGGCTTACGTTCTCAAGGATTGTTCTTGGTTCATGGGAAGTGGGTTAAGGGGAGGAAGAGGAAGTTAAGGTGGGAAGGGTAGGGTTTTTAATGCTTTAAATGCTTGTACACATACATGCATATTTATACACTAACTTTTTTTAATAAAAAGGCAAAATGATCAAAATGGTCGTCAACTTAACATATGGACTTAATGTTCTTTTTGAGCAAGGACGAAGGGTACAAACAAACCGAAATGATGAGGGTATGGTTTTATTTTGAAGTTATAATTATACTATATGGAGTTTAAATAATAAAAGATAATTATTATCATTTATCATTATTTGCATTCGGACTCAAAGCACTTATAATTCAAAAGATTGAACTTTATTTCATTTCATGTCACCCTAGAGATACACAAAAAATTCTAGTACCAAAGCCTGACCCTACAAGCACAGACCAAAAAGGCACATTGAACTTATTTTTAACATATTTTAGTTGAAAATATGATCCGATTTAAGACCTAGAAAGCTCAGATAAAACCCGATCAAACTAGCCGTTATGCACCAAAGCATGATTCCTGACCTTATTCCTTGATCGATTTACCTTGTAATACATCCATGGTTTAAACCTAACATATTATGTTTTAAAATTTTTACATTTTGTCCTTCTAGAACCTCTTTTATGAAATAAATTTAAGTTACAATGCATAAATATTATACTAAAAATTGCAAATTTAATTCCTGATATTTGTCCATTTTAATGGTTTTTATCTCATTATTTTTCCATTCCTAACGTTTGCCAAATCTTTTGGTTTAGTCTCTCTATCTAATGATCGTTACTTTCTTTGATAACTCCACTTAAGTAAGTGACATTTTGGTCATTTTATATTTTAAAAATATTTTAACTTTTTTTGGAGTAATGGACCCCTTCCCCTTTTTTCTGTCACTGATCCAATCAAAAGCCGGTAATTGCCACAGTGAGCTTGTCTGCAAATAACCGTCAATAACTATCACCACAACCAATCATGTAACACCTGCAATTTCATTGTTTCTGTTAAAAGAGAAACAATCGAGAAACGGTCGGAAAAATGGTCGAGGAACAGAGAAATCAGGCGAACAAAGATCAATGTGACTTTCCACGTGACTTTGGAATGTGGGCGACTTTCCGTGTGACTTTTAAGGAATCCGCAACTTTAATTGGAAGAAAAGTAGCATTAAGGCCTATCCGCTCTAAAAGGATCCGATTTCGAGGTTTTGTTCTCATTTCTTCACACCAAACCTTCTCCTCCACCATTCTCTCTCTAGTCGAGCGATTTTGGAGCTTGGGATTCGATTTTTGGAGCTCTTCAAGTGTTGTTTGAGGATTAGGAATCTTTACATAAGGATTTTTGGAGCTCTTCAAGTTCATTCCTAACGTTTAGCAAATCTTTTGTTTAGTCTCTTCGTCTAATGATCTTTTGTTACTAACTCCTGTTAAATACGTGACATTTTGGTCATTTTATATTTGAAAACTATTTTAACCATTTTGAGAGTAATAGACCCCCTTCCTCTCTTTCCGTCACTAATCCAATCAAAATAGGCAATCACACTATAAGCGTGTCTTCAAATAGCTACCAATAACTATCATCATAACCAATCATGTAACGTCCATAATTCTGTTGTTTATATCAAAAGAAAAACGGTCGAGAAACAAAAAATTCGGATGAACATAGATCAATGCGACTTTCCACGCGACTTTGGAATATGGGCGACTTTTCGTGCAACTTTTCAGAAATCCGAGCGACTTTAGTTGCATGAAAAGTCGCATTAAGGCCTGTCAGCTCTAAAAATATACAATTTTGAGGTTTTCTTCCTCATTTATTAACACCAAACCTTCTCCTCCACCATTATCTCTCTAGTTCGGAGATTTTGGAGCTTGGGAGTCGATTTTTAGAACTCTGCATGTGCAGTTTGAGGATCGGGAAGCTCCACATAAGTATTTAGCTTAGATCCTTCAAGTTTGAAAATGTAAGCTATTTTGAGTATTTTGAGATCTATGTTTGGGGTTTTGTTGGATTTGAAGTTTGTATTAATGTTTGGTATATTTTAGCGTGGTTGATGTTGAGAAGATTTCTTGGAGATGTTGCATGTGGATCTCAAGTCTTCACTTTGGAAGCTCGATCTTGGGTTTGGAAACTAGGTTTAACCTCCCTAACAATACGAGTTTCAAGTCACTTTATAAAAACTATATTCATGTCAAAATGTCTATTTTGAAGTTGTACATGCGTTCTTTGTGATATGTCAAATCTTGGTGTTTATTTGGTATGTATGCATCCTTGGTACAATTGATTTCATAAAACCTTGAAAATATGTATATTTGGGGTTGTGAGACATTTGGAGATACAAATCATTAGAGCATGAATTTTGAGGGTTGGTTCAAATAAATAGGATTTTTAGGATATATTCCCATTTTGATAAATGAAATTGCATAAATATGAAGTAAATATATTTGTATTGAATTTTGTTGACATTCATGGAGTAGTCAAGTAAGTTGGAGGTTCTGTTGGTTTGAAATTGGTTCACATGTGTTATGGAACTTTGTTCCACAAAAATGGTTCAATAGGGATATATGAATGGGTTTTGAGTACATTGCATATTAATTGAGATTACATGTTTTGAATGTGTTGATCATTCAAATTGGAGTCATGTAGTTTGGAGTTGTAATGCAATGGATCGATAGGCATATGAGTAGGTCGTATTTGGCATGTGTGTAGTCTTGGCATTGTTTGAGCTTATTGATCCTTGTTGGTATACGTGTGCTAAATAGTATGGTATTCATGGTAACAGACGTTTTATGCACATGGTGTTATGTATATGAAAGATGAATGCATATGGAGTTATTTAGCATGTTCAAGTTGTATAGTATGAGTTTTCTATACTTGTTGATACTGACCCAATGTTGAAGGGGTTGTGGATGGACGGAGGGCAAGCAGAATGAGATTCTGGTGATAAGAAACTCTATAGAGTAGGCACTAATATTATTGAGTCTTGAGGTGCTATCCGGAGGGGTAGGCATTAAGACTAATGAGCCTTGAGGTGCTACCTAGAGGGGTAGGCTGATAACTCTCAATTTGTGAGAGTTATTTGTTGTTCAATATCCCTATTTTATTGTGTCTTTTGTACCCATTTTGTTCCTATCTTGTATTTTTGGTCCAAAATATGTTAAGAGGTGATGAAAGGTCAAGAATTTGATTATTTTCTGAAAAACCATTGATGTTAGTATAATGCCCACTTTCTGCTCACATTCTTCCTATGACATATTTTCCTCAAGACGGATTTGGACAAAATTCAAATACTGGCTCTCCTGGGTATTAAAAGGATTTAACTCTGAAGTCAGATCCAAAATTCTTGAATTATTTAGAAGAATGGGCCTTGTTGGATTAAAAAATGTCTTAAAAGTAACCCTACCATTATTTTAATAAAAAAAGGCTTAATTACCTTTTCCTTAATTTAAGGGTTAGGTAACTTTACCCTTTTCAACCTTTCAAAAAAGGTGACAAGGCCTGGAAAGTAGACAAGAAGTGATGGGGGGTCTTTACCCTCTAGTCAATGAAGACTTTCTTCCTTTGGGCGAAGAGTTTGTCCGGCTCTCAATTTTTCACTATATATTGAAGCTTTTCTCTCACTTGGAAGACAATCAATCCATCAACAATTCAGCTAAGCAGCCTTGGAGCACTCTCTCAAGCTCTAGAGCAGTAAAGCAAGTTTAATTTCTGCATTTAATTTTATTTTCGTACTTAGTCTTTAATTCTCGCCACAATGCATTGTATGCTCACAGTGGGCAACAGTTTAAGTGTTATTTTCACTTCAAGTATTTCTTATGCATTTTTCTTCTTCTGTTTCCTCTATGTTTTCTAATTTTATTATGAGCTAAGCACCCCTTTGGGTGTGGGTGTGAGTCAAACTTAAGAATTTGAAGGCACACTTGGGTGTTGCCAATTTTATTGAWTCTTAAGCTTGGTCATTTAAGTCGGGACTTAAGCTCAACACAGATAAGCTGATCACTTTGAAGTGTTAATATTAGATCCTTGATCCAGAGATGGGCGGATCTGAAATACGGCATAKATGATGCACAAAGATTTGAGAGTCTTTGATAATCACGCAGAGATGCGGGTTTTGCATGTTTTTAGCTTTTGTTCAGATATTAGTCGAGTTTATGCTACAAAGAGATTTGAGTATAAATCTTCAGGCTAGTGGAACCAGATATCTTTTTATCTACTAGCTAATTCGGCAAGTTTAAGATTGGTAAAATTGGACGCTTTGTGGGCACTTTGTGGGCACAGTATATAAGAATTCACTTTCGAGAGATCGGAGTTCTTATAGAAGTCCCATGAGTTTCTGACCAAACTGTTCCTGCAATTTTCTTAAGGGAAACTTACACCCATACCCATCTTTTAATTTCAAAGGTTTATTTTGTATTTCTAAGCTCTGCACAAACAAAACTCAACTATTTTCTTAAAACCGAAACATGTTCAAGAAGTTCATGAAACTCTCTGATTCTCAGTAAGTCCAGTCCCTGTGGAAATGATCTTGGTACTATACACTCTATTACTTGAAGCGATCATAGTGTCGGTGTGCACTTGCACCACCATTTTGGGGACTTTGTGCCCACTGTGTGCACACTTAGGATTTTAGCACATCAAGTTTTTGGCGCCGCTAACGGGGAGTGGTGTGATTTTTATCCTGAGATATTGATTTTCATTTGAGCCTGTTCATTTGTTTCAATCGTTGTTCCTGTGTTGTATGCCACGGCTACAACACGGTGATCTTTTACCTCTTGATCTTGAGTTAGAAAGAACCATTAGGAGTCGAAGAAGAGGTAGAAACAATCGGCGAAATCCCACTTTAAATCGTACCATGAGGGATAATCCACCTCCTCGGGAAGCCACGGTTAATATTGCCGATGACAAAAGTAGAGGCATACGGGACTACGCAACACCCGAATTTGGTCAATCGGCCTCGGGAATTAGTAGGCCCAAAATGACAGCAACACCTTTTGAACCCAAGCCGGTAATGTTTCAAATGATTTCCGCTATGGGTTAGTTTGAGGGATTTTTTCGGAAGATCCGCACTCTCATTTGAAATCTTTTATAGAAATGACGGATCATTTTAAAATTCCTGGAGTTACACAAGAGGCCTTACGTTTGACGCTTTTCCTTTATACATTGAAGGATAGAGCTAGAGCATGGCTAAATTCTCAACCACCAAACTCGATCCTTACTTGGAATGATTTGGCGGAAAAATTTCTAAAAAAAATACTTTCCTCCGACGAGGAATGTAAAAATTAGAAATGAAATTATGACGTTTCGCCAAGAAGAAGATGAAGCGGTATTGGATGCATGGGAGAGATTCAAGGATCTTCTACGGAAGTGTCCTCATCATGGAATCCCCCATTGTATTTAATTGGAAACCTTTTAAAATGGACTTTCTAGTGCCGCTAAAATCATTCTTGATGCAACGGCCGATAGCGCTTTCATAGCTAAAACCTATAACGAGGGGTATGATATTTTGGAATGAATTTCTAATAATAATATTGAATGGTCTAACCCTCGTGCTGTTGTTTCTAAATTTGCCTCGGGCATTCATGAGCTTGATGCCATTTCTTCTTTGAATGCCCAAATTGTTGCTTTAACTAATTTGGTTAAAAACAATTTAAATTTGAATGGGGAAAAGAGTCAAGTGCAATCCATAATGTCCAATTCTTCCATAACTGGATCTTGTGTTTTTTGTGGTGAAAATCATTCTTATGAGTTTTGCCCCGGAAATCCCGTTTCGGTAAATTATGTTGGAAACCATACAAGAAATAGCCCATTTTATCCTACGTACAATCCAAATTGGAGAAATCATCCGAATTTTTCATGGGCCGAAAATCCTGGACTTCAACCCCCCGGGGCAACTCAAGTCCAAAACCGACCCTCGAATCCCCCGGGATTGCATCAAGGTGGTCATCACATGCAAGGTAATCATCACGTGTACCAAAATGGGCAATCTTCACAATCACATGCACCTAGGCAACAAAATGCATCGGAGGGTAATGGTTCACTCGAATCTTTACTTAAAGGTATTATAAACCAAACCAATGCCACCTTGAGGAACTTCGAGACCAACTCGGCCAATTTGCCGCAGATATCAAAAATAGACCTCAAGGAACTGTGCCTAGTGACACGGAGACACCCAAAGAATATGTCAAGGCCGTGACTTTAAGAAGTGATAAGAACTTGGGAGACCCTAGTAACACAAAGGAAACACCTAGTGAGCCGATTTGTCAAGAAAATACTTCACATTCTTTTGACACATCGAAATTTCCAGTTATGTTTTCTACAACTGAAGTAACACAAAATCCAGTTTATATTTCAGAAACAGCAGCCTGCCCAGTTCCAGCACCACCCAGTCTCCACCTGACACTGCTCACAATAGGCAGAAACTACCCACACCCCAACAGAAAAAGATCGGTCCAACATATTTAGATCTGAGAGATTTACCTTTCCCAAGTAGGATGAAAGCAAAAACTGTGGATGTATAATTTAAGAAGTTCTTGGACATCTTTAAGCAACTCCACATTAACATACCTTTGGTAGAAGCTCTCGAGCAAATGCCTAGCTATGTTAAATTTTTGAAAGACATACTCAATAAAAAGAGAAGACTGAGTGAATTTGAGACCGTGTCTTTGACAAAGGAATGTAATGCCCTTTTTACTTGCAAAATTCCCCCAAAATTAAAAGACCGGAGAAGTTTCACCATCCCGTGTTTAATTGGAGGAAAAGAAGTAGGTCATGCCTTGTGTGACCTTGGGGCAAGTATAAATCTCATGTCTTTGTCCATTTTTAATCAGTTGGGAGTTGGGGAAGTTCGACCTACCACCATGACTTTGCAACTAGCGGATAGGTCCTTGGCATATCCAAAAGGAAAAATTGAAGACATTTTGGTAAAAGTGGACAAATTCATCTTTCCAGCCGACTTTCTAGTGTTAGATTATGAAGCCGATAGGAATGTTCCGATCATCTTAGGAAGACCCTTTCTTGCTACGGGTAGAACATTGATTGACGTACAAAAGGGAGAGTTGACCATAAGAGTGAACGACCAGCAGGTGACTTTCAATGTGTTTAAAACTCTTAAGTTCAATGGGAAAATTGAAGACTGTTCATCTATTTACTCAGTAGGTGAAGATTTAGATCTAAGTTTGATCGACTGTGTCCACAGTGGAGACATTGTGGGCATGGCAGAAGACATTTGTGAAGAAGACTTACTTGAGGACATAGCTGCCTTTGAATAGTTAGATTTTAAAGATATACCAACCCAAACCCCGTCCATTATAGAAGCACCCGACTTGGAGTTAAAGCCACTGCCTTCACATCTTAAGTATGCATATCTTATGGAGGGAGAAAAATTGCCCGTGATTATTTCTTCCAACTTAAGTAGTTAACAAGAAGAAAGGTTAGTAGATTTGCTGAAAGACCATAAGAAAACCTTTGGTTGGACCATAGCTGATATTAGGGGAATAAGTCCGTCCCTTTGCCAACATAAGATCACCTTGGAAGAAAATAGTGTTGGAAAGGTACAACCTCAAAGAAGGCTAAATACAATCATGAAAGAAGTGGTTAAAAAGGAAATCTTGAAGTGGTCAGACGCGGGTATTATATACCCCATTGCTAGTAGCGGTTGGGTAAGTCTGGTGCAATGCGTGCCAAAGAAAGGTGGTACCACGGTAATCACCAACGACAAAAACGAACTTATCCCAACTAGGACCGTTACCGGGTGGAGGATTTGTATGGACTATAGGCAATTGAATTTAGCTACTAAGAAATATCACTTCCCCTTTGTCTTTCATAGATCAAATGCTAGATCGCTTGGCCGGAAAGGAGTTTTATTGCTTTTTGGATGGATACTCGGGATACAATCAAATCCATATTGCACCCGAAGATCAAGAGAAAACTATTTTCATTTGTCTATTTGGAACTTTTGCTTTCCGACGTATGCCATTCGATTTATGTAATGCTCCGGCCACGTTTCAACGATGTACGATGTCTATGTTTTCAGATATGATTGAGGACACTATGGAAGTTTTTATGGATGATTTTTCGGTTATTGGCACTAATTTTGAAAATTGCCTTGAAAACTTAAAGAAGAGTTTGGAAAGATGTGAGACCCATGGCTTGATTTTAAATTGGGAAAAATGTCATTTTATGGTACAAGAGGGAATTGTTTTGGGTCACATGGTTTCAAAAAAAGGTTTGGAAGTTGATAAAGCTAAAACTGAGGTTATAATGCAATTGCCCGAACCAACTTCGGTGAAAGGCATTCGTAGTTTTTTGGGACATGCGGGTTTTTACCGACGGGTTATTAAGGATTTTTCTAAAATTGCGAAACCCTTATGTAACTTATCGCATGTTGACCAAACTTTTGAGTTCACCTCCGATTGTAAAAAAGCTTTTGAAACAATCAAGAATGCTCTTGTCTCGACACCCATTATTATTACTTCGGATTGGTCCCTACCTTTTGAGGTAATGTGTGACGCGAGTGATTGGGCCGTGGGTGCCGTTTTGGGACAAAGGCAAAATAAGATTTTTCACCCCATATACTATGCAAGTAAAACTCTTGTGGAAGCTCAATTGAATTACACCACTACGGAAAAAGAATTACTTGCGGTAGTATTTGCTTTTGATTGTTTCCGTTCATACTTGATTGGTACCAAAGTCACGGTTCATACAGATCATTCTACAATAAAGTATTTATTTAACAAAGTCGATGCTAAGCCACGACTTATTAGATGGATTTTGTTATTGATTATTAACCGAAAGGGAAGTGACAATCAAGTGGCCGATCACCTTTCTAGAATTGAAGAAAATGTATCAAGTGGGGGGAGTCATGAGATCAAGGAAGTTTTCCCGGATGAATATGTTTTGGCCATACAACACAGTTTTCAAAAACAATATCCTTGGTATGCAGATATTGCCAACTATCTTGCATGTGGCCTTAAACCGTATCATTTTCAGGGAAATCGGTTTAAAAAATTTCTTTACGATTGCAAGCACTATTTGTGGGACGATCTGTTCCTTTATAAAATGGGATCGGACCAAATTTTGAGAAAATGTGTCTCGAATGATGAAATCCAAGCTTTGTTAAAGGAGTGTCACGCATCGCTGTATGGAGGTCACTTTGGTGAACAACGTACGGCCGCTAAAATTTTACAAAATGGATTTTTTTGGCTCACCATGTTTAAAGATGCTTTTGAATTCGTGAAGAGTTGTGACCAATGCCAACGCATGGGGAATTTGTCCCAAAGAAATGAGATGCCCTTGAACAATATTTTGGAAGTCGAACTTTTCGATGTTTGGCGTATTGACTTTATGGGACCATTCCCCATGTTTTTTTCACAAACAGTACATTTTGGTTGCGGTAGACTATGTCTCCAAATGGATAGAAGCAAAGGCTTGCCCATTAAATGATGCCAAAACGGTAGTGGAATTTTTGCATAAAAATATTTTCGTACGTTTTGGTACACCCCGAGCATTGATAAGCGATGAAGGGACTCATTTCATAAATAAAGTGCTAAGTGTCGCTCTTGAAAAGTACAACATCCAACATAAAGTAGCCACGGCTTACCACCCGCAAACCAATAGTCTTGCGGAACTTTCGAATTGTGAGATAAAAAATATTTTAGAAAAAGTGGCTAAGCTAAACCGTAAGGATTGGTCGCTTAAATTGGATGATGCATTTTGGGCCTAACGTACCACTTTCAAGACTCCATTGGGCATATCTCCGTACCAACTTGTTTTTGGAAAATCTTGTCACCTCCCGTTGGAATTGGAGTATAAGACATTTTGGACTATAAATGAACTAAATTTAAATGCAACTCTAGCGGGAGAGAATAGAAAGCTCCAACTTAATGAGTTGGAAGAGTGGAGGTACCAAACCTATGAGAATGCCAAGATATACAAAGAAAAGACGAAAATGTGGCATGATCGTAGGATCAATCAGATAATTTTTTAAAAAGGTTAAAAAGTTCTTCTCTTTAATTCTATATTGAGGCTTTTCCCCGGAAAACTCAAATCTAGATGGTCGGGACCTTTCACTATTGTTGAGGTGGGAAAATTTGGAACTATAGATCTCTTAAACCCACAAGACAATACTGTTTTTAAAGTGAATGGGCATCGGGTCAAACATTTCTTCCCGGAAGGAATGCAAGATCCACACCAAAAATCTCTCTGATTTTCATCGAAACCGTCTGTTGTAAATATTGTATATATTTTAATTTGCGTACTTTATGTTTATTTCATGCAGGTGTGTCGTGGTAAGCATCTCATGCTCACATTCTTTAGTGGGTTTTTCGTAAAAAAAAATTAAACTTGGCGGGTTTTTGTGGATATTCTTCAAAGAAAAAGAAATGGGATTTTTAAAATGAAAGAAAATGATGAGTTTTCTGATTTTGGTGGCTTGTGTAAGATGATGAGACATTTGCTTTTTCATTTTTTATTCAAAAACAAATTACACAAAGGGCTTTGCATGGGGGTAGTTTCCTAGGAGTCTTAACCGCCGGTTTTCTAAGAAAAAGGGGGCAAAGTCATTGTTCACTCTTCATCTTCTCTATTTCTCCTTTTCCATGGCCAAATCGCGAAAACCACCAACCGACCGACTTCCGACACGGCGGTCTACACGACGGGCTGTCGCCGACGAGTCTTCCTCCGCCGTTCCCGTCGCACCTCCGGTCGCTCCACCCATGGCCCACTTAGAACCACTATTGCCCGATCCCATTGCTTTTGCACCGCCGGCTCGAGATTACACCACCACCACCGCCGGTCGCTCCACGGCCGTCCGGGTGGACTACGACGAGTCTCATGCGGTTGTTACTCCGGTAAGCATTTCTAGAACTCCTTCTCTATTCACCACAATATTTCCCCCTTCCACCACTATACATAACTCCACCACCACCGATGCCGGTTAGGGATGGTAATGGACCCCGACCCGTCGGGTAACCCGGTCCACCCGCCCCGATCGGGGACGGGGATTCCCCAAAAAACCGGGTCCCGGGGACGGGGACGGGGATCCCAGCTTGAAGCAATCCGGGGATGGGGCCGGGGACGGGTATAGCACTCCCCGCCCCGCACCGTACCCGTTTTATATATATATGTTTTATAAAAATTTGGGCTTTGGGCTGTAAAATGTTAATGAATGCATCCTTCCTCCAGCCCAGTCCACACTCCACACACTTAACACTTTTCTCCTAAATCGTAGAACCTAATCGGCTTTGATATTTGATATCTCTCCATTTCTCCTCCAAGTCCAGGACCTCCAGTCCACGCACGGCGGCCGGCGCTGCTGCTCTTTCCTCCAGACCGCTCCACGCACGGCGCTGCACTGCTCTATCCCGACAGGCGACGGTAGGCCCACTGCGACAGGCCCACGGCGACGGCGACAGGCGACAACCCTACTCCCTCTTCGGCTCTCCCTCACGGCGACAACCCTACTCCCTCTTCGGCTCTCCCTCACGACGACAACCCTACTCCCTCTTCGGCTCTCCCTCACGGCGAAAACCCTACTCCCTCTTCGGCTCTTCCTCTCGGCCTCTCCCTGGTGTGTTATGTCTTGTATTCTTCATCTTCACTTCTTGTAAGTTCACATGATTTACAAGTTCTCTATCATAGTTTCTGACACGGGTATATTTCTTGTTGRTGATTGCTGCAGTGGAGATGTGAAACTGACAGAAGTGTTGGTAAGTGATAAGCTAGAGGAGTTCCGTGCTGCGAAAGAGGTAATGCCTAATTAAGAAGTTGTAATCTTATAGGATGTCAAATTGATGACCTGCATCAATTCATCAAACAAAATGAAGGTTTTATAAATGGATGTGTTATTTCATAGATTTGATTACCTTGAAATGATGACTCTGATTGTTCAATTACAAAAGTGTTGGTAAATGATGTCTTTACCTAATTACCTTACCTATTTACCTAATTGCCTTCTTGATTTGTGAACTAATGTGGACCAAATTGATATATTATTGTGGTTGGTCAATTTATTTAAACAAATTAGGTATACATACATACTGAGTATCTTTCATTAATTTTTGATGCTTTTAAGTTTGTATTTTGTAAGTTTATTATAGATTCTCATTAATGGTTTTTTCATTCATATTATGTCATTATCATATACAMACTTTTTAATTTTAGATGGAAACTTCGGATAACGAGAACATACATGGTGATAAGAATGAGATGGAAGGAAACAAGGAACAACTAACAAGTGGTTGTTTTTTTTTATGGTAGATAGTATGGAAATTTACTTGATATGTTTTGGTTCTTTCGGATATTACTCGATGTAGTTTTAGTATGTTTGATGTAAACTTTGATAATATTAATTAGTTTAAACTTTTTGGTCTTGTTTAAGTCTTATTTTAATATTAAAAAAATCCCCGTTTCCCCGTCGGGGATCCCCGTTCCCCGTTGGGGACGGGGATGGGGATGTGATCATAATCCCCGGTGGGGACGGGGACGGAGACGGGGACACATACGGGGATCGGGGATGGGGATGGGTATTGGGGTCCCCGCCCCATCCCCGCCCCATTACCATCCCTAACGCCGGTCCATCTACTTCACGACCGCCAGCCGCCGTACACTTTCTCCCTACAACCAATAAACCCCTTTTTCTAGCCCTACCCACACCACCGCCTACCATTCCTACTCCTACACCCATTCCATCACCTATTAGCCCTCCACCCATACAACAACCTCCTATACCCCTTCCATCTACACCACTTGGCCCACCCACCATACATGATTTCGACCTTAACCTTAGTGATACCCTAGGTAAGGAGTTCCAATTTGATTTTGTAGATATTGATTCCACAAATTCAGAGGAGTTATTCCCTTTTTTCTGTTCCTGAGACGATGGAAGAACAAACACAGAAACCCCAAGAGACTCAAACAGAGGATGTTCCTCCTGTTGAGGAAACACCAGTCACTGCCCCTAGTGGGCAGACTGTGAGCACATAATCCTCTTCAGGAAGCATTGAAAGTTCAAGTTCGGAGTCTGTTGTCCTTCCACCAATACCAAAACCAGTGCCTGGAGATAGTGATTATGAAGATGAGATGGCTAAAGATCAAGAGAATGCTGAAGATGTGGCAGATAAAACTGAGGAGATGGAGGAAATTGAGGAGGAAGTTGAAGAAACGGAGGTTTTGGAAGTCAGCAAACCAAAACCTTCCAAAAAGAGAAAGGCATCAGCGAAGCAGAAGAAGAAACCAACCCCTAAGAAGAAGAAAGCCAAAGTGGTACCATTTCAAGAAAGGTATGACCGTATCAAAAACAATAAAATTCTTCTTGAACGAGCTTTTGACCTGAAGTTGGTCAACTCATTTATGGCTATAAAGCACCACTTGGTGGCTTTGCAATGGGAGCATATGGTGGTTGCCCCGCTGAAGGCCAATGTATCTTGGGTAACCGAGTTCTATGCGGCCGTTGGCACCACCAAAAGCATTTTGGTGACTATTCGGGGCAAGAAAATTGATTGGTCCGGGCCGAAGCTCAATGCGGCTCTCAGACTTACTCCCCCATCGGAATTCTCTTTTGCTCAAATTATGAAAGGGACATTGGAAGTTTCTGATGATAATATTGCATCTATCCTTACACTCCACGATCATGGATGGTCGAGGGACAATCGACGCCAAATTATTTTGGCCGGCCATCTAAACAAGGAGGTGGGACTTTGGTTTCAGTTTTTGCGACACAACTTAATCCCCACTATTCATGATAGTACAATCTCAAGAGACCGATGCGTCTTACTTTATTGTATCATGAGAGAGTTGCCAATCGACCTTGTGCCAATTATACATGCATCTATATTGGCCGCCTCTCAAATGATGCATTCACGCTTAGTCTTTCCGGCCCTTATCACAAAGCTTATACCCAAGGCTAAGGTCCCTACAAATGATGAGGATACAATAGTTGTCGGCTCACCCTTTTTGGGACAAAACACAGTCGACCGTTGGGAAAGAGCATCTCGGCCCTTTTTGAATTTGCAAGATCCAGTTCCGATCGAGAGAGTTCAAGAAGAACCGGTGGCGCCAATGCCAAATGTTCAACCGAATGAGCCACCGGTTGTTGCTATTTTTGAGCCGCCAGTTGCTGCTATTTCTGAGCCACCGGTTGTCGCCATTTCCGAGCCACCCCTCGCCCCTGTCAAGGAGTCGCCTGTTGTCCCCATGACCGAGCCGTCAATGGAAGATCCGTATGTTACGGCCGAAGAGGCTAACCCATCCGAACCACCTCCAAGCAATCCTTTGGCTTCGGGTTACAGGTGAGTGTGTGTCCCTGTTATGATCAATCTTCAAGAATCATCTTTGATTCCATGGCAGATCTGGATTTAACCTTTAAGAACTTCATAGAGAGAGTTGAGAGAAAAAGTCAAGATCTTCAAATGTGGTCAACTTCTATATTACGTATTCTGATTTACAATGAGAATCCTAACAATTACAAGAAACAACACCCTATTTATAGGGTCAAACATTACACCAATGGTCAAAGTCAAACCATACAAACAAAGTCAAACACGTTGTCTATTTTAATTATAGACAATAGTAACTTTCAAGACGAATACAATTTTACACTGACTTTTAGTCCTAACATTCTCCCCCTTGGTATTCAGACTAGAAAGAATTTACGCGCGTTGAATCTCGTTTGAACTTTGTCTCTTTACGCACTTTTTGACTTCTTCAGAAACATCAAAACAAACTTCACTTGAAATCTTCAGACAATTATCTGTTGAGAAAGATCTTCTAACATTCTCTCCCTCGAATGTAGAACCGCGATGATCTTCTCTTTTAACAATGTAGAACATTAATCTTCAGAAACAATGTACAAAATGTGACCTTCAAAGGATATTCAAACAACAAATCACTAACTATCTCTTTGATAAGAAACTCCGATGGTAAACTTTTGAAACAATGATCTTCTCATTCAAAAACTCTCAAACGTTGTGGCATCGGAATAATCTTTATGTAATTATCTCCAGTCGCACTTCTTTTGAGTCTTTTGCCAATTTCGAAGTTACTGCCCCTTGATCTTTACATCAGATTCCCTTTGTAATGTTCGGAAATGAATATTTCATTCATTATTACATACTCCCCCTTATGATGATATTAGAATCATTCCATCATACACAAGAATGAATGAAATTCTCCGCGTAAGCCGTCAATTCATGAAATTGTAAGTAGATCTTTGCAAATCCACTTATTTAATCTTTTCAGATTAAGGGAATGGGAAGGTAACAACCAATTTCAACAAATGAAATTGTTTTCAATCTTATAAAAAGATTGGTCTGTGAGTATAACAGATATACTCAGTACAACAGATGTACTGTATATATGAGACTTTTTGATGCTCATCTTACCAGGTCTTCCATTCAATCTTTGATAGCTTAAGAAAAGCATATCTATGAATGTTTTGGCAAAATAACATATAAAATGCAAAATCTGTGTAGTGTAGAAAAATAAAGCAATATATGCTTCTGTTTAGGCTCAAAAAGATAAACCGTGTGGACTACACAAATTTATCAGACTCAATACGTGATCAAAAAAACTTGAAGGGGGGACATATATCCTTCTGATTCAATATCAACTTTCTCCAATAAGAAATTGATAGATGATGAGCTGCGTGCCCCATGTATTATTGAAACATTTATCTGTTGAGAGATAAATGAGTAGCTGGTGGGGTTGTGACAAGAATTGGCATGAGCTTTGCCTTTTTCAATATTAGTCTCAAAAGAATTGAGGACTAATAGATTGTGTGGTATGTCCGGATTTTAGAAATTTGGAACAGGATTTTCGTATTCTTTTAATCCTGACACAACTCTCATCAATTCTTTTGGCTCACAACAACTACCCTTCTCATTTTCGTTTTAATCTCGGCACACAAACCCTTTTTGATATAAAGCTCACTCAGATATGGTTGTCCTCATGGATAGGTTTGTCGGTTCTGACATTTCATTGAGGTATTTCTAATAAGCACTCAGTCCCTCTTAAAATTTAGCATTATGCACAATTGATCACAAACAATTGATCAAAAATAATATTGCATATAAAGCACAAAGATCAGATAAAATTGATCTAAAAATTTAGCTTTAAGCACAATTAACGAAAGAATGATGCGACAAAGATCAGATTATTCAGTATATGAGAGAAATGAATGAAGATCTGTAAGAACAAGTTTACAGATTCTGATATTCAAAAAATTATTGAATATATATCAATCAAAGTAAAAAAAATATCAGAAAACAAACATTTGAATACAAACGAGCGTATTATCACCGAAAATGATTATCATTTTAAGAGATGTGATAATAACAGTTTTAAGAATAGTTGAAACAGGTATTGAAGTTATGTACGATGATAAATTACACAAGTAAAATATCAGGAAATACTTGTTCAGAAAATGTACTCGTTTCCCAAAAAAAAATTCATTTGCTAAAAACATTTATTAAAAACTTCTAGAGACTCCCCCTAGAAAGTTGATTTCAGTAATGATTCAGTTTAGCTCAAAAGAATAAAAAAATTGAAACATGTTTAGCACGGGTCTTAAACTGTGTGTTTAGAAGCCACAGTCGGTAATACACGGGTCCTGAACTGAATTGTTCAGAAGCCTTGTTTGGAATAAATTACAACTCCCCTGCATTGGTGTATCACTAAAATGATATTCTGATCAGTACAAAATTGACACACCTGCAAAACCAGATTAAGTAGATTTTGGTATCCAAATGAATTTGGGTCCTATTTTGTTAGTATCGAGTTGGGGTATGTTATAACTTCCAAACCATTTATTCTTATAATATGTAATCTTTTTAGCACTGTGAACAGGATGATCAAGAATAAAATATGATACATACCATTAATTGTGATCTTACATGTTCTTACCTTTCCAAACCTTCTGATATATGTTGTCTGTACTCCATCTGTTATATATCTTCTTGTTCACCAAATCTGTTGATTTACATGTGGAGCACATGATCCTTTTCTTGCTAAGATTTATCAAGTCATAATTGAATCTTACAAAACAAGGAAGCTCTCTTTTTAGCACATGATCATTTTCTTGCTAAGATTTATTGTAGTGTCCAGGAGTTTACCTTCTAACTCCTTCTGAAGCATTTCAAATTTTCTCTTCTAATTTATTAACTCTCGTTTCTCTTCATCTGAGCTGCTCTTGTCATTCTCCGAGGTGATGTCAAGCCATTTTTTTCTTATTTGCAAGCTCTTTAGCAATTGTTGTATACTTCTTTGAAGAATTTCTTTTCTCAAGAGCAAATTGCTTCTTCTCTTCGTCTAAAGCCTTCTGCTTTAGATCAATACTTTCAGATAATTTTTGTAATTGACTCTGACAGTCTTTGGAGATGTCTTTCTTTTCTTTATCATTCTTGGCTCGTTCCAAGATAATCAGCTGCTCAAAATCCGAGATTTGCTTTAACAACATCTTTGCGTTCAGCTCGAGAGAGTTTATCTTTTTCTCGTAATCAGCACGGAATTTTCTTTCAAATTCAATAAATCTTCTCTTTTCTTTTTCAAATTCATTCCTTTCAACATTAAAATTCTTTTCCATTTTTAAAACCTTTTATTTCTCTAGGTTCAGAAGCTTTCTTAGTTCAACCACATCACTTTCAGATTTATCAGTTAAGACCTTTGACTCTTTTCTATTTCTCCCAAAAGAATTGCTTTCAGTTTTTAGCTCTTGAAGTTTATTGAACATGTCTTTATTAGTTTTACTCCAAATTCTCAAATCATCATCATAGTTTTTCCTCACTGAACTCAGAGTGTTCTCAAGTTTATTAATTTTATCCAAGAAATCATTCTCAACTTTTTCCAATGCTAYTTTATGATCTTGATGTAGATTAGCAATAAGTTCTACATTATCATGATTCTTGTAGAACATATTAACATGTTTCTCTTTATAGCTCTCTATGCTCTTTTCCAGCTTGCAAATCTGTGTTCTCAACTCTTGATTCTCCTTCTCTAGGATATCTGCCATTTAAAAAAAATAAGATTGATTTAGGATCAAATGCAATGAAATCAGTTAAAAGAAATCAAATACAGTTAAGCTCAAACACACAAACAGAAAAAAAACACAAAAAACTGATGAGAATTTAGAAAATCGACGAAAAACTATCAAAAATCAGTAAAAACAGTCAAAACTGTTGAAAACAGTTAAAAACTATTAAAAACAGTCAAAGACAGTTAAGACTGATTAAAACAGTTTAAGCGACGCAAATCAGATCAAAAAGAATCTCAAAACAGTTTAAACTACAGACCAAAACAGATAAACGATCCAAAAAATTAAAATCTAAACAACAATAAAACACAAAATTCAACCTCAAAACAGTTACACCAAAAATAGAAATTTAAGTCCTGACCACAATCTGTGATAAACCTTGAATGATTTAACACAACCTAGACAAGATGCAATTCATTAATCATTCTGTAATACATGCAACAGTTCTCGGGACACAGCCTTCTAGCACAACTTGAGATGGAATGTTACGATCTATTACATCTCCCAATCAAATCAAATACAGTGCCAACAACAAGGATTTGTGAGTATTCTGTCTCTGTGATATGTATTTGCCCACATAAACCTGAAACAAATTTCAATCCAGCCAAGAACTTTGCAGTGAAATCAGTAGGGGCAAAATCTAGAATGATATCTTCCTAGCCTAGCTCACAACAGATCCATCCTCACGATTGTATAACTGTTATAGATTCTCCAAATCTACACAACTGATGTGATTAAAATTTTATGGACTTGAGTGTTGCTGTCATTCCCATGGCCCAAACCAACCAGGTAACTACTGCTTGTTTGAAGGCCTTGCAAACAGAGTCCCTTTTGTTGTATGTAGGTTCTTGTTAGTTTTCAATCAAATCAATAGCTGTTGTGTTCGTGTATTGACAACCATCTTTTCAACTTTTGGGTCTGTTTTGAAGCTTTGGAACAGCAATGAACTTTGGATCCTCTTTACCTCTTGGAATGCCAGGAAAATAACAACCAAAAGTTGATTGCAAGTTCAAAACAGTCAAAACTGTTGAAAACAGTTAAAACACTGTTAAAAAACAATCAAAGATAGTTGAAACTGATGAAAAACAGTTTACGCGACGAAAAAATAGATCAAAGATTTCTCAAACAGTTAAAACAAAGACCAAAACAGATAAACGATGATCCAAAAATTAAAATCTAAACAAAAATAAAACTCAAAGACCAAAAACACAACAAGCCCAAATACAAGGATTTAAAACCAGGTGAACAAATGCATGAAGATGAAATAAATCCAACTTAAGCAATGTCCGGATAGGATGTACAAGTGTCTAAGATGTTCTAATTCACAACAAATTGAGATAGCACCAAGAATCCCACTTCTGTTAACAACCAAAGCTTGTGCTACTGCTGCATTCACCAAGGACTGCTCTTTGAAAATCAGAACTCTTGGAAATCGGTACTGTTGAACTTGATGCAGTTCTTGGTAGTCCTGTCTCTTCTACCAACTTGGACAAAACTAAACTTTCAAACAGTTTGCTGCAAAAAGGATTTCAATCTTGTGAAATGAACAAACCTGCAGAAAAGAAGTAATAATTGTGAATCCCAAGTTGCTGTCAATTATGTCTCTGCTGTTAGACTTGATGACAATTTCAGTTAAGAAACATACAAATATGCAGTCTAAATCAATTCAAATCTGAAACCAGTGTGTAATATAGAGAAAAGCAGTTAGCAATTGATGTTCCTATTGCTTACTACTAGCAAGTACAATCATCACATGTGCATCAAACAGCAGACTTAGTCAGACTACAAACATGCAACAGAATAGTCACGCCCCGTTTTTTTTTTTATCGAGTGTCGTGACGTCATTCTTAATAACTTATGTCATGAACAAAAATACGAACTTAAAATTTCCAACACACATAATATGTTTAACATAATTCGTTACATAATTGCGGAAGCGTAAAATACTTTAACATAATCAATGCTAATTAAAATATCTAAGCAAGCATGATTCAAAAACATAGTCCCGTCTTTCTTCATTCACTCGTCTACTGACAAATGACACCTGAGATATATAMATGTATAGTATAAGCAAAAAGCTTAGTGAATACAATATGGTTTCATGATCACACACACACAAAACAGTGTTTTAGCGTATTTTAATTATTATCTTGCAAGTGAGGCCTCGGCTCCGGCTCGTCACTTTTCTTTGCGTATGTGGCGTATTCTATGGACGAGGACTCCAAGACCTCGGAATTGCAAGCCCTCCTTTCATGTCCAACCCACCCCATACGGTGGACGAATCTTGCCGTACATACTAGTTGCATATCATTTATTTGCAATATTCACTCATTAATCCAAATCTCATCGTGACATGCACATATAAACAATGTTTTAGTGTATTTTAATTATTATCTTGCAAGTGAGGCCTCGGCTCGTCACTTTTCTTTGCGTATGTGGCGTATTCTATGGACGAGGACTCCAAGACCTCRGAATTGCAAGCCCTCCTTTCATGTCCAACCCACCCCGTACGGTGGACGAATCTTGCCGAATCATACTAGTTGCATATCATTTATTTGCAATACTCACTCATTAATGCAAATCTCATCGTGACATGTAACATACATCTCATGCAAGTCACAACATAAATCACATATGCATCATCGTCATTTTTCACATTATACACATACTTGAATATCATATTGATAATAACAAGTCATCATAATCTTTCTCATCAACATCACCTTTCATATCATGCATATATTTAAATATCATGCATATATTTAAATATCATGCACATCAATATAATCAAGTTATCATCATATGCATATAAACACATCATGCATATATTATGGATAAAATACTTTTGTAATAATCATGTATATATCCCATAAAAATCGCATAATGTACTCACCTGATAACGAAGATTATTCAACTAACGATGYTGACTGGTAACCWACAATTTATAATAGCAAATAGCATATAAATGATTAATTTCTCCCAAAGGCTAACATAAAAGTCAACTTATGGTCAACTATGTCGGCTAGGGTCAACCCTGGGTCAACTATGCTTAAGAACGTTCCTCACATCAACAAAAATTATAGGAACGTGAGTTCCGACATAAGGTGTATCGTCTAGCTATATATCTTAAAACGACTAAGTCTGGAAGAAGACCAGAGCCTCTGTGGACGACCAAAGGCTCTGTGGACGACCAGAGCCTCTGTGGACGACCAGAGCCTCTGTGGACGACCAGAGCCTCTGTGAACGACCAAAGTCTCTGTGGACGACCAGAGCCTCTGGTTGTAATGACCAGAGCCTCTGGACTCGTTAAGTCCTTTGGGACAAGAGCCCCTCTGGTTGCATTGACCAGAGCCCCTCTAGTTGTAAACCATACTTAGAAAATAATTCAACTTCAAGGGCCAGAGCCCCTTTGGTCTCTCTTCCAGAGCTTCTGGTCTTCACGACCAGAGCCTCTGGTTCTTAACCACAGAAAATATTTCGACACAGGACCAGAGCCCCTCTGGTCTCTTTTCTAGAGCTTCTGGTCTTCACAACCAGAGCCTCTGGTTCCAAACTATACTTAGAATAAATTTCGACATTCAGGACCAGAGCCCCTCTGGTCTTTCTTCCAGAGCTTCTGACTTCACGACCGGAGCCTCTGGTTGAACCAACCCATACTTAGAAAATAATTCAACATCCAGGACCAGAGCCCCTCTGGTCTATCTTCCAGAGCTTCTGGCTTCACGACCAGAGCCTCTGGTCCTACATGGACACTTAACAAAATTAAGGGATTTACTTTCCATCGCCTCTGGTCCTATTGACCAGAGCCTCTGGTCCTACATGGACACTTAACGAGATTAAGTGTTTTACAGAGGACCTAAAACAAAGCTAACCATAAAAGAACATGAATGTTAGTTGAGTATTTTACCTCTAATCAACGAAAACGAGGATTTCGGATGGGGACTTATGAGCTCTGATTTCTCTCCCGATTCTCAACGAAATTTCAAGAAGTTTGAATGAAAACTGTAGAGCAAAGTGTAGCCTATTTATATATTGAAAATTTTGTTGTAATAGTTGAATATTCGGACCAATAGGGAGCTCCAAAGGTGAGGTCATTTTCGCCTCTGAAATGCAGGTCTGAAGCGTAGGTACAAAACAGTCCTTCTACATTGCAGGTCTGAAGCGTAGGTACAAAACAGTCCTTCTGCATTGCAGGTCTGAAGCGTAGGTACAAAACAGTCCTTCTGCATTGCAGGTCTGTTGCACATTTACAAAACAGGTCCTTCTGAATTGGTCCTGCTTACATCTGACTCAACCCCTTAACTATCGCGAATTTACAACTTTCACCCATGCGGGACTTTTCTTTCACTTTTGGTCTGATTTTTAACTTATTTTTAGATTTCGATAATTATTTCTTTAACTAACCACATAAATATTTAACACCTCAAATAAATTTAATAAATAAAAATTATATATTTAAAGACTCGTTCACTATATATATTTAAAATTTTGGGTTTTACAAGAATCGGCTCAATGAACAATAAAATCCTTTGTTCTTCACTCTTTGTTTCTTCTTCTATGAACTAATAGATTTATAAATGCAAAGAACCTGCAGTCTTGACAAAACTCTCAATAAATCTCTACACTAACAACTTTAACATCACAGATTAATTCAGTTTTGACATCTCCCTGATTATCCAGTCTTAATGTGATTAACAATGATCAAAATCAGAAGATATTATTAAGAGTCAAACTCAATGTCTGCAAATTACACAATCAAATGCGAAAACAGAATAGCAATTTCTTTGATAAAACAGCAAACAAATCTGATTGAGGGAATCAGACAAAGGAATCACAGTGTGCGGTTAAAAAAAAACCGGATGGTGTAATCTGATTGTGCCTTTTATGTGAAGAAGGTAACAAATTGATCAAAGTTTATGCAATTTACACCAACAGATACTCAAACACAAAGAGCGGTTTACAAAATAAGGTCAAGAAGCAGTAAGCAATTAAGAATCTGGGTGAGATGGATTGAACGATTAATAAACCGGATACCTCGATGCACAAACTGCTAAGTCCTAAATCGCTCAATATATGATGCTTATCCGATCACTAGTCCGCTCAACTCTCTCGCTTAAATCACTCACCACAGAATTTAATCGCACAAGGAAAACTCTAAATCGTTCACAAATTGCTCAATTGATGACCGTATATGGTCAATCCAAACTTACCATATGTCCGAATATGACCAATGTGAACTACCCTTGTGTCTAAATCCCTCAGAAATCCGGTCAAAGAGTGATCGAAATCGCTCAAGAATAAACTCAAACCTGAGAGATTAAACGATTTACTTACATGTGAAAACCGTCGTCCACTTAGATTGATCGATTTAGCACAAGAGAAGACGAAATCACAAGTTCACTCAAGTCTGTATGTATAAACCACTCAATAAATTGCTCAAAGCTAATCCTAAATTGCTCATTTATCCGCTCAAAGAGTGAACGATTAAGACTTAGAAAAATCAAATGAAAGTTGAGCGATAACGAAATCCGATCAACAGTCCGATCAATCTTTGAGCGAGTTAAGAGGAATCCAGTCACCAACCAATCTTGATGTGCGATAAATTCCTAACTCAGATGAATCTTTGAGCTGATTTTGCAAGTGATCGATGTAGGAGGAGATGAATATGGGCTTACCTCTGTTGGGCTTAAACCAAATGGGTCTTATATTTTGAGCAATTTAACACAACTTATTCAATCTAAAATTCAAAAACAGATCAAAAACTATCAAAAAAACACAAAAACAGAAAAGTTTTAACAAGAAAATGGATCAAAAACACTGACTTTTTAAGAAATTTTAAGAACACGAAAAATTTTAAAAAAATCACAAAATTCACCAAAAACTTGAAAACAAATGATCAGATTAAGAAATTGCGTGAATAACAAAGATTTACGACTCTAAAATGCACACTTTGATCATGATCTTAACACGAAAACACAAAATTTTTAAAAAAAATTGGATCAAACACTAGAAAAAAATAAGAACGTGAAGAACAAAAAAAATCCAGAAAAAAAAATCTTCAAAACTTCTGATTTCTTCTTCTGATTTCGTGCACACACTGCTCTGATACCAATAGTGAGTCCCCTTTAGTGATCAATCTTCATAAAACTTCATAATCATGGCAGATCTAAGATAAATCTTCAAGAACACATATGATGAACTTTGAGAGAAATAGTCAACAATAAAAGCTTTGGTCAAACCCTCTTATTACGTAATCAGATTTACAATAAAGCTCTCTTCTAAAAATTACAAAGACAAATACCCTATTTATAGGGTCAAACTACTAAACAAGGTCAAACTCAAACTCCTATAAGAAAAGTCAAATACGATGACTTTTACAATTATAGACACTATTTAACTTTCAAGACGAATACAATTTAATATTGATTTTCAGTCCTAATATTACCCAACCCGTACCCTTTTGTTCCTTTTTGCTACAATGGGGACATTGTTGATATTAAGTTTTGGGGGATGTGTTCAAAAAACATGTACCTTCGAAAAATTGGGAGGTATGAAAAAAAAAATATATATATATATATATATATATATATATATAGAGAGAGAGAGAGAGAGAGAGAAAGAGAGAGAGAGAGAGAGAAAAGAAAAAAAAAAGAATCGGTCTTCGAAAAATCGGAAAACGAAAATAAAAAGCCCAGTTATCCAAAAAGGCAAGTTTATGCCAAGAAATGGGTCACGAACTTTTTCCAAGTACTAAAAAATGAATCGATGAGAACTTTTGTTTCAAACCCTTTTGTAATATATGACAAGTTTGGGGGAGGGATACACGCTGTCATTGCCAAAAACACTAACCCTTAAGTCCTACTGATTAACGAAAACACTACTAAGATCAAGCAAGGAAGTTGTACATCCTCTTTACTAGACAAATTTCCAACACATTCTGTAAGTTTTTCGTTCTTGTTTCTTTCTTTAGGTGTCTTTTTCTTTATTTTTCTTTTACTTGAGAACAAGTAATACCTTAAGTTTGGGGGTGAGATAACTCTCAATTTGTGAGAGTTATTTGTTATTCAATACCCCTATATTATTGTGTCTTTTGTATCCATTTTGCTCATATCCTGTATTTTTGGTCCAAAATATGTTAAGAGGTAATGAAAGGTCAAGAATTTGATTATTTTCTGAAAAACCATTGTTGTTAGTATAATGCCCATTTTCTACTCACATTCTTCCTATGGCATATTTTCCTCAAGACGGATTTGGACAAAATTCATATACTGGCTCTCCTAGGTATTAAAGGGATTTAACTCCGAAGTAAGATCCGAAATTCTTGAATTATTTAGAAGAATGGGCCTTGTTGGATTAAAAAATGTCTTAAAAGTAACCCTACCATTATTTTAATGAAAAGGCCTTAATTACTTTTTCCTTAATTTAACGGTTAGGTAACTTTACCTTTTTCAACCTTTCAAAAAAGTGACAAGGCCTGGAAAGTAGACAAGAAGTGATGGGGGGTCTTTACCCTCTAGTCAATGAAGACTTTCTTCCTTTGGGCCAAGAGTTTGTCTGGTTCTCACTTTTTCACTATATATTGAAGCTTTTCTCTCATTTGGAAGACAATCAATGCATCAACAATTCAGCCAAGCAACCTTGGAGCACTCTCTCAAGCTCTAGAGTAGTAGAGCAAGTTTAATTTCTGCATTTAATTTTATTTTCGTACTTAGTCTTTAATTCTCGCCACTGTGCATTGTATGCTCCCTGTGGGCAACAGTTTAAGCGTTATTTTCAGTTCAAGTATTTCTTATGCATTTTTCTTCTTCTGTTTCCTCTATGTTTTCTAATTTTATTATGAGCTAAGCACCCATTTGGGTGTGGGTGTGAGTCAAACTTAAGAATTTGAAAGCACACTTGGGTGTTGTCAATTTTATTGATTCTTAAGCTTGGTCATTTAAGTCGGGACTTAAGCTCAACCCAGATAAGCTGATCACTTTAAAGTGTTAATATTAGATCCTTAATCCAGAGATGGATGGATCTGAAATACGGCTTAGATGATGCACAAAGATTTGAGAGAGTCTTTGATAATCACGCAGAGATGCAGATTCTGCATGTTTTTAGCTAATGTTCAGATATTAGTCGAGTTTATGTTACAAAGAGATTTGAGTATAAATCTTCAGGCTAGTGGAACCAGATATCTTTTTATCTATTAGCTAATTCGGTAAGTTTATGATTGGTAAAATTGGACGCTTTATGGGCACTTTGTGGGCACAGTATATAAGAATTCACTTTCGAATGATCGGAGTTCTTATAGAAGTCCCATGAGTTTATGACCAAACTGTTCCTGCAATTTTCTTAAGGGAAACTTACACCCATACCCAACTTTTAAATTCAAAGGTTTATTTCGTATTTCTAAGCTCTACACAAACAAAACTCAACTATTTTCTCAAAACCGAAACATGTTCAAGAAGTTCATGAAACTCTCTGATTCTCAGTAAGTCCAGTCCCTGTGGAAACGATCTTGGTACTATACCACTCTATTACTTGAAGCGATCATAGTGTCGGCGTACACTTGCACCGCCACTTTGGGAACTTTGTGCCCACTATGTGCACTTACGATTCTAGCACATCATAGGCAGAAAGGACATGAGCTTTAAGGTGAAACTCGAATGAGTAGGCACTAAGGTCAATTGAATATTGAGATGCTACTTGATAACCTTAACCTATGTCTTACTTTGTGTTTCGCCATAGTCAATAAAAATGGGTTTCCCCTCGTCACCGAAAGGTATTTTTTGGGTATTGAGTTTATCCATGTTTTAGGTGTTGCTTTGTCTATAGAGTGTTAGCTATGAGTTGTTGTTTTGGATATTGAGTTTATACATGTTCCCGGTGTTGTTGTGGCCATGAAGTGTTAGCCATGAGTTGTCGTTTTGGGTATTGAGTCTTATCCATAATTTGGGTGTTTTGAATAATGAATATTTATCCATGTTTCGGTGTATGAAATATTTTAAGGTATTCACGTTTTAAGTGAGTAATGGTGTTGGTTTCATATTCAAATGGACGTTTTATATATGAAGTTTTCATCATGGAAACTGTGGGTTTGGGAAAATATTGCTTTTACGATAAATACATTCTATTTGAGAAATTGTGATTTAAATAGCATTCTTTCAGTTTTACCATTTTATATATTTGGAATGAAAACTACTTGAGCTGACTAGGCTTTAAGCCTAACAATTTTTCTTGTCAACATATGCATCAGGTCCGGGTGGACGGTACTAACGACGGTTGAGATGAATTGGGTGGTAGTAGAGGTACGAGAAAGACTTAGCTCTTTGGCACATCTTCTGTATTTTTGGAGATAACAACTCATATGTAGGATTTAGTATCAATTGTTCTTAATTTAGAGCTTGTGTAAGATTCCATTTCAAAAGTTGTTAGCTATAACCCTCATATATATGATGTAGAAGTATTCCATGGTGTCCATTGGGGAGAAAATTGTTTTAATTTTTGGTGTTCATCAAAAAAATTTAATTAATTGCTCTTTTACATAATTGAGATGTTTCCAAATCAATTCAAACTCATTACATAACTTCCAAACAACATCAACATGTGATAGCAATTACTGAACATAAACTACAAAATTATAAATCCATTCAAAACAATTTATGATATAAATCCTAAAAACCCTAAATCAATTTTAAACCTAAATCGTAACTAAAAATTTAAATTAAACAAAAACCTAAATCAGATGAAGATGGGATGGAGGATCAAGGGGATGGTGAAGATTTTGGTGTTTGGATTCAGAGTTATGTCGTTGGAGCCTAAAGTCAAAATAAGGAGTTATCAGAATCATCATCAAAGTCTGGAATTTTATTTATAGTCTGGAGTATCTTGGTCTCTCTCTCTCTCTCTCTCTCTCTCTCTATCTATCTATCCTTGTCTATATCTCAGTCTCTTTGGAAGTAGGCATGGCAACGGGGTGGGGATGGGGCGGATTTTGTAATCCCCAGCCCCGGCCCCGGTTTGTAGTAACGTCCCCCGGCTCCGGTCCCTGGCGGGTACGGGGATTATCATTCCGTCCCCGGTCAGTTCTTGTAACACCCCCAATCCTTACATTGCATATAACACATATTTTATATAGTGAATACATGTTTTTCCCACATAGGTCCTTGATACAAGAGTCTATAATGTAAAATACGCAAGTCAAAATTTCCAAAAGTACATGTTCTTGCATCCTAGCATCTATGCTTCAAAAACAGCTAAGCACATAGGGAAGTAATTCACATAATGCTCTTTCCCTTATTATCATTACCTGCACACATATTTTTGAAAACATGCAATGAAGGTTAGACATGAATGTCTAGTGAGGTTCCCTTTTATGTAATGCAGGGTGAAGATCACCAAAACATTTATCAAATAATCATTTCACAACATGCGGAATAAAATTAGATTATGTTTTGGTCCATCGAGCCTCTGGTTCCAAACCACATTTGGAATATATTTCAATAACCAGGACCAGAGCCCCTCTGGTCACTTTTCTAGAGCATCTAGTTCTTCGACCAGAGCCTCTGGTTGTACTAACCAGAGCTTCTGGTTCAACGTGTAAGCCAACCATAGCCTCTCTGGTCTGTTTTTCATAAAAAGATTCTAAGTATAAAATCATTTTCTTAAAACTTCTAAAAATATGATTTTGACATAGAAACTCTTATCAATAGATACAGAGCCTCTTATCCGATTAGTACATTTAGTAAAAACTTGCTTATTCTCCAAATCAATAAACTAGAATCCTCTGGTCCAATAATGAGGACCAACCAGAGCCCCTCTGGTTTCTTACAAGGAACAACCAGAGCCCCTCTGATTCCTCATAAAAATGACCATTCTGTTCCAAAACACTTTTAATCAATAACAATGGCCATAGGCCAAGTTTTCCCTTTCTCAATAACATCAATACTATTATTTCTAATAAGAACAATATATTTGAGTTCTCAAATCACAAATAAGTAAGGACTCAGATCTATTGTAATCTTAAAAGACATAATAGTAAGAGCTATAATATTCACATACATTTGCTACCCTTATATCCAAAGGTACACCTCTCCTTGATATGCCACCCTTATTCCAAAAGACACCTCTCCTTGACATGCCACCCTTATTCCAAAAGACACATCTCCTTGATATGCACCCTTATGTGATAACCGGGTACGATTGTTACCTAAGGTATTTGTTATGTGAATTAACTGTTTATGTGAATCCATGTTTACGTAAATTTAATATGGGAGTATGTGTATTTTATGCATAAGAATATATATATATATGCATAATATGATATATATATATATATATATATGTGTGTGTGTGTGTGTGTGTGTGTGTGCATGTGTGTGTGCATGAGTTTATGTGCATATATACATTTGGGTGAAGGCCTGGTTGGCCGACTTTCCTAAAAAGGAAAGTATAAATATAGGTTGTGTGCATAAKGCAAGGCTTCTTGCTTCATTTTGATATTTTTGGGAGAACCAGAGAAGAGTTATCCGGAGAGCTAGTATTAAAGCAAGTTTGGTCTTGAATTCATCATCTTCTTCAAAATCTGAATTTGTGTTTCAAAGGTGAGTGATTCTAAACCTTTTTGCATAAAATTTGATATTGATTTTGTTTGAATGTTGGTTATTATTGGAAATAAATTATGTATTTGTTTAAGGGTTTTATCCGGACAAAGGGTGACCGGATTAGTGTAAATCGGACAAAGCTTGTCCGGATATTTTCTTAAATCGGACAAGCCTTGGACGATGAGTTGTCCGGATATTTCTTAATCGGACAAAGGTTGGGCGATGTATTGTCCGGACTTGTATCCGGACAAAGTTGTTGAAAATTATTCTAAGTGATAAATCAGACAAGCCTTTGAGCAATGAGTTGTCCGGATTAGTAAATCGGACAAAAAGGGACAAGTGTTGTCCGGACTTCATATCCGGATAACTTGTCCGGATAACTTCTTATTTGGAATTTTTCATGAGTTTTATATTTAGATCTTTTTATATAGTTTAAAATATCTATTATTGGGTTTAATTATGGATTATAAAATGGTTATTTTATATCTTTTCAAATAAAAAGATATGTTCCTACCAAGCGTGGTGACGTAAATCTGTTTTGGTTTGGAACGAGATTTTAAGAAATGTTTCTACCAAGCATGGTGACGAAAGTCTGTTTTGGTATGAAACTATATTTTGGAAAACCTTCCTACCAAGCGTGGTGACGTAAGTCTGTTTTGGTATGGAAGTGGATTTTATAAATTGTTTCTACCAAGCGTGGTGACGTAAGTCTGTTTTGGTATGAAACTTGTTTTAAGTAGTAGTTCCCCCAGATGTGGTGACTTTTGTCTGTTCTGGCTTGGAACTGGGAATGGGTACTTTCAGACGTGGTGACTTATGTATGTTCTGATAAGTAGCTCTGTTTTGATGGAGGAATAAGGGTGGCATTTCAAGGAGAGGTGTACTTGGAATAAGGGTGACATTGTCATATGTGGATAATATTATAACTCTTATTATTATTACTAATTGGATTTAATAACTTTGAGTCATCATTTCTTTGTGACTTGATGAATTAAAGATATTATTCTATTTAGAAATAATAATTTAGATGTTATTAAGAAGGGGAAAATAGTTTGTCATATCAGGCAAGTATTGCCTTAAATCATTTCTGTTATTATTTATAAAGAAATGGTCTGATAATTCAAGAAGTTTTGATTATAATATTTATTTTATATTGGGAACGTTGAATCTCTAATCAGAAATATTTTATGGAACTAAGGTTCTTGGGTTTACTCTATTTTGCATAATATTGTGAACTGCATCATTTATTTGTACTACAGAAGATTTCTAAACGAAATTATATTGTCATATTTTGGTGTCCGTCACCCTGCATTTGCAAAGAAGGGATTTACTCACTAGACCCATCCGGTCTAACCCTCATTTTCTGTTTTAAATTATGCAATACAGGAATAGCGGGGTCCGGGGATATTAAAGGGAAAGGGAAAATGTGATTATTTTCCGAACCTGTTGTCTGCTTTTGAAGATACATGTTATATCATATGTAATAGTACAGGATTTGTTTTGGAAATTTTTTATATGTAGATTCTGTACATATAGTAATCCTTGTACTAGTGGGACCTTATGGTGTAATCTATGTTTTATGTAATGAAATATGTGTTCTATGCAAATGTGGTGTTTGGGGGTGTTACAGAAGTGGTATCAGAGCCTTAGTTTAAGAGATTTAGGTATTCAAAGCATGATACCTAGACTTAAACTGTCATTTGCATGTTAATAGTCCCAGACATTATTAGTATCACTGAGAATAAAATATAATGGGTTAAAGAGAACAGTATGTAAGGTGAATTCGAATTACAAAT
>NC_037537.1:11069412-11075244 GCF_001531365.2 Cynara cardunculus var. scolymus | reverse complement strand
GATATAAAGATGTTTCTAACATGTAAACCTCCAACCTTTTTAGGAGAGAGAGATCCAGTTAAAGTAATGTGCTGGATAAAAGAGATTGAATCAATATTTAACACTAGTAAGTGTTTTGAAGAAGATAAGGTTAGATTTGCAGTATCTATGCTCAAATCTAATGCTTTATATTGGTGGGATATGGAGTCTTCGGCACAACCAAATATACTGCAAACAATGTCTTGGGAAGAATTTGTGAGTAAATTTAAAACACAATTTTGTCCTACGACAGTAGTAAGACAAATGGAGGAAGATTTTCTTAAGTTAGAGCAAGGAAGCAGATCTGTGCGGGATTATACTGAGAAATTTATTGAATTTTCCCGATTTGATGAGCATTATGTATCTTCAAAATCCCAAAAAGTAGAAAGATATATTTGGGGTTTGAAACCTTCTATTCGAGAGTTTGTGATTGCAATGAACCCTGAAACTTTCTCTTTAGCCGTTAATGCTGCCGAAGTTACTGAAAGAAATAAGAATCGGCAGGGTGAAGAGAAATTTGTTGAGAAAAGAAAGTGGGAAGGATCTTCAGTTAGTTTTCGAAGACCCAAATTTATTAAATCAGATAATCGTGTTTCACAGTTACCTTCTGTTAAAACCTGCCTGCAGTGTCAACAAATACACCAGGGAAGTTGTCCCTTTGAACCAAAGAGATGTTATCGTTGTGGAGAGACAGGGCATTTGTCAAGGGACTGCACTACACCAAAAAGATGTTTTCAGTGCAATTCACTTGACCACATTCGACCAAATTGTCCACAATTGAGAGCTTCTCGTTTGACAATGGGAGGAAATACTCCCAGTAACCGTACAAGGCCTAGTGCACTGAGGGGAAGCCAGAGTGGAGCCAGGGGTAGATCATTCCAAATGACAAAGAACGAGGCAGAAGCAACCCCAGATGTAGTAACAGGTACTTTCCTTCTGAATTCTATACGTGCTAAGGTGTTGTTTGATTCTGGTTCAAATTTTTCATTTATATCACCATCATTTGCTCAATCTGCATGTCTGAATTATGTGCTACTTGATGACAAATTAGTAGTTGACACTGCTAATAGTCAAGAATCTGTTACTAAATTATTCAATAATTGTACTATTATTATTGAGGGGTGTGAATTACCGATTCGACTGTTTCCTATGCCAATGAAAGAGTTTGATGTAGTGGTAGGTATGGATTGGTTAGCAGAGTATCAGGCCAGTATTGTTTGTAATAAAAAATGATCAGAATTACTCTGCCAGATCAAGAAATAGTTATTATTTATGGTGATCGTCAGGATCATCATACTAGTTTATTATCTGTGTTGAAATCCCAAAGATCTATTCAGAAGGGATGTCAGGGGTGTTTAGCATATGTTATTGATGCAAAGAAAGAAAAAGGGTAACAGAAATTGATTTCAATCATTAATGAATACCCAGAAGTTTTTCCTGAGGATTTGTCTGGGTTACCGCCAGATCGAGTCATTGAATTCCGGATTGATCTTATACCTGGAGCAGCACCAGTGGCCAAGACACCGTATAGATTAGCTTCTTCGGAATTGAAAGAGTTGGTTACTCAGTTGAAGGATCTAACTAACAAAGGATTCATTAGACCCAACACTTCACCTTGGGGTGCTCCGGTCTTGTTTGTCAAAAAGAAAGATGGATCTATGCGAATGTGTATAGACTATCGAGAACTGAATAAGTTAATAATCAAAAACAAGTATCCTTTACCGAGGATTGATGACTTGTTCGACCAATTGGTGGGAGCAAGTTATTTCTCAAAGATTGATTTAAGATCAAGGTATCATCAGCTCAAGGTCAGAGAAGAAGATGTTGCCATAACAGCATTCAGAACAAGGTACGGGCATCACGAATTCTTAGTTATGCCATTCGGTTTAACTAATGCGCCTGCAACTTTTATGGATTTGATGAATAGGGTATGTAAGGAATATCTTGATAAATTTGTTATTGTATTTATTGATGATATTCTTATATACTCTAAGACTAAAGAAGAACATGCAAAACATCTTCGTTTGATACTAGAATTATTGAAGAAAGAAAAGTTGTATGCTAAATTGTCCAAGTGTGAGTTCTAGTTAAGAGAAGTTCAATTTCTGGGTCACGTCATCTCAGAATCAGGAGTAAAAGTTGATCCAGTGAAAATAGAAGCAGTTGCAAGATGGGAAGCTCCGAAAAATCCTTCTGAGATTCAAAGCTTTTTGGGTTTGGCAGGTTACTACCGTAAGTTTATTCAGGATTTTTCTAAAATAGTCGTGCCATTAACCAAATTGACTCGAAAGAATGTTAAGTTTCAGTGGGAAAAAGAACAATAAGAAGCTTTCCAACTATTAAAGAATCACCTCTGGAGTGCGCCGGTGTTAACTCTACCAGAAGGATCCGAAGACTTTGTGGTATACAGCGATGCTTCAAAGTTAGGATTAGGATGTGTTCTGATGCAAAGAGGAAAGGTGATTTCTTATGCGTCAAGACAATTGAAAGCTCATGAGAAACAGTATCTGTCTCATGATATGGTGTTAGCTGCGGTAGTATTCGCTCTAAAAATCTGGAGGCATCATCTTCTGGGAACAAAGTGTCAGATTTACACAGATCACAAAAGTCTACAGCATCTATTCAGCCAGAAAGATTTAAATATGCGACAGCGTCGGTGGATCGAACTTGTTAATGATTATGATTGTGAAATTCTTTATCACCCAGGAAAAGCCAACATAGTAGCTGACGCTTTAAGTAGAAAAGAAAGGAGTGGGACTATTAAAACTGTGGCAATGAGAATAAGTTTAGTCCCTGATATTCATAAAGAAATTCTGAGATGTCAGAAGGAAGTTGTGAAAGAATATCTTATCAAATCAGAAAGGTTGGGTAAGATGATTTCAACCTTGGAATCAAATAACAAAGGAATTATATGTTTTCAAGGACGAATTTTGGTACCAAGTTTTGGAGATATCCGAAAAATTATTTTAAATGAAAGTCATAAGTCTCGATACACTATTCATCCAGGTGCCAATAAGATGTATCGAGATTTAAAACATTTTTACTGGTGGCCCGGATTGAAAAAAGATATAGCTAAATATGTGGAACAGTGTTTAACATGCCTACAGGTAAAAATTAAGCATCAAAAACCATATGGAAGTCTTCAATCTTTAGAGATTCCTGTGTGGAAATGGGATCACATTACAATGGATTTTGTCATGAAGTTACCTCGAACTCCAAAAGGGTATGACGCGATCTGGGTAATTGTTGATCGCCTATCTAAGTCAGCACATTTTCCTATAAGAGAAAATTTCTCTTTAGAAAAACTGGCTCAGGTTTACATCAAAGAAATTATAACTAGGCATGGTATTCCACTGTCTATTGTTTCTGATAGAGATAGTCGTTTCACCTCAAAGTTTTGGGAAAGTTTGCAGAAAATTCTGGGATCTGAAATTCGATTGAGTACAGCATATCATCCCCAAACGGATGGGCAAAGTGAGAAACTATCTAGACTCTTGAAGATATGTTGAGAAGCTGTATCATTGATTTCGGAGGATCGTGGGAAGATCACTTGCCATTGATAGAGTTTGCGTATAACAATAGTTACCATTCCAGCATCCAAGCGGCACCGTATGAAGTGTTGTATGGACATAAATGCCGAACACCATTGTGTTGGAATGAGGTGGGTGAAAAACAACTAACGGGTTCTGAAATTGTCCAAGAAACTTCTGAAAAGATCGAACAAATCTGTGAAAGAATCAAAACAGCACAAGATCGCCAGAAAAGTTATGCTGATAATCGTCGGAAGACGATTGAATTTGATATAGGTGATTTTGTGATGTTAAAAGTTTCGCCGTGGAAGGGTGTCATCAGATTTGGAAAGAAAGGAAAGCTTAGTCCAAGGTATGTGGGTCCGTTCAGAATATGTAAGCGAATTGGGCCAGTAGCATATCAGTTAGAATTGCCAGAAGAGCTGAGTCTGATTCACAACACTTTCCATATATCGAATCTGCGAAAATGTTTAGCTGATCCGAATCTCGCTATACCATTACCAGATATCAAGCTGGACAGTAAACTGAACTTTGTAGAAATACCAGAAGCCATAATTGATCAAAATATCAGGGTATTGAGAAACAAAGAAATCAGTCTGGTTAAAGTACAGTGGAAGTTTCACAAAGGATCAGCGGCAACTTGGGAACTAGAATAAAAAATAAGAGCAGATTATTCGTGGCTCTTTAATTAAAAGAATTCTGGGACGGAATTCTTTTGAAGGAGTGGATAATGTGATAACCGGGTACGATTGTTACCTAAGGTATTTGTTATGTGAATTAACTGTTTATGTGAATCCATGCTTACGTAAATTTAATATGGGAGTATGTGTATTTTTTGCATAAGAATATATATATATATATATATATATATATATGCATAATATGATAAATATATTTTGCATGCTCTTCTTGGGTTTTGGAGTATATAAGAATATCATCGATAAATACAATGAAAAATTTATCAAGGTATTCTCTACATATTCGATTCATCAGATCCATGAAAGCTGCATGTGCGTTAGTCAAACCAAATGTCATAACCAAGAATTCATGGTGCCCGTACCTGGTTCGAAATGTTGTTTTTGCTATATCGCCTTCTTTGACTTTCAACTGCTGGTATCCTAATCGCAAATCAATCTTGAGAAGTAACTGGCTCCTACTAGTTGATCAAACAAATCATCGATCCTGGGCAATGGATATTTGTTCTTTATGGTCAATTTGTTTAACTCTCGATAATCAATACACATACGCATGGTGCCATCTTTCTTTTTCACAAACAGAACTGGAGCTCCCCATGGTGAAGTACTTGGCTTGATAAATCCTTTGTCTGAAAAATCCTTTAATTGTATAACCAGTTCTTTTAATTCTGATGGAGCTAATATGTACGGTGCTTTTGCTACGGGTACTGCTCCAGGTATTAAATCAATCTTAAATTCAATAACCCTATCTGGAGGTAGTCCTGACAAGTCTTCTTGAAAGACTTCAGAATATTCACTGACAACCGGAATTAATTCTTGCTTACTTTGTTCTTTCTTAGCATCAATTATGTAAGCTAAAAATCCTTGGTATTTCTTTTGGATATATTTTCTGGCTTTCATCACAGATAGTAAATTGGTACGATGATCCAGATGATCACCATAAATTACGACTGTCCCTCTGTCAGGTAACATAATTCTAATCATCTTTTCATTACAAACGATGTTGGCCTTATTTTCTGCCAACCAATCCATCCTTATTATCACATCAAATTCTTTCATAGGCATGGGAAACAATCGGATGGGTAGTTCACAATCCTCAATCATGATAATGTAGTTTTTAAACATATAACTCACAGATACTTGACCGTTAGCAGTATCAACTACTAACTTATCGTCAAGTGGCACGAAATTCATACGAGCACAAAATGCAAATGATGGGGATACAAATGAGAAGTTTGTACCCGAGTCAAATAACACTTTAGCATGTAAGGAGTTCACAAAAATTGTACATGTTACTACATCAGGTGTAGTTTCTTCTTCATGTTTGGTCATTTGAAAAGATCGACCCCGCGCCCCACACGTTGCTCCTCTGCCCATAATTGGCCTTCATCGGCCTGTTGATGTATTGCTCCCCATGGTTAACTGTGGGGCTTTCAATTGTGGACAATTTGGTCTGAGGTGATCCGGATAATTACAATTAAAACACCTTTTAACTGTTGGGCAAATATTCGACAAATGACCTGTTTCACCATATTTATAACATTTCCTTAGCTCAATCCTGCATTCTCCCTGATGAACTTGATGACATC
>NC_037537.1:11061990-11069312 GCF_001531365.2 Cynara cardunculus var. scolymus | reverse complement strand
ATAATCATAGAGTAAAACGGATCGACGACAATGAGAATGAAAAAGCTAAAAGCGTCTACGAATACATTCGGAATTCGAATTCCGAAAGTGAAGAAAATGATCAATAAGTGTCCCTATATGAACATATGATAGCTATGAACACGCTAATGTGAACACGCCTACATTAAAGATTTGAGTTCGGGATGGCAAACAATATACATTCTTCACTAAGTTTTGAATTTCAGTAAATCCATATCCTTGTTGCTCTTTTTATTTATCTACTTTGTGTAATAATAGTTTTAGTTTTGAAGACTAACTACATAGGGGTTGTTCATTATGTTCATTAAAGATTTGACTTCAGGATGACAAACAATATACATTCTTCACTAAGTTTTCAATTTCAGTAAATTCACATCCTTGTTGCTCTTTTTAATTATCTACTTTATGTAATAATAGTTTTAGTTTTGTTACTGTTTTATGTAATATAGCACAAATCATATCATGCTTATATAGGGGCTGTTCATTATGTTCACTATGATATATTACTTGATCACACACATAGCGATTACATTTTTCATACTAGGATGCATTAAGACATTTGTGCACAGACACACATATATTAACATATATCAAATTAGCACAAATAACACAGACGTAGACATTGGGATTCGTTACTGTTTTATGTCATATTGCTGATGTTCATTAGGTTCACAAATCCAAACTTRTATGTATTTGTGAAGTGTTGCGTGTGTGTGATGTTCATTAGGTTCACAAATCCAAACTTGTATGCATTTCGCCAAAATCATCCATCGTTTTGATGAATATTATGAACCAGATTTTTCGCTAATGATATACACTATTGATCGTATAGATTGGCAGTTTCGTATTTGATTGGAGGTTACGAAATCGTTTGAATAATATAGGTTCACGATGTGATGCGATTTTTTTACAAAATTACCCTTTGAACAGTTGTTCATAGACATCTCATTTAATGCATTAATTAAATGATTATTTTTATAGTCTCATTTAATAAGGACCGTTTGATGATAAAATGAACGATCAAGATCGGTTAGCATAGTTTGCACAATAGTTTGGGTTAGTATTTGAACCAGCCACGATATATATCTATACTACATATATAACCATTTAGACACTCATCTTAATTACAAACAACAAGGCACAACGTACTGCCATTTTATGCATAAATTTCAAAACACTCTTAATGACAAGTTATAAAGCATAATGTACATCTTGTTAATGCATTGACTTTAACCTTTCCACCATCACCACCAAATAGGAATGCTTCAGACTTTCTTTCTTCCAGAAAAAACTCCCCAGCCCTATTTTCAGCTCCCACCTTTCTTCATCATGAAACCCTTCCACCATCACCACCAAATAGGAATGCTTCAGACTTTTTTTCTTTAAGAAAAAACTCCCCAACCCTATTTTCAGCTCCCACCTTTCTTCATCATGAAACCCTTCCACCATCACTACCAAATAGGAATGCTTCAGACTTTTTTTCTTCCAGAAAAAANACCCTATTTTCAGCTCCCACCTTTCTTCATCATGAAACCCTTCCACCATCACTACCAAATAGGAATGCTTCAGACTTTTTTTCTTCCAGAAAAAACTCCCCAGACCCTATTTTCAGCTCCCACCTTTCTTCATCATGAAACCCTTCCATCTTAACAGAGAAACCCAAGTCTGGATCGTAAAACAAACGAGGAGAACCATCTAGCATCCAGTCGTCGCCACCAGATATATTCGTTCTTCATAAATCGATTTTTACATCCACCAAGCAAAAACAATGTTCCGTTCAAAGCTTTCGAAGCCAGATCCAAGATCCGTAAGTTTTTTTTCTTATTCATTCTTCATTCACCTCATTTGAAGGTCTTGTTCTATAACTTTTTTGATTTTATAGAACATATTTTGTTCTATAAGTTTTTCTTGTTCTTCACTAACCGATCTGCTCCTCCAGATCTAGCCTTTCTATAAATTTTTTTGATTTTAGATTTGATTCAAGGTTTTTCTAAGTTTTAGTGTAGATTTTTTATTTAGGATTTCTTTGAGGGTTTAATTATAGGGATTATTTAGGTGACAATTTTAGGGTTTCTTTCAGGGTTTGATTATAGGGGTTATTTAGGTAATGATCTTAGGGTTTGTATTACTCTTTTTTTTAATGACATTATACTAAAATGTTGTTTATAGCTATTGTTTGTTGATGAAGTTTACTCAAAAGATGTTTACATTCTTAAGAAGATGCTTCTCATATTTATATTTAGTTTCTTTAATTTATTGTATTTCTGTTTCCAGTTTGACGATTTTCATTATGATTTTATGTATATATTTGTGCTAGAAGTTTGATGCAGATCAAATGACACTTGTGGAACTAAACAAAGTAAAAGGTTAGATGCATAATGCTTCGGTTTCTACGTATGTGTTTGGTGACTGGTGTTGATTCAGTCAGCATCTATTTCACTTACCAGCTTAGCACAAGATGATAATAGTCATTTTCAGCATCTATTTCACTCACATCTTTCTATGATCTGTTTTTCTTTTTTCTTTTCAGGTGAGTCAACAAAGATCATTTTATAGCAATCAAACTTGCAATTTCTCTGAGGTATTGACGTGGTTTACATGTTCTTCAAAACTCAGGTTTAATTGCTTTCTTTAATTGTAAACATCATAATGGTGATGGGGAACATGCAACTGCTGAAATTGAGATAGCCGTTGAGGGGCCACGTGTTGAGCAGCCGGTTTCATCTCCCTCGGATTCTTCGGTTCAAATGGGCAGAATGGTGGAAGATAAAAGGAATACAGCTGGTTTGGTGGCTTTTATGTCTGAAAAAGCTAAAAAGGATGGCTATGGGACGCATGCTAATGTGAGTAAGGTAGGTATGGGGAGTAAAAGTAATATTATTTTAAGTAAAAGTAATACTACCACTCAAAATGGTAATATTATTTTATTAGGAAATGATGATGGTTTACGTGCCCAAGGAAAAGAAGTGGGTCTTATGGATTTTGACCAAGATTTTCAACTTTCTGCAAAGTTGGTAAATACTGTTGACCAACAGTATATGGAGTTACATGGTGGGTCCTCCAATTTTATATTAAAAAGTAAGTGTGGCTCTCTTGAAAATATTGCCACCTTGCATGGAAGTGGGCCTCATGGTTTTGGAAAGAATGTTTATTTCAAATACTATTATTTAAGCATACACTTTAAGAAGAAAAATTGAAGGGTTTCTCTTTTTTAAAACTATATTTTTTATCTATCTATTATATTTTATATTTAATTTATATTTTATATTTTATTTACTACATATATAAGCATTTATGTCATTATCTTAAATACAAGTCCTTAAGCATAAATTACAACCATTTTATGCAAGATTTTCAAAAAAACTCTTAAGGACAAGTCACAAAGCATATGGTACAAATTATTGATGCATTTACTTTATGGAGCAAATCCAGCAAATTTGGGCCTTCTTTTTGGGGGTAAGGTCAAAAAGCCTTTCTCCACTTGACTGTTCAATTTTTGGGGGTAAGGTCAAAAAGCCTTTCTCCAGAGGGATATCACGGGGGAATACGAAGGTGTTAGTGAAGCCTGTTAAAAAATTCAATCGTGCCGGAGTCTACACCTCAAACGTCGTCTATCATGAAATTTTACGTGATGAATAAGGTATAATCAACAATTATATTATTACACATTTTGTACCATATGTTTCTATTAAAACCATTGCGCCGTTTTTGGCAGGAAATATTTACGGATGAGTGCATCACGAAAAGCAAACAACAGTTCGAATATACGGATGAACATTATTTTACGAACGATTGTATTTCTGTGTTCATTCAAGAATTTCAAGTTTTGTAATGAGCTTTGAGTAGATGGTTTCAGAAACCTTACATATGTGCAATTTTCTTTTCATTCGATCTTGCTAACAAACAAAATTGACCTTCAACTTTATATATAGGAGCGTTCAAATGAAAACCGTCTGCATTTGTGTAAACCGTGTAAACCAATCTCATCCATCCATTTTCTTGATCAATGCTCAAGATTAGTTTACTTTATTTTAGAAAATTAAAAAAATATATATATTAAAAATTTATTTTATATCAGCAATAAGGGTAAAATGGTAAACAAAAATACATTATATTCAAGGCAACAATATCCTTCATATCATATTATAAATGAAACTATTTTATTTTGTAAAGCAATACATTATTTTTACGTTTAAATAACATCCATCAATAAAATATATCAAAAAAATAAATAAAACACACCATATTCAATTCTATATAATGAATCGTTTTAAAATTTGAATTACATTATATGAACGAAATTGGTTTCAAAATTTATCAATAAACTAATCAACGTAATACTGATCATATTTCGTAATTTTCATCATACTGGTAGATGGATCCGTTACATTTAGATAACAAAATTTTTTCATTGTTTACTGAGTTCGTAAAATTTTATAATACAACATGAAATAGTTTCATTGTCTTAACTATTTACTGCGTTCATAGAATTTTATGATAAAACATGAAATTTTACTCATGGTTGGATGCGTCATTTGTTATTTTATGATATTGATAATGAACTTTATTCACTTTTCGTTAATGTTACAACCTTTTTATTCCTTATCCTGAAATTGTTTCAATGTCTTTCACACAACCATGTAAATATGCACCTTATTCATTATGAAATGATTTCAAGACGCACCAGTTTCATAATGAATCCGTTTCAGCATGTAATTATTTCATGACGAACCGCATACATTATTCACCCGTTTTATTTTGCATTTCAACGTCACTGAAACGAGATTCACCATCAAACCAGTTGGATTACAAAAGTTAGTCGGGAATTGCGGAATCGGATTTTACCGACTATGCAAGTCCGTACTTTGACAGTGTATAACTCACAAACCGTAAGTCTGAATAAGCTCATGTTTTGTAGTTAGAAAGCCCTTAATGTATACTACAACTTTCACGTAGGATCGAAAATCCACTTATGACTCTAAGTGGCTCGAAACAGTGTGTTTTCGGGGGTGTTTGCATTGTATTTGGGATTAATCTGCCATTTTATAAAATTCGTATAAAATAGATGGATAATTCAAATGAGGTGATTTGAAAACCAATAGTTCATCGCATATCATACTACAACTTTCATTTAGATAGTATCTTCTGTATTGATTTCTAAGTGGGGTAAAAACGCTCACAAAAATGAGAGTCAAAAGCTGTTAAAAGTCGAAACGGAATTATATAAAGCTAAGTGTTGAGTCGAATTCTTAATGCATATTCGACTATCTTATTTGAAGTTTAAGTTGTTTATAAACATGTAGAATCTAAGTAACTTATTAGTAGAATTAGGATATGGTTTGTTAGGACTAAATTTCAGTGTTAAAATTGTATTCGTCTTTAAAGTTACTATTGTCTATAATTAAATAGACATCGTGTTTGACTTTGTATTGTAGTTTGACTTAGACTTTGAAGGGTTCAAGTTTGACCCTATATAAAGCTTGTCTTTAGTGTAATAGTTGTAAGAATTCATTTGTAATATTACATAAACATTGAGATTAAATAAAACATTGACTGAGTTGACTTTCTCTTTCAATCTCCTTCCAAGATTGTTCTAAATGTTCATCATTTCTGTCATGGATTCATAGAGTTTATCTGAAGATTGATCAATTAGGGACTTACAATTGGTATTAGAGCTGGAATTGCAAGAAATCAGAAGAAGAAATCTACATTTTTTTTGAAGATTATGTGAAGAAAATTTCGGTTTTTTTATGTTCTTCGTGTTCTTATTTTTTTTTGGAGTTTGATCCAAAAAAATTTCAAAATCTTGCGTTTTTGTGTTAAAAATATGATCAAAGTGTGCGTATTTGAATCGTGAATCATTGTTATTCACAAGATTTTATATTTTGATCATTATTTTTCAAGTTTTGGTGAGATTTTGTGTTTTTAAAAGTCTTGTGTTCTTGATTTTTTTTTAAAAAGAAGTAAGTGTTTGATCTATTTTTGGTTAATAATTTTGTGGTGTTTGTGTTTTTGGGCTTTATATGTGTGTCAACCAAGTTACAGATTCAGTTTCTTATATTATAATGTATAACAGATTATAGACTTTGTAATATTTTTTTTAGACTTAACTCTTTCAATGGCCCAAACGATTTAGTCCATCCGGTGTACATGTTTTAAACTGCAAGTGTTCATCTATCACACGAGTTCATCATATTCATCTCAGTCTAAATCCTAGGCAACTTCATCTGATCTTCTTCTACGTCGCTCAGGCTTTCATTTCATTGTATGACAAGGTTTATGGTTTACACCTTCATCGTACAAAGAGCTGTCCGAGCTAGTGTTTTTCTCGAACTCAGACTCAGTCGATTTCAAGGTTAGTACATTTAAAGTCTAAATCGTACAAGCTTTCATCCGATTTCTACCCAAATCGATCAACAGACCTGTTCGATTTCCATCTTCATAGCACATGTTTTTGACCAAAATCGACCAAAACATCAGTCTTTTAAGATTCTAAGACTAAATCGATAAACTGCTTGATAAATCCGAACACCCTTCTGTCCGGATTGGTGTTATTCAACCAACAACAACAGTCGCTCTTCATCGTACAAAGACTGGTTAAGATTTCGCAAAGTTCTGTCCTATTTAGTTCTTCATTGTGACCTTCATCCATATTTCTTGACTTGTTGACCTAATCCCATGTCTAGTCCCAATTTCTTTGATATAGATTTGAGCCAATCTTTCCAATGAATAAGTCTCTTTCATTGGTATGAAATGTGCAGACTTTGATAGACGGTCCACTATTACCCATATTGCATCATAAGTTTTTGGAGTTCGGGGTAATTTTATGATAAAGTCCATCGTAATATGATCCCATTTCCAGATTGGTATTTCTAATGATTGTAGATTCCCATAGGGCCTCTGATGCTCTATTTTAACTTGCAAACAAGTTAAGCATCTTTCTACATATCTTGCGATGTCTTTCTTGAGACCTGGCCACCAATAAAAAGTCTTCATATCTTTATACATCTTGTTGGTACCTGGATGGATGGAATAACGGGACTTGTGGCTTTCATTTAGGATGGTTTCTCRWGTATTCCCATAATTTGGTACCCATATCCGACCTTGGAAACATAATATTCCTTCCCCATTAGGTTCCATGATGGAAATTATTTTACCCACTTTTTCTGATTTATTGTTTTCTTCCTTGACAGCCTCGGTTTGGCATTTCTGTATTTTCTTACGCAAATCTGGGTTTAAACTTATTTTCATCGCCACTGCATTGATAGTTCCACTTCTCTCTTTACGGCTCAGAGCATCGGCTA
>NC_037537.1:11058856-11061635 GCF_001531365.2 Cynara cardunculus var. scolymus | reverse complement strand
TGATCTTTTAATAACTGAAAGGCTTTCTGCTGTTCTTCTTCCCACTGAAATTTAACATTCTCTCGAGTTAATTTCGTCAAAGGCACGGCTATTTTAGAGAAATCTTGAATAAACTTGCGGTAATAGCCTGCCAATCCCAAGAAACTTCGAATTTCAGATGGTGTTTTCGGTGCCTCCCATTTTGCAACGGCTTCAATCTTTGCTGGTTCTACCTTTACTCTATCCTCAGATGTAACATGCCCCAGAAACTGGACTTCTCTTAGCCAAAATTCACATTTTGATAGTTTAGCATACAACTTTTCTCTTTTCAAAAGCTCAAGGATCAATCGAAGATGTTCTGCATGCTCTTCTTGGGTTTTGGAGTATATAAAAATATCATCGATAAATACAATGACAAATTTATCGAGGTATTCTCTACATATTCGATTCATCAGATCCATGAAATTTGCAGGTGCGTTAGTCAAACCAAATGGCATAACCAAGAATTCGTGGTGCCCGTACCTGGTTCGAAATGTTATTTTTGCTATATCACCTTCTCTGACTTTCAACTGATGGTATCCTGATCGCAAATCAATCTTTGAGAAGTAACTGGCTCCTACCAGTTGATCAAGCAAATCATCGATCCTGGGCAATGGATATTTGTTCTTTATGGTCAATTTGTTTAACTCTCGATAATCAATACACATACGCATGGTGCCATCTTTCTTTTTCACAAACAGAACTGGAGCTCCCCATGGTGAAGTACTTGGCCTGATAAATCCCTTGTCTGACAAATCCTTTAATTGGCGTAACCAGTTCTTTTAATTCTGATGGAGCTAACCTGTACGGTGCTTTTGCTACAGGTGCTGCTCCAGGTATCAAATCAATCCCAAATTCAATAACTCTATCTAGAGGTAGCCCTGACAAGTCTTCTGGAAAGACTTCAGGATATTAACTGACAACCGAAATTAATTCTTGCTTACTCTTTTCTCTCTTAGCATCAATTATGTAAGCTAAAAATCATTGGTATTTCTTTTGGATATATTTTCTGGCTTTCATCACATATAGCAAACTGGTATGATGATCCTGATGATCACCATAAATTACGACTGTCCCTCTGTCAGGTAACATAATTCTAATCATCTTTTCATTACAAACGATGTTGGCCTTATTTTTTGCCAACCAATCCATTCCTACTACCACATCAAATTCCTTCATAGGCATGGGAAACAATCGGATGGGTAGCTCACAATCCTCAATCATGATAGTGCAGTTTTTAAACATATAGCTCACAGATACTTGACCGTTAGAAGTACCAACTACTAACTTATCGTCAAGTGGCACGGAATTCATACGAGCAAAAAAAGCAAATGATGGGAATACAAATGAGAAGTTTGCACCCGAGTCAAATAACACTTTAGCATGCAAGGAGTTCACGAAAAATGTACATGTTACTACATCGGGTGTAGTTTCTGCTTCATGTTTGGTCATTTGAAAAGATCGACTCCGCGCCCCACCCGTTGCTCCTCTGCCCATATTTGGTCATCCTCGGCCTGTTGATGTATTGCTCCCCATGGTTAACAGTGGGGCTTTCAATTGTAGACAATTTGGTCTGAGGTGATCTGGAAATTTACAATTAAAACACCTTTTAACTGTTGGGCAAACATTCGACAAATGACCTGTTTCACCACATTTATAACATTTCCTTAGCTCAATCCTGCATTCTCCCTGATGAACTTGATGACATCGGGGACAAGTCCTTTCATTGAATCTTTGTATGGGCCTGTTTACATGCTTTACAACATTTGGTCCTTTGTATTCGATTGATGGACCTTCCCATTTCCTCTTTTCTATTGTTTTCCCTTCTTCTTGTCTGTTCTTGTTTCTTTCTGTTACCTCCGCTGCATCAACGGTCAATGAAAATGTTGCCGGATTCATGGCTATGACAAATTCTTAGATTGATGGTTTCAATCCCCAAATATACCTTTCCACTTTTCTAGATTCTGAGGAAATATAATGTTTTGCAAATCTTGAATATTCGATGAATTTCTCTGTATATTCCCTTACAGTTCTGTCTCCTTGTTCCAATTTTAGAAAGTCTTATTCCATTTGTCTAATGGCAGCTTTTGGGCAAAATTGCTCCTTGAATCTGTTGACAAACTCTAGCCATGTCATAATTTGCAAAATATCTGTTCTGACTAAGGATTCTACTTCCCACCAAAATAACGCATTTGATTTTAACACCGAGACTGCAAATCTGACTTTATCTGTTTCTGCACATCGGATGGTATTGAATACAGACTCCATCTCTTTGATCCAACACATAGCTTTAATTGGATCTCTTTCTCCCAAGAAGTTTGGTGGTTTACAAGTTAGAATCATCTTTATGTCTCCTTCCCAATTATTGAGAATTGGAATTGATGGAGTAACTTCAATTCTGCCTGTCTCTATTCTGGCAGGATTCCTCAAAATAGAAGTCAAGGTTTCCCTTAGCTTTCCCATTTCTTCAGCTAATATGTCTTTTGTTACATATTCTGGGTGAGACATCCGTTCTTGATTCATATTTTCAGAATTTGATTATGCTTGATTCATATTAGTTTCTGGCTGGCTTATTCTGCCTCTGGTCTTCCCCCTACCTCTGCCTCTACCTCTGCCTCTGCTTCTGCCCTCAGAGGTGCCAATAGGAGCAACAGGGGATTCTTCTTCATTGGGGCGGGTGATCCTTTCTGACCTTCTTGATCTACTAGCCATCTGTAGATAACAAAGTTAAAACACACATTTTTCACATTCCCAAATATAA
>NC_037537.1:11048884-11057631 GCF_001531365.2 Cynara cardunculus var. scolymus | reverse complement strand
AGAACAACCAGTTCTTGCAATAATATTTCCAAACTCAAATCCTTTTGTATCCTTTCAACAGGATATCATTTCAAAATTATTTTAAAGAAGCAACCTCTTCTTTATCTTTCCTAAACTGGGTTTTAATACACAAATATATAACAATAACACCTTTAAACTATCAAAATAGTTTTACCATCTTTTCTTCAAAATCAATATCAAAACCCAGCAGTTTATATAATAAAATATATAAAGATTCTAGTCATCAAAAACTCATAGTGTAAAATCAACAGTATTTATAAAACTCACAGTTTATAATCAACGGTAGTTTAAAACTCACCTTAACAAATCACAGATTCTGTAGTTTTAAAACACACAGCAAATCACAAGCTCTTTAAACAGCTTTGAACAAAAGATTTSTTCAAGAACACTTCTCACCGCCACAATACTCTCTTTCTCTTTCAACAGACTTTTCTTCAAATGAAATGATAAGATAAAATCTTATCTTTTTATTTCTTTAAAAACTCCCACCATGGCGGTGAAGATTATTTTAATTATAAAACTCATAGGCCGTGAAAGCTTTAACCAATAGAAATAACCTTGGGTGGTGGGTTTTTCATTATAAAATTCATGATTTCTTAACCATGAAGGTATAAGTTTTTAAATATTATAATAATGTTTTCACYAGRATATCTTATCACAAATATGCACCACCTCATGTATGCTTCACACCACATGCATACATGTATAAATTACATACGTATCATGCCATCTTTTCACATATATGAATGCACAATATCATGTTCACATTTCACATATATAGTTCATGCATTTCTACTTAGATATGCATATTTCACGTAATCCACATAATAAACATGTATAAATTACCTCAACCAGGTTGTCTCAAACCTGGTTATAACAGTTTGAATTGAAGATTTATCGAGGAACTTGAAGATTACGATCTTGCTTTTGGGTAAATAGTAGCTTATTACCGTATTTCATAGATGTAGTAAGTAAAGCTTGATTATAGTCTTGTTCTGGTTATAAGTATGTCCCGTATTCTTTTGCTACTTAATTCAGGTTATAAGTAAAAAAATCAGTTATATCCAGGTTGGAATTATGTTTCGGGTGGTTTTATCACTAACATAGAACGGACATTTCGAAGTTTTTCTAGAAAATTAATATCCCATATTTTGAGGTTAATCAATGTTATGCCCAGATCTGTGTGTTTCAAAGGGTTGACCATTTTCATCGCCTCTGGTCCATTTTCATCGCCTCTGGTCCATTTTCATCGCCTCTGGACCATTTCATCGCCTCTGGTCCATTTTCATCGCCTTTGGTCCATTTCATCGCCTCTGGTCCATTTTCATCACCTCTGGTCCATCCATCGCCTCTGGACCATCCATCGCCTCTGGTCCATTCATAGGCTTTGGTTTTCTTCCAGACTTAGTCATTTCAGCAGCCTCTGGTTCATCGCCTGCCTCTGGTCCATAGGAGCTCTGGTCTTCTTCCAGACTTAGTCATTTCAGCAGCCTCTGGTCCATCGCCTGCCTCTGGACCAAATCATCGCCTCTGGTCTTCTTCCAGACTTAGTCATTTCAGCAGCCTCTGGTCCATCGCCTGCCTCTGGTCCGTCCATAGGGGCTCTGGTCTTCCTCCAGACTTAGTCGTTTCAACAACATCTTCAGATTTTCCATCCTTGACCCCGATTATTTTGATAAAACTTTTAGAATAATTAAGATAAATTTTTGGTCCTAACAATCAATAAATTATATTTTATTGGAGATTTTTATAAAATTGGAAATTTGGAGATTTCTTTAGTGAGATGTTACATTATAAATCGCTTAACACTTGACCAGTTTAAGGCTAAACCGTTTATGCCTTGACCGGTTTAAGTTCAATCCGGACAACACTCATCAAGCGGTTTATTTATAAATCGCTTAAGCCTTAACCGGTTTAGGGCTTAAATCACCCAACCCTTGTCCGGTTTAAGACTAAACCGCCTGACTCTTGGCCGGTTTAAGTCTAATCTGGGCAACACCTCAATGGTTAACTTTTAAATCAGATGAAAAAGCTATACAATCAATTATACAACTATAAACAGTTTAAAAGCAATTTAAACCACTCACCTTAAAATTCTTTTGAAATCAATTTGAATTTACTTTGCTCCAGAAAGAATCTGGTCAACCTCTTTTCTCTTTAAATCGCTCAACTTATTTCAAAGATGGCAAGAGAATAAAATGAATGTCAAACCCTCCTTTTATACTTTCCCTTTAGGGAAAGTCGGCTACTACAGCCGTACACCATATACATACCTTCATAAATAAACAAATACCCACACTCATGCATACATGCATGCATATATATATATATATATATCATACATGTGCATCCACATATACACAATCTCATTCATGCATCTATATTATGCACATTTTCACATACTAGTATGTTCAAAATGTATCAATTTATCATGCTGTCATGTAAACACATAACAAATAATCACATATTATTTACCTCAGGTGATAACCAAGATCCAGTTATCACATCATCCACCCCTCAAAAGAATTCCATCCCGAAATTCCTTTAATCAAAGAGCCAAGGGTATTCTGATCTCATCTTTGTCTCTAATTCCCATGTCGCTTCCGGTCCTTTGTGAAACTTCCACTGAACCTTAACCAGACTTATCTCTTTGTTTCTCAACACCCTGATCTTTCAGTCAATTACAGCTTGCGGTGTTTCTACAAAGTTCAGCTTACATCGGTATAGCTAGACTCGGATCGGCCAAACATTTCCGCATATTCGACACGTTGAAAGTGTTGTGAATCAGATTCAGTTCTTTTGGCAGCTCTAACTGATATGCTACTGGCCCGATTCGCTTACATATTCTAAACGGCCCCACATACCTTGGACTGAGCTTACCTTTCTTCCCAAATCTAACGACAGCCTTCCATAGCGAAACTTTCAACATCACAAAATCACCTACACCAAATTCAATCGGCTTTCGACGATTATCAGCATAACTTTTCTGGCGATCTTGTGCTGTTCTCATTCTTTCACGGATCTGTTCGATCTTTTCAGAAGTCTCTTGGACAATTTCAGGAGCCGTCAGCTGTCTTTCACCCACTTCGTTCCAACACAACGGCGTTCGGCATTTACGTCCATATAATACTTCATACGGTGTCGCTTGGATGCTGGAATGGTAACTGTTGTTATATGCAAACTCTATTAACGGCAAATGATCTTCCCAAGATCCCCCGAAGTCAATAACACAACTTCTTAACATATCTTCGAGAGTCTGGATAGTTCTTTCACTATGTCCGTCAGTCTGCGAATGATAAGCTGTACTTAGTCGGATTTCAGACCCCAAAGCTTTCTGCAATCCTTCCCAGAATTTTGAAGTAAACCGATTATCTCTATTAGAAATAATAGATAATGGAACACCGTGTCTGGTCACAATTTCTTTGATATAAATCTGTGCTAGCTTTTCTAAAGAGTACTTCTCTCGTATTGGTAGAAAATGCGTAGATTTAGACAGACGATCAACAATTACCCAAATCGCGTCATACCCCTTTGGAGTTCGAGGAAATTTCATCAAATCCATTGTAATGTGATCCCACTTCCATACAGGTATCTCTAAATATTGAAGACTTACATACGACTTCTGATGTTCAATCTTAACCTGTAAACATGTCAGATATTGTTCCACATATCTAGCTATGTCTCTCTTCAATCCGGGCCACCAATAAAAATGTTTTAAATCTCTATACATCTTATTGGTACCTGAATGGATAGAGTATCGGGATTTATGACTTTCATTTAATATAGTGTTCCGGATATTTCCAAAACACAGTACCCAGATTCGTCCCTGAAAGCACATTAGTCCTTCATCATTCGGTTCTAGGGTTAAAATCATCTTACCCAACCATTCTATCTTAACAAATTCTTCTTTCATAGCTTCTTGTTGACATTTCTGAATTTCCTTACGAATGTCAGGGACCAAATTCATTCTCATTGCCACAGCTTTAATGGTTCCACTCTTTTATTTCCTGCTCAGACCGTCAGCCACCACATTAGCTTTTCCTGGATGGTAGAGGATTTCACAATCATAGTCATTAACCAGTTCAATCCACCGACGCTGTCGCATATTTAATTCTTTCTAGCTGAACAAATGTTGTAAACTCTTATGATCAGTATAAATCTGACATTTCGTTCCCAGAAGATAATGTCTCCAAATTTTCAGAGCAAACACCACTGCAGCTAATTCCATGTCATGGGTTGGATATTGCTTCTCATAATCTTTCAACTGTCTTGACGCATAAGAAATCACTTTTCCTCTCTGCATCAGAACACATCCTAACCCTAACTTTGAAGCATCGCTGTAAACCACAAAATTTTCAGATCCATCTGGTAGAGTTAATACCGGCGCACTGCAAAGATGATCTTTTAATAGTTGAAAAGCTTCTTGCTGTTCTCTTTCCCACTGGAATTTAATGTTCTTCCGAGTCAATAGTCAATGGCATGGCTATCTTAGAAAAGTCCTGAATGAACTTACGATAATAACCGGCAAATCCCAAAAAGCTTCGGACTTCAGAAGAATTTTTTGGAGCTTCCCATCTTGCAACTGCTTCTATTTTCGCTGGATCTACTTTTACCCCTGTTTCTAAGATGACGTGACCCAGAAATTAGACTTCTCTTAACCAGAACTCACATTTAGATATCTTTGCGAACAACTTTTCCCTCTTCAACAATTCTAGTATCAGACGAAAATGTTCCGCGTGCTCTTCTTCGGTCTTAGAGTATATAAGAATATCATCAATAAATACAATAACGAATTTTTCAAGATATTCCTTACATAACCTATTCATCAAATCCATAAAGGCTGCAGGCGCATTAGTTAAGCCGAACGGCATAACTAAGAATTCATGATGCCCATACCTAGTTCTGAATACTGTTGTGGCAACATCTTCTTCTCTAACTTTGAGCTGATGATACCCTGACCTTAAATCAATTTTGGAAAAATAACTTGCTCCCACCAATTGATCGAACAAGTCATTAATCCTTGGTAAAGGATATTTATTTTTGATTGTCAACTTATCTAGTTCACGATAGTCTATGCACATTCGCATAGACCCATCTTTCTTCTTGACAAATAAGACCGGAGCACCCCAGGGTGAAATGCTGGGTCTAATAAATCATTTGTCAGTTAAATCTTTCAACTGTGCAACCAATTCTTTCAATTCAGATGGAGCTAACCGATATGGTACCTTTGCTACTGGTGCAGCCCCTAGTACCAGATCAATTCGGAATTCAATGACTCTATCTGGTGGTAATCCAGATAAATCTTTTGGAAAGACTTCTGGATATTCACTAACAATCGGAATCGATTCCTCTTTTCTCTTCTCTTTCTTCATATCAATTACGTATGCCAAATATCCTTGGCACCTTTTCCGAATGCTTTTCTGAGCTTTCATTATTGACATAATATTGGTATGGTGATTCTGACGATCACCATAAATAACAACGGTTCCTTGGTCTGGCAGAGTAATTCTGATCATTTTCTGATTATAAATAATACTAGCCTGATACCTTGCCAACCAGTCTATACCCACTACCACATCAAATTTCTTCATCGGCATAAGAAATAACCGAATCGGGAGTTCACAGCCTTCAATAACAATAATACAGTTATTAAATACATTAGTAACAGTTTTTCAGACTATTAGCAGTATCAACTACTAATTCATCATCAAGTATCACAAAATTCAGACATGCAGTTTGAGCAAATAATGGTGATACAAACGAAAAGTTTGCACCAGAGTCAAATAACACCTTAGCACGTATTGAATTCAGAAGGAATGTACCTGTTACTACATCCGGTGATGTTTCTGCCTCGTTCTTAGTCATCTAGAAGGATCATCCCCGTGCCCCTCCTTGCCCTCCTCTATTTACTGTAGGCCTTCCCCGAGTACCCGATGCGTTACTCCCCATTGTTAACTACAGAGTTTTTAATAAGGGACAATTCGGTCGAATATGATCCGGAGAATTGCAGTTAAAACACCTTCGATTAGCTGGGCAACTTCTGGACAGATGGCCTGCTTCACCACACTCATAACATTTTTTTGGGTCCATCTTACATTCACCCTAATGAACTTGTCGGTACTATGAGCAGACTTTCTCACTTATCTTCTGTTCAGATCTGTTATCATATCTTACTGTTTTTTGGTCCCCGGAAAGATAAAGGCCCCTCCCATTTTCTTTTCTTCACAACCTTTCCTTCTGGCTGTCGGTTCTTATTTCGTTCGGTCACTTCGGCCGTATCTACCGTCAACAAAAAGGTATTGGGGTTCATAGCAATAACAAACTCTCTAATTGAGGGTTTCAAACCCCAAATATACCTTTTTATCTTCCTGGATTCTGTTGAAACGTAGTGTTCAGCAAAACGAGAGTATTCAATAAATCTCTCGGTATATTCCCGAACTGTTCCATTTCCTTGTTCTAGCTTTAGAAAATCTTCCTCCATTTGTCTAACAGCAGTTTTAGGACAAAATTGATTCTTGAATCGGTCCACAAATTCTGCCCAAGACAATGATTGTAAAACATCTGTTCTGGCCGATGATTTAACTTCCCACCAGAACAAAGCATTTGATTTTAATACGGAAACAACAAATCGAACTTTATCTGTTTCTGGACACCGAATGGTGTTGAACACATATTCCATTTCCTTGATCTAGCACACGGCTTTCACTGGATCCCTTTCTCCAAAAAATGTTGGTGGCTTACATGCCAAAAACAATTTAATATCTCCTTTGTTATGAGTAACAGGTACCAAATAACGAACTTCTACTCTTTCTGTTTCTACCATGGCTGGTATCCCCATGATAGAAGTCAAAGTTTTCCGCAACTTTCCCATTTCTTCAGCCAACATGTCCCGGGTTACATATTCAGGATGTGGCATCGATCTCTCCTGAACATTCCCAAAATGGGATTCTTCAGGTTCAGAATGAATTCCAGTTTGAGCCCTTCCATGAGACTGGCTTCTTCCTCTACCTCGTCCCCTTGGTCTTCATCGACCTCGGATTCTAGATGTGCTAGTCGGAAGATTAACAGGTGACTCTTCCCTTTCTTTAGACTTTGGACGAGCCCTTCTTTTAGATCTTCTAGTTCGGCTAGACATCTGCAGAGTTTAGTGTTAATAATCACGTATTCACATTCCCAAATATAATGAAGTATTTAAGTTCAAAAGTGTACCTGTAAATTCATAATTACACTGGCCAGATGTAATTAAAATTTACCTGACACACTGTTCTTTCAACCCATCATATTTATTTTCAATGGCACTAACTATGTCTGGGACCCTTAACATGCAATAAAACAGTTTATGTAACACCCATTTTTTTACCATAAGAAATGTTATGTAATCTAAAACAGATTCTCCAAAAGCACTCCAAAAATAATGGTTAAATTAAAACTTTAGACCGTTTACAGCGGAAGACTTTAAAAGAATAAATATATGACTTAATGTCAGCCCGTCCCATACCGGGTTGCTTTACAAATTTATATATCATAGACGATTGCGCCTAAGTATTGAACTTAAATGGACTAGACAAGTCTCTATGTATGCCCTTCTTTTTCTTTGTCCAACCTGAAACCTTCTGTCTCTGAGATGCATACTATAGTCAGCTTATAAAGCTCAATGAGTTCATGGTTTGCGTGAGTAAAGATCATTGCACATCATACATTTCAACTTGTAAACTTTGTACCAAATAGTATGCATTTTCTGAAAAACATGCAACACTGAAAGAAAAGAGATCTCATAACTTGTCTGTCGGGTATGAGTCATTTAGTCACTGGCATTCCTAGAGTTATTTGTAAACAAAATAAACACATAGCATGCAACTAATCATAAAATAACATACATGTAAAATATATCATGTATGTAAACTGAAACATCATGCACATGTACACATTGTCATATAAATCATATAATGCTCGAAAATAAATTTATACATATGTATGCATCCCATTGTAAGTCTCATGAAGACTCACCTGATTGCGTATAGATTGATTACCGATAGCTCTTGACCAAATGCTTACACATTTCATACAATAATATCTCATTAACGTCTTAATTTCTCAAAAAGTCAACAAAAGTCAACTATTGTCATTCTGACACAACCTAAAGTCAAACTTCATATATGAGCATCCTAATATGCCTCAGACAACTCTATTTGATCAATCATTAAAATCCACATGGGTCAAACATGGCAAAAGTCAACCCTTGGTCAACTCGGTCAACCCCGACTAACTTTAGTCAAATCCCATGACTAAAACTCGACAACATCTTAAAACATCAAAATAAACATTTTAKGATCTTATAAATCAAACTCTCTAATTTAAAGCGTCTCTATAATTGATTAAATCGGAAATACGACACTTAAATCTCAATATTAAATCATCAAAATAATTTAAGACACCTCTCAGTACTATGTCTGATAACAACTCTTAACGTCGATTATCCTTTTAACAACTAAATGAAACCTATGTTTCATATTAAGATGTCTTAGACAACTGATAAAATCAAATTCCGACAACTAAGAGAACATTTATTAAATTACTAATCAATTTAATAAACCACTTAAGAAAAGATTAATTAATCACTATTAATTCTCTAAAATAAATTAATATGTTAGTTAAATAACATAATATTTTTTTATAAATTAATTAAACAATATAACTTATACTATATAATAAAATGAAATAATATA
>NC_037537.1:11044919-11048174 GCF_001531365.2 Cynara cardunculus var. scolymus | reverse complement strand
CTTTTGACATATTTACACATTTCACCCCTAATATGACATTTTCCTTCATTTTTAATCCAATTTTCAAATATATTTATATTTTTTTCCAATAAAATAAAACTCATTTTATTTTATTTTCCTTGTTCTTTTTGCTTTCTAATTTATTTATTTACCTCATTTTGGGGTGTCACAAATCTCCCCTCCTTTTAGAAATTCCGTCCTCGGAATTGTACCGGCTAAGCTAATGGGAATTCTTAGTTTCTTATCTATTTTTCAACTAGCATGACATTTGAACCATAGAAGTTCCAATTCATTTAATACCATTACTAGTTCCAAAGATGTAGTCTTGCTCTTCGATCTTTCGTTTCCTGACCAATACATCAACAATATATTTTGCATAACTGAGTTTGTTGATGACTTCGACACTTTGCCAAAACTTATGACATGTGACTTATCAGCTAAAACTTCCTCGATTTCGACATAAAATATCAATTGATCACTTTGTAACTATGTTGGCCAACTTGGTTGATTACTTCTATGAGTTCTTACACTAACTCTTTTGTCCAAAATACTTTGGACCTTATTTACTTTACTTACTATAATACGATCATGCCCTCCTAAAGTGATGTCTTTAACATCCACCTGTCCCTGATTTGAACTCTCTCATTAGCATAACTTTACATGTAGTATGCATTTCTATTATACTCATGTTATTATTTATCTTATATCGGTAACATATGTGACTATTGCACTTTCTTGCATCTAATGCAGACATAACTTTCATGGTTGAAAATGAAATTACTAAATATATCATTCCATAACTGAACATTGTTGAAAGTATTCATCAAACATGATGGACGATAGGTAAGCGTTACTCATGATACTTTATCGAACATGATACACAATGCTAATGTCCTTACTGATACTCTGATGCATACTTGATGGATACACTGATAGTCGCTAAAAACGTTAATGCTTAAATAACATTCATTCTAAATATTGTTGAGGTATTGCATCATAACTTATAGTACATGCTCTACTTTGCCTTGCCATCTCTCTATATGGTAGGGAACACAAGCTGCATCACTTACCTCACTAGAAAGATCTCAAACCAATGTTTGTTTTACTAATTTGACTTTGTACCTAGGCCCTTAGGCAAATAATAGTCCTTACTGAATCTTGGAGCTTTTCCTCTATCACTTAATTGACATCTTAACGTCCCTTTTTTTTTACACCCTAAAATAATTTTTCAATTTTTTTTTCGTATATCTTATCCCTATCAGTGTGTTCTAGGCACAATAATTTACATAATCCTTATTACATTACTTTTCAGACATACCATGCTAGAGTCCATATTTTGCTCCAAAAGTTACAAGATTTCATCTAACTTTACGGATAGCAACTCAAGGTGGTAAATCATTATTTATTTCTTAGCACTCTCTGATCAAAGAGTTTCTTACTATATTATTTGAGTTTTATCTTTTAAACTCAATCTGATATCTATCCTTACAATTCGTAATTTGATCAATTCTTATCTTTCTTTTCTTGGACGATAATGAATCTCACCATCATAATTATTTAATAAAGCTAAAAAAAATCTCTAGCCAAAGTTTTTCATTTATAATTAAACATAGGTTTGTAACTATTGTGATATATGTACAAAATAAACTTTGAGCCATGGTGGTAATATTTATGAAACTTACATGCAATTACCATGCTACTAACTCCCAATCATCTGTCGGAATAACATTCTCATGTCCATACAGTTGACTTAACGTGTAAGCGACAAACTTGCCTCGTTGCATCAATAYTAAGTCTACTTCRAACTTCAAGTTATCACTGAAAACCACAATGTTTTCTAGTACTTCTGACAACCATCAAATTTTTTTCCATAACTTTACATTTGCTTCCAGTAACTGAAATACTTATTCCTTCTAACCTCAATCCAACTCGCTGTGTTGTCTAGGTGAATGCTGACATTAAAATATGCAACTTACGGAACTCTTAATGAATTCTTGACAATAGTTTAGTAACCCAAATAAACACCTATCCTAGTTACTAATCTTGGTTGCTTTAAATCTGACATGAACTCTAAGTTTATTGGCTTTTACTTAGATGTCCTTCTTGTCAACTATGTGACCAAGAAAACTGAAACTTTGCTATACAATTCACTAAGTTTTCTTTTTTCTTATAGATTATTTTCTTCAACGGTTGCGGGATCAATTTTTGTTATTATACATGCTTAGACTTATTTATCAAATAAGTGAGTCCACTACCACTAACAACCATAACGACTTCTTTAAGCATGGTCCATACAATATGCTCACTAGGTCCATAACGTTATTGTCGTATTTCTCAACCCATACGGCGTTACTAAATGCCCATGATTTTAAATTAAAGTTATATGGACAAATGTTACTTCAAAATATGTAACATTTAAGTTGATCTGAAATACTAAATCTATTGTCTAAAAACTCTGAGAAATTTGTATTTAAACAATATACAAGCTTATATACTTTCGAGATCTTAACTCTCTTGGTGTAGTGTGGGGGGTCGTCTATCTATTTGTGCCATCCATGTACATTGACAATAGAATGTGCAAGTTACTTAACTAAACTGAATATTCATGTGTACAGAGGAACCCTCGCGGTACATGTACCATTTATGCGTTTTTACAATGTCTTGCCTAAGCCACCGGTATTCGGTACATGACCCTTCACATACATACCCAATTTAACATGCATATTTGAAAGCTAACGGGTGTCAATTACAAATAGATATATGAAACAACTTAAGTTCTGACTAGAACTACGAGTGCTATTGAAGTAAGATTTTTCTTGATGTTTCTAAATCTAAACATTTATATGTTTAACCGTCGGGCCTAATCCCATATTATTGTTCTTACATACTCTCAACATACTTACTTCTGAGTACCTCACTTGCGTTTTTTAATACTAATCATCCCTAAAAAGAAGAAATTAGATCAATTCTAACTATACTTAAACTTACTGCATTGTAGCATAATGTCATACTGTACTTACATTCTGTAATGTTGCATCTAACATAGGTTATGCTAATACTGATCTTTGTGATACTGATATTGATTCATATCTAAACCCAAAGCATCATTCTTACAACTAACAGTTCAAGCTTAGGCTATAGATCATAACCTATTTCCCATGAACTACTGCTTTGATACCAACTTGTAACACCCATATTTTTACCATAAGAAATGTAATGTAATATAAAACAGATTCTCCAAAAGCACTCCAAAAA
>NC_037537.1:11015792-11044819 GCF_001531365.2 Cynara cardunculus var. scolymus | reverse complement strand
TGAAACAGGGTAATCTGAAGAAAACTGGTGTTCTAAAAAATGCAGATTAATACCAAAAACAGAATTAATTGAATAAGAATTCAAACCTGGCTCTGATACCAATTGTTGGACTTTAAATTCAGTTTTGATATTGATCTAATACTCTGAATGAACACTAAGACGATTAAACTGCAACGGAAACAATAATAAAAACAGAACAGAGTAAATAAATCAAGAACACACAGTCAAGATGAGGAAGAAGATGAACACAGGARAATTGCTTCAAAGGTTTTTCAATTCATTCAATTGAAAATATTGATGATTACAATACTGGAAGCACACAGATTACAAAGGCCTTAGCCGCTATTTATACTAGTTCCTAACGACCTTACTGACAAGATCTTGACGCGTGAAAACATCTAAGCTGTCCAAATAAAGTCAATTAAGTCCTAGTCATGTGAGAAGCACATGCATCTAATAACCATTGAAAAATAGTTGGAACATAATCTTCACAGAAGACGAAATCCGCAGACCCTCTGTAAGCCATCTCAGAGGCTCTGCTGTAATTGACTTGCATGTTCTTATTGACAGAGGACCATTTTCCAGAACCTCTGTGAGAGACACCAGAGGTTCTGTGGAAGTCCTCTGTTGTCTTTTGTGGAAGATATCCTTCTGTCAAGACTTGCAGAATACTTTTTTTATACTTTTACAAGAGATGAATAATAAAGCTAACATTACTTCAATTACATTACTTTATCGATGGATTATCGATGAGTGTTGATTAATAAAAAATTCACCGGAAACCCGTGGGTAAAATAATGTATTTAAAGTTAATTAATCTTCTTAATTCTAATTTTTAAATACCCGTTGGAATTCCGCCGGAAATATTTTCGAAATAATTTTTTTCTAAGTAGTTTGTGGCGGATTACCGGCAGAGATGTTGGTCCCGTTAGGGTCTACAAGATGTGTACAATAGTTTGTAGAAGGGTGGGGGATGAATACAAACACAGTAAACTTTTCAAATTTAAAATATATATTGATAAAGAAGGATCAATAGAGATTTTACAAGATTGTTTGCGAAAAGATAAGGTAAATAAAACCTATCTAAACAATCTAAAGTTACACACTAATTCTTAGCAAATAAAAAAAAGATTTGCTGTAAAAAAGACTTAGAAGAAAGTAAGTTCTATCTAGAAGAGAACTGTTTAGAATACAACAAAGAGTTTCTAACTTGCTCTTGAAAATGAGCGTATTTGTTCTTAGAGGTGTATGTTCTTTTACTTAAGCGTAAGTAAGAGTAAGGAGTAGAAGTATCTCTGCATGGAGATAGAATACATATATTAATACCAATTGCAATAAATGCACATTTAATACAACGTGGTAAGGTTAGAACGCGTGTCAAGCCTTTATAGGTAGACTTGTCCTTTGCTACAGTGAATAGTACAAAATCTTATTCATTAGCAGATATCCTTTCATAAAGTTGGTGGGTAATAGAGTCAACTAATCGGCTCCGTACCGTACTATCTTTTAGAAAGGGTATGGGTTTGTCCTTTGTGTGTATGAGAACAAGACAAAAATAATCGTGTTCAACAAGCTTCTTTTGATCGCTGAATGCTGGAATAACCTAAAGGTCTCTTCTGCATTCGCTGAGGCTTGGGCAGTATTCACGCATATGTAGACAAGGTTGTAATCACTGAATACCGCTTCAGATCACGTACTCGCCAGTCTCTAATCTTCAGTTTCAATCTTCGACTTTCGCTGAAGGTTCTTTGATGTGAGTTTTGTCTTCTTGAAGTATCGTTGTCACTCATTGGATTTACATTATAAGTTCTTCAGCGATCACTGAACAGACTCAGTGATGATCGCTGGAACTGAGAACAGAAACACGAATACTTCGTAAGGTAAAAGGGATTATCATCAAATCAATGGGAGAGAGGATCAACAATCTCCCCCTATTTGATGATAACAAGACAACATAAAGAAAGTTGTCTTATCAAATAATAGTAAGGAAAAGTGACACATAAAATACATGTCCCTTTTAACTATTTTGGGATCTTTTTAGTGAGCCAGTCTTTACTTGGAGAATTTTCTTAAGTTAAGTCTAAGAAAAGTTACAATCAGGGAAACTGAAACTGAAAGCTTGTTCACTGACTTATAGATTGTCAGTGAATGTGAAAAATAACACTGGTCATAGACTTGTGTCCTTATTACTTTTTTCAGGGATCTTTTTCAATGATGCACAAAAATACTTATCTTATTTTCAAGGGTAATATTACAAGACGTTCAGTACATGTCTAAAACTTACAAAATATAAGATTAATCACTGAAAGTAGACATAGTAAGTAGATTACAATACATAGACAGTATTACAAAGAAAATAAACTAGTCTAAGTTGTCTAGATTAATGTAACCAGATACATCTTCTCCAAGCTTCTTTTGATGTAGAAATTCTCTTGGTATCCTTCGGTCCACAACTTTTCCTTTCAAGTCATCATCTAGCCAGAACGTAAGATAAACCAGGTGTTCCATCGGGCATAGATGTAACTCGGACATTCTCTAAAATCTTACTTCACCTTCATAGTCAAGGAATGTTTGAAGTGCACAAAGTTGAGTGTATAAAGACCCTTTGCTAGCAGATCAAGATTCAGCATAGAGATGTCTGGACTCTCACGATCCATCAGGACTTCATCTAAGGAGAACTTTGTTTCATGTTCGTTCCTTAGGGATGGTCCACCACTAGGACTAGAGGGTCTTTTCTTCCTTCCTCCTTTCTTTAGAGATAGCCTATCAGGGACTGCGACATACCTAGACATCTTCTTGATAAGATCATTGATGATGTCTTCGATAATCAGCTTATGTATAGACTTGGAGCGCTGAATGACTTGTCTAATCTCCAGCCATTCGCTGTATCCATATTGGCCAAGGTAGGAAGGGTACTCGGTTATGGCATCGAGATTGTCTCTAGTGATGAGCATTGATAGAAGAGTTAAACCATCTTTGGATCGTCCGTTGATGCTGACGCTCTTGATCGGGTGAGGACTGATTCTCTTGTTCAGCTTAGCTTCGCTCCAACGCTTGTCCTGCTCAGCCATCTTCAGATTTTTCTCGTGCTCAGCTTCTGCACTTGGACAACATTCAGCTTCTTTTTGGACTTTCTCTTTGATAGAAATTTCTCAGCTTGTGACTTGGCCAACTTTAGGCTGTCCTCGGTCTGCTTCTTCTGAAGCTCTAGCTCTTATTCAGCTCTTATTGCCTCGAGTCTTTCATCTTTTGTCAGGAAGTCGAACTCACCACCACTAGAGGTACGAAGATGGATTTTTACTCTTGTCTGGTCGAGTGACTCCTTGAGTTGAGTCATCTGCTGGTCAGTAGGAGCACTGAAGACAGGGTTCTTAGGGACCCTTCTATTCGACCACAGGTAGTGGAAGGAATGTCAAGTTGGTAGAGAGAGGTGATGACTAACTGAGAGGTAGAGTCATCAAACAAGGGTTGAAACAGTATGTTCAAATTCCCTTCTTTAGAGACTCCTTTGCCTTTCGACGAAGGGCCCTGGTTCCTTTCAGATGTTGACTCTTCTTCCCTTTGCTCCCCCTGGGATGCGGAAGCCCTAATGGCAACTCCTTTGGTGGCGGTTGTTGGACACTGGAACTAGATGTTGAAGTAATCTTCATCATCGTCAACATCATCGCCATCAAGGTTACTGCCGGAGTCTAGAAGATCAGGTTCATCGCTTTATCATCTTCTTCTTCATCAACTTCTTCTTCTTCGACATCACCAGCAACAGGTGCAGAGGTGATGGGAAGGTCATCATCACGAGGGATGACATCAACTACCTCAGATGTACCAGCTTCACCGGAGGTTGGGATAACATGAGCAATCTCAACTTTAGCTTCATCTCTAAGAGCTTCAGCTTCAGCTCTAGGAGCTTCAGCTTCAGCGTCATGGATTGCTGGAGCAGCAGATGGTCCAGCAGCATTGGACCTTATCTCCCCTCTCTAACTAAGGCTTGAGAGCATAGGACAGAGAGTTGGTCCAGGCGTTGATGTTGGAGAACCATCATTTCCTCTAGCCGCGACAAAGCGCTGTCTAGGTTAGTCGTCATTTCGTGCGTCGCATTGAGCTAACCGCGATCATTAGCGGTGAAAGAAGGTGGGATCACTGGTGCTGGTTGGCGAACAGCATCCAGGACCTGCTGGAGGTGCTTTGTCTGCTGGTGAGACTAAGCCTTAGCTTCATCAGCCTTGCTGGAAAGAGCAGCAATGGCTTCAGCATTGGCTCGATGAACTTCGGTTATCTTACAGAAGACGATATCGACGGCTGGGAGGAGGAGCTTGACGTCAGATGCCATGTCATAATCTTCCTCATCTTCGTCTTCGTCAATCGCTTCAGGCGCAAAAGGACCTGAAAGAGATGGAGAGTGAGCAAATAGAAGCTCAAGGTTAGAAGAAGTGAAGGGGTAGGAAGATGGAGTACTTGAGGGGCCATCAGCGACATCCAAAGGATTATCACTGGCTTGCTCCATGATGCCCTCGAGAGGATAAGCATTTGTATACTGAGGAGCCTCGAAAGAAGCAACCTCAGGTCCAATGGTGTGTGTCTCATCATCAAGGAGGACATTCACTGATGAATCATGACCACGTATAGAAACTAAAGAAGGAGGAGAAGAGAAGATGGCTGAGAGAACTTGTGGGTGGTCAGCGATGGCAGCACTGATATTCGCACCTTCAGTGATTTGGGTCACTGAGGTGGTTGGGGTACGTGCCACTGATACGACAGTGATTTCAGGGGTCACTGAAGAGCTGGTGAGGTTAGCTGAAAGTGCCTCGGGGTTAAGGCTAGTTTCAATAGCTGAAACCTGTCGAGAGGTCTTAGTCAGAGATGTGGCTATCCCCTTTTTGGCTTTCTTGGCTCTCTAAGAAGAACCAAGAGTTGGTTGTGAAGGTCGTTTAGAAGAAGGGGTTTTGGTGGCAGGTATAGACGCAGGGGGGTTTGCCTTTGTCTTCACCACCTGAGGAAGAGAAGGAGGAGAGAAGTGCACTATTGAGAAGAGTGCGACATCTCCTTCCCTAAGCTTACGATCCAGAATCCTGGACCCAAGCCTGCACACCGGGAGGTTACCTTCCTTGGAGTATTTTTCTCCAAAAATCTTGGCTAAAACCATGGAGAGGAACCTGATGTAGGGAACCACCTTTTCTTGCTGGCGCTTGTTCAGCTTTAGCACCAGGTCATCGAAAATGACCACAACATAATTTATGTTGCACCGCTGAATCGTAGAAATACCAATTGTCAGGGGGACCCGGGAGGCCTGATCCTGTCATCCAGTTTCCCCACCCATTGATTGGATAAAGTGGGAGAACATGTACTGCCAGACAGATGACATCATGTTCTTCTCAATTTTGGACAAGGACTTGATGGGCTCGTTCGTGTCCTTCTTCAGTGGCCATTGATAACCAATGGCGTCAAGACAGTTGATGATCTCGGATGTAGAGGGCTCATTGTTGAAGGGGCCCTTAGGGAGACGAAGAGCATGTCTCATGGTAGCCACACCAAAGTTCACAGTCATACGGTTGAAGGTGAAGGTAATTTTCTCCACCTGTCGACCGTGCTTGTCTTCTTCTTGCATCACTTTTGCAGTAAGCCAGAACTGCTGAAGGGCCTCTCTAACCATGACATATTCATGGTTAAGAGCAAAGGTGAGTGGCAACATTTTGAGGAAAGCAGTCGCGTCCTCGTAGAATGCCGTGTTTGAAGGAATGTCCAACAAGGCAACATGATTGTTAGTCTTGAAGGAAACAACTTCAATGGTGAAGTTGACGTTCTTGGCAACCATTTTTGTTCTTGGAGAAAATAAGAGATAAAACAGTTGTTAGTAAACCAAGATTTGTGTATAGTTTTTAAGTTCTGAACAAAAAAAACTTCTTTTGAAAAATCCACAATGAAGATTTAAGGTTTTTCAAGTATAGTACAGTTTTTGAAACATTATTATAACCAAGAAAGAGAATGTGTTAATAATCTTTTATGTTTGTTTTTAAGAGAACGAAGTTCTTAAAAATCGACCTTGGAGTAGTAAATGAGGTCGAAAGTAAGTGTTTCTTAGAAGTTCTTGAGTTCTTGCTTGCAAGGAGACAGAGGTTCGTCAAAAATATTTGAAAGCGTAAAGAAAAATATGAGGAAGATATCTAATATTTATAGGTAGGAGGAGAGAGAAGTAAGATAGTAGAGAGAAAAATACGACGGTTGAGGAAAAAGCCATGATGAAAAATATGACACATTCTCATCCGTGATTAGATGACAAAAAATGAGGTCGCGTGTGACAGACCTTTTTGCGCGTCCCAAAACGTTGCACATTGTAAACAGAGAATGTTGTCATTAAGACGTTTCATTGACTATTTCTTTTAAAAACGAAAAGGTTTTTAAGAAAAACGAAGAGTCTCATTTAGTGATAGAAGAATCATTGAATAGACCGTTTAAAACATTTTGATCACTGAAGAAAGAAAAGATTCAGTGATAGTTTTAAGATAAAGAACTAAAAATAACTTTGAATATTTTCATAAAGGCTACAGTGTCAGCGATAAGAGAATCACTGAAATTGACATTTAAAAATATTTGAATCACTGAAGAGGAAAAGTTTCGGTGATCATTTTGATTTTTAAGAAACGATAAGTATAAGAGAGATATATTTACATAAAAATGTTCAGCAAATGAAAGAATCACTAAAACAAACTTTTAAAACATTTTGATCAATGAAGAAGGAAAGCTTAAGTGATAGTTTTAAATTTTTAAGAAAAAGAATAAGTAAACATACCTTAGAGAGAGTATATACATTTGCTCAAGAGTTCAGTGACAGAGATAGAGCACTGAATCATTTCACTTACTGATTGATGTTATAGCTGAAGAAAATTATTCTTTACTATTTAGCATCCCTAGTTCGCTGATCAAGATATTAAATCTTGTCTCATCAAGAGGCTTGGTGAAAAGGTCAGCGAGCTGATAATTAGTTGGAACAAAGTGAAGTTCAATATCACCATTCATAACATGATCTCTGATAAAATGATATATGATCTCTATATGTTTGGTCTTGGAGTGAAGTACAAGGTTGTTTGCGATTGCAATAGCCCTGGTGCTATCACAATAGATAGGAATCTTTGAGAACTGAAGTTCGTAGTCCTTTAGCTGGTTTTTCATCCAAAAAATTTAGGCACAGTAACTACCAGTGGCTACATATTCAGCTTTAACGGTTGATGTGGACACTGAGTTTTGCTTCTTACTTGTCCAGCTCACCAACTTTCTATCTAGAAGCTGACAGCCTCCAGTGGTGCTTTTCCTATCGATCTTGCAATCTGTAAAATCACTATCTAAATAACCTATTAGGTCAAAACCTGAACCCTTAGGGTACCAAAGACCCAAGTTAAGAGTTCCCTTCACATATCTGAAGATGCGTTTTACAGCAATCGGATGGGATTCCTTAGGTTCAGATTGATATTGTGCACATAAGCAAGTAGAATACATGATATTTGGTCGACTAGTTGTGAGATACAGCAGGGAGCCAATCATTCCTCTTTAAAACGGTTACGTTTACAAGCTTTCCATTTGGATCCTTGTTGAGAGAGAGTGGAGGAGCCATTGGAGTCTTCATAGATGAGCTGGATAGATCAAACTTCTTCAGCAGTCACGAACATACTTACTTTGACTGATAAATATACCTTTATCTGACTGCTTGATCTGGAGACCTAAAAAGAAGGTTAGTTCTCCGATCATGCTCATTTGGTATTCTTTCTTCATAAGATCAGCGAATCGAAAACACAAAGAGGGATTAGTGGAACCAAATATAATATCATTGATATAAAGTTAGACTAGAATGATATGACCTTTAACTTTCCTAAGAAATAAGTTCTGAAATCAATCTTTGCACGAACAAATTTATCAGAGATGAGAAATGAGGAAAGGGTATCATACTAGGCACGGGGAGCCTGTTTTCACCCATAAAGAGCTTTATCCAAACGATAGACATGATTTGGATACTTAGGATCAAGAAACCCTGGACGTTGTTCAACATAAAATTTCTCTTGAAGTTTTCCATTAAGGAAAGCACTCTTTGCATCCATTTGGTAGACTTTAAAGTCTCTATGCGCAGAAAAGGCTAGGAAGAGTCAAATTGCTTCGAGCCTTGTTACGGGTTACCACACCTTCTTCATCTAACTTCTTGCGATAGATCCATTTGGTGCCTAATACTGTCTTGTCAGATGGACGTGGAACAAGGTACAAGACTTTGTTCCTATCAAACTCAATGAGCTCCTCTAGCATGGAAATGACCCAACTATGATTTGAGATAGCATCATTGATTTTCTTGGGTTCAACTAAGGAAAGAAAGTTGACAAAGAGACATATATTACGTAGACCACGACAAGTCTGAATACCTGCATCTGGATCACCAAGAATTTGGTGAATTGGATGGTCTTTAGTCCATTGCTGAGCTGGTAGAGGATTATCTTCAGAGTAGATAAGTTCAGAAACAAAGGATGTGGCTTCAGCTGCAATGTCTTTAGCGATTGGAACAATTGCTAAAGGTGCCTCAGATTCAGGGACTGAAATAGGTTCAGATGCTGAAGGCATTTCATTCACTGATTGATCAGTGTTTGAAGTAGAAGAAGGAACACAGCTAATGGGCATAGCAGCGATCTCTCAAGAAGACACGTTGGTGTGACTAGCTGTAACTGGAATGATTAATGGATCATCTTCATCTTCAGAGGCTTCAGTGTTGAGATAAACGCTGAAGGAAGCTTCAGGTTATCCATAATGAGAGAACATCCAGTTTTCTAATTCATCATCATCATTCAAGACGGGTTTTGAATTAGCTGACTGATATATTCATCAAAAGTTACATGGATAGTTTCTTATATCGTCTGTCTTCATTTGTTGAATACTCTGTAGGCTTTGGATAATGAAGAATATCCAAGAAAGATTCCTTCATCAGCTTTGGGATCGAACTTTCCTAGTTGGTCACAGTTGTTGAGAATATAACATGTGCAACGAAAGATGTGTAGAAAGCTAATAGAAGGCTTTCTTCTATGGAAAAGTTCATAAGTTGTCTTCTTGAACCTCTTGACGATTAGTGACCGATTTTGAGTGAAACAAGCAGTGTTGACAGCTTCAGCCCAGAAATGAGTAGGGAGATGGGACTCACTGAGCATTAATCGAGCAGCCTCTATGATTGTTCGATTTTTCCTTTCAGCACCCATTTTGCTGAGGAGTTCTTACTGAAGAAAAGTTGTGAGAAACTCCCTTGTTCTCAAAGAAGTTATCCATAGTACTGTTTTTTAATTCAGTACCATGGTCACTTCCAATATATCGTACTTTAATGTTGTTAATCACTTCTATTTTCTTGATGAATGATATGATGTCTTCAGGTGCTTCACTTTTTGATCTGAGAAAGAAGACCCATGTGTACCTAGAATACTTATCAACAATGACGAGTGTATACTTCTTTCCAGCGATAGATTGCATGTTGACAGGACCAAAGAGATCCATGTGCAGTAGCTGAAGAGGCGCTGTCACTGAAGAGATTTGCTTTGATTTAAAGCTAACTCTTGTTTGTTTTCCTTTCTCACACGTTGAACAAATAGATTCTTTCGCAAATGAGTGTTGAGAAAGACCAATGACAAGATCATTTCTTGACAACTCACTGAGTGTCTTGAAGTTAAGATGAGAAAGCCGTTTGTGCCATAGTCAGTTGATGTCTGACGAGGATTTAGAAAAGAAACAGTTGTTCTCAGTGATAGAAGAATCCATATTGATGATATAGACACTCTCTAGGAGAGAACCAGTCAAGGCAACCTTATCATCTTTGTCATAGACATAGCATGAATTCTTGGAGAATTTCACTATGTAGTCTTTGTCACACAGCTGACTGATGTTGAGGAGGTTGTGCTTCAGTCCTTCAACGTATGCAACTCGTTTGAATGTGCTTACACCATTGGTTATGTTAGACCCCATAATTCTCATTGTAAAAGTAATGAAAAATGTACAAGTATGGAAGTTCAGAGGACCGATGGAAGAAGAGTTGGAAAAGACCTAAGTGCTCAAAGCGAAATAGAGATGCGATGAATGGTCGATAGGTGTGATGAACAATGCATCTCCATCACCCCTCTGGTTATTAGCACTTAGCAGATTCTAAAAGAGTTCAATCAGAGATATCCAAGCAAAGAAGAAACATAAAGACTCCTGGTTGAACATACTACCTAGAAGACTGTTGGAGATGACTCATCGACAGTTGGAATCGGTTAAACAAGGTAGTTAGATATATCTCCTAAATTGTAGATAGATATCTTTTCCCTAGAATATATCATAGATATCCTTTCACTAGATTGTTATTTCATAGACTAGATTGCTAGTATAAATAACTATCATATGTCTTGTAAATTATCAATTCCTTCTCGTCAAAGTTATTATAGTGAAATCCTTTGAAGCTTCATATTCTCCTGAATATTTTATAAGCTGTTCTTCACTATTCTTCATTCATACGATAGATTTAGGTTTCATAACATAAATCTTCGTGTTTTATTGAGAGATCTGGGATCAACAATTGGTACCAGAGAAAATTGATTGATTTTCCAATCAAAACGATCAATTTGAATCTTAGTATTCAAATCTCTCAATTTTTCTCCATTCTTAAAATTTTTCTTCTTCTCTTTTAAATCTCTTTAATGGCCAACTTGAATTCTGCCTACAATGTTGGTTCCCTCACCAAACCTCCATTCAACATAAAGAGTATCCGCAATGGAGGATACATATGGTGAACTTTCTAGAGGGGATGGACAGAAATCTTCTCAAATTTGTGAATTAAGGACCTTATATTCCTCAAACTCTTGTTCCAAGAGTTCCTGGAACAAGCAGTACCGCAAAAGTTGATTCTTATTATACGGTAAAGGATGAGAGCAACTGGGATGAAGACGACATTGAAAGGGTAGAGGCAGACAGGAAGGCCAAGAGGCTGATAATCATGGCTATTCCCTATGAAATATTTTGGATGCTTGTACAACGGATAAGGAGATATGGGATGAATTGGCAAGCCAACTGGAGGGAGGCGCTAAAACGAAGAAAAACCGAAGGGCACAAGGCTTGAACGAATATACGAACTTTAAAGCATTGTCTGATGAACCGATATAGAAGATGTATGATCGTTTCAATACATTGATAAATCAATGCTGTAGAAACGACATTGCAAGGACGAAAGAGGAAAATAATGTCCTTTTCCTCAAAAGACTCGGTGATGAGTGGACTCAACTGTCGATGTCTTTACAAGAAGATCAAGACTTAGACAGTCGGTCACTTCATGACGTTTATGGAACACTTGCTGCCCAAGAGCAAGATATCTTGAAGAGGAAGGTGTCCATCGGAGGACCTCTTGCCTTGGTATCAGAAGACAAGGAGGTTACAAGGAGCTCTTTTAAAGAACACAAGAAGAATAGCAAGAAGGCCTTGATAGTTGACTCAGAATCTGAAAAAGAAGTGTCAGACTCCGAGGATTATCTCAAGGCATTTGCCAAATCCCTTGCCTTGATAACCAAACAGTTCCAGAAAACGTTTGTCAAGAAGCCCTATGAAAAGGACAGCAGAAGAGACTCAAGAAGGGAGAGATATCAGCCATCCTATGGACAGAAGACGGTTAGAGAAGGAGGAGTAGGAAGGAAAGATGGTCTATGTTGCTACAAATATGGAAAGATAGGCCATTTTTCGAAAAAATGCAAAGGACGTCTGATCAAGGATACATACTATTACAAGAACAAATATAAGTACAATCCTAGAGAGAGAAGCCTGATGGCCGATAAAGAAAATTGGGTGTCCGATTCTTCATCTGWTGAAGAAGACAAGGCACTCATATGTCTAATGGCCAAGTCCAATGCAGAATCCACTTCTGACTCCGATGACCAGGTATATGATTCTTCCCACGATGAAACCAATTTTGCAACATCTGAGTTAGAGTTAAAGGTCATAAAACATTCAGAAGATTTTCTTAAATTAAAAGAAAAACTAAAATTTGAAAAATCTGAAAGATTAAAAGCTGAAAAAGAAGCTAGATTCTACAAAAGAGAGACAAATCTTCTTACTGAAGAAAAAGCTGAATTAGTTAAAGAGAAAACCCGCATTGCATCTCTAACAAAATCTGAAGAAGAAGAAAAAACTAATGGATCTGAACAAGAGGATCTCTAAAGACTTAGAGAAGAAGGTGAAAGCCTTGAAAGAATCTGAGGCAGAAAGATTAAATTCAGTAGCTCTTAAAGATTTCTTTTAAAAGGAAAGGGAAATTTTTCATCAGAAGCTTCAGACCAATGAACTTTTGATGAAGAAATATAAAGATGCCCAAAATGTTTATGAAAAACTTAATGGCCAAACCGATTTCCAAGGAATCGGATTCAATGATCTTGACTCTTTCATCGAAAACAAGAAATCCACCCTTGAATCCACTTTTAAACTTGGGTGTGTTCAAAAACCCGACTTTTCTCCAAAACCCAAAGCAACTTTTAAAAGAGTAAAAGCCGATGGAAAAAAAATTTCTCGAGGCAAGGTTTTGAAAATGTGGTTTATGAGTGTAGCACAAGTAAAAAATCTGATGAAAAGGATGATGCCTCACAACCAGAGACTGATGGAAACCCCATGGTTAAACCAGAGTCTTTGGTTATCAACTCCACAAGTTCATCAGCAAGTGCTAACGATGGAACGGAACTTCTTAGTAAGGAACCATCATCTGAGGGATCAATGAATAATTCAAGTAACCTTGAAAATTAATCTGAGAAATCAGAAGCGATGGAACTCCCAAAAGACTGTTCTGAACCTTCAACCTCAGAACCCCTATCTCCCAAAAACATTCATGAAAATTTTGATTTTGAGAAATCTGCAAGAGACTTTCTTGATTCTGACTTTGAAGATGAAATAATCTGAGAATCGCCAGAAGTAATTGTGGATTAGAAACCACAAATTTCGAAAATCCCAGTGAAATCTGACCTCCCAGACTTATGCATAAAAGCTAAAAATTCTTCAAACCAAGAAAAAAGAAAGCTGAAAAAGGTTTAAGTCTGCCAAAGAAACTTCACAAAGCCCCACCCTTCAATCTAAATTTATAAAGTTCACTCCTAAACAGAAACAAAAGTGGCCTGCTTCTGAAAATTCTAATTTTCATTTTTCATCTCCTTCAGCTAAAGGGAAGAAGCCTCTCCTCATAAAGGAAGTAAAAACCAAATCTGCCCCCTCGAATAAAAATTTTGCACTAGATAGGAAGTTTGTAAAAACAACTAAAACTAGGACAGAACCTTTACCTTCTACTTTTCCTTCTAATTCTTCAAATAAAAACTTTGTTAAAAGCTCTTGTCCTAAAACTCCAACCTGTCAGTGTTTAACTCTTTTACAAAATCTGAGGAATCATAGGCTAAACCATCATTGCATTTTTTCTATGCATGTTTATAGATATCAAAATATTAAAACTCATGAAAAAATGAAGAAGCCCAAGCCTACAAAGGCTAAGGGCAAAGAAAATCAGCCCAAATCCAAAAGGGCTGATGAAAAAGAGGATGTCAAATCCCTACTAACAAACGTGGACCCATCATGAAATGGATACCTAACACCCCTTAATTTTTCTTGCAGGACCAGCATGTGCAACCATGGTACATGGACTCAGGTTGCTCCATGCACATGACTGGTGATAGAAGTCCGCTGTCCTCCTTCATCCAAAAATCTGGAGGCTCTGTAACTTTTGGAGACAACGACAAGGTGACAATCAAGGGATATGGCACCCTCATCAAGCGGAACAAAGTTTGGTCCCTCATGCCTCTACCCAAAGAAAAAACGGCTATTGGGACCAAATGGGTCTTCAGAAACAAGATGGACGAAGATGGCATTGTTATCCGGAACAAAGCGAGGCTTGTTGCCAAGGGCTACTGCTAAGAAGAAGGGATAGACTATGATGAAACCTTTGCTCCCATTGCTAGGCTTGAAGCTATCAGAATATTCCTTACCTATGCAGCGCACAAAGGTTTCATGGTCTATCAGATGGACATCAAGTCTGCCTTCCTTAATGGCAAACTCCAAGAGGAAATCTATGTGCAGCAGCCCCCTAGGTTCGAAAATCCTAAGCATCCAGACTATGTATATTTTCTGGACAAACCCCTTTATGGGCTCAAGCAAACACCCAAGGCCTGGTACGAAACACTCTCTACCTTTCTCATAGCCAATGGATTCGAAAAAGGTACCATCGACACAACCTCTTTCTTAAAGAGCATAAAGGTGATATTTTACTTCTCCAAATATACGTGGACGACATCATATTTGGTTCTACTAACTCCAAATTTTGAAATGAAAATACAAATTTGAAATGAGTATGATGTGAAAACTAAGTTTCTTCCTTGGTCTTCAAATAAAACAAACTTTAGAAGGAATTTTCATCAATCAGTCCAAATATGTGACTGACCTTCTAAAGAAATATAACCTTTCAAATTCATCATCGATGAGAACTCCAATGGCTACAAGAGCTATGTTATTTTCTGGTCTATCAGGCAAATATGTAGATGTAACAATTTACAAATGCATGATTGGATCACTCCTGTATGTAACAGCTAGTAGGTCATATATTATGTTTGGTACTTGTCTTTGTGCAAGATATCAAGCTAATCCTAAAGAATCTCATCTCTCTGCAGTCTAGAGGATCTTTAGATACCTTAAGGGCACCCCTTCATTGGGACTATGGTATCCAAAGAACTCTGGCTTTGATCTAATAGCCTATACAGATGCAGATCATGCAGGTTGCAAGCTAGATAGAAAGACTACGTCTGGAAGCTGCCAACTTTTAGGGGGACAAGCTGGTGAGTTGGACATCCAGAAAATAGAATTGTGTCTCAACTTCTATAGCAGAAGCAGAATATGTTGCTGCTGCTAGTTGTTGTTCACAAGTGCTCTGGATGAAAACCCAGCTGAAGGATTATGGATTTCAATATGAAAAGGTCCCTATCCTCTGTGATCCAAAAGTGCCATAGCCATCTCTGCAAATCCTGTGCAGCACTCCAAGACCAAGCACACTGATATCAGGTATCATTTTCTGAAAGATCATGTAGAAAAAGAAACTATAGAGATGTATTTTGTTCCTACAGAGATTCAACTTGCTGACCTTTTCACAAAAGCACTAGATGAGAAAAGATTTATGTTTCTTGTCAGCAAGATGAGTATGATGAATCTCAGCACTTGAGGCAAATCATCCTTTTAAACCAGAGATTCTCAATATCTCAAGGTTATGCCAAAAGTGATATATTCGAATGGCCCTCAAAACCAAGTACTCTCATCCAGAACCTCTGATTCTAAAGACCAAAGCCTCTGGACAATTGGAATTACTTGTTTATATTTGGCCAAAATTATTCACTCTCTGGAACCAGAGCCCCTCTAGTCCAAAGAAGGTACTTGGTGTTTTACACTAAGTACCCCCTTCCCAACCAGAGCCTCTAGTTCTATAGACCAGAGCCTCTGGATTCCAAGTCTTTGAGACCAGAGCCCCTCTGGTCCAACTTGGTCTCCCCTCGTTCATTTTGTCATACATTTTTCCTTAGTTTTTCCATTCATCTTGCAACCAGAGCCTCTAGTTCCAAAGACCAGAGACTCTGGATTCCAAGTCTTTGAGACAAGAGCCCCTCTGAGCCAACATGGTCCTCTTTTGTTATCATTTTCCTTGTATTTCACTTATATTTTATATCCTTCATGCAACCAGAGTTTCTGATTCTAAAGACCAGAGCCTCTGGATTCTAAGTCTTTGGAACTAGAGACCCTATGTTCCCATAGACACTCCATCCTCATTATTACTCATTTTGTTTTTAACCATCATCTACAACCAGAGCCTCTAGTTGTATAGACCAGAGCTTCTGGTCGCCCTATTTTTCTCCCCTATTGGTTTTAGTGGGAGTTTTTACTCATTTTACATCCCCTTGCATCATTTGAGGGGGAGTCATGCATATACCATAAACCTTCAAGGATCCCAAAATGAACCTATCATCCATCTGGTTGTGCATCTCAAGTCAACCAGAGACCCTCTGGTTCCATACTTTGTCCTTTTCATTTGCATTTTCACAACCAGAGCCTCTGGTTCCACTATCCAGAGTCTCTGGACCCCAAAAAATGTTATATTATGGAGTAATTCATCCTTATATTCAACCAAAGCCCCTCTGGTTCATCTTAAAGGGAATATTTTTTATTCCAAGGGTTTAATATGATAACCCAGAGCCTATGGTTTGTCTATCTAGAGTCTCTGTCTCATCAAAACCCAACATTTCCATGATGAACTTGTTCATTACACCCAACCAGAGACCCTCTAGTTCCCCCCCCCCCCATAATTCATGACCAACCAGAGCCCCTCTAGTTCCATGACAAAATCAATTTCTCCCAAAAACCCATCTTTAATTGCAAACATGTTTAAGATTATACAAAATTGCAGCTTTTGAAACTAAAAACTATACAACATGGGTTTTTAGAGGACCAAAACTTCGTAATTAGTATTTATCTTCCAATTAGATGGAATTTTAAATTAAATCTTTTTTGGGACTATTTTCTTGAGAGTTATCCATTTGAGATAATAATTATTTTTAATAGTTATCCCTAATATCCCAAATGTCATCCTTCCCACGCGCCTGACACCACAAAAAGTCTGTTCCCTAGAAACTTTTCCATATTACCCTCCCATCAACTCCATGTTGACACGTGTCCCTACCCCACCTGCACCATTATGATAATGAGTTGTCTTTACGGCTCACGATCACAATCCTTTCACCTTTTTACCCAAACGTCACCACCATCATCACCCTTTCCTATTATTTTATTATTATTTTTGAAAACCAACCACTCGTCTCCGTCCCACTATATAAACCCTTCTTCCCCAACAGATTACCCTTTACGCCTACCAAAAACACTCAAGAACAAAAACCTGCAACTTAAGAACCTGCAACTTACAAACTTGCAATAATGGTGTCTTCTGCATCTCACGAGTCAAACTACCACGAAAGCTAGGTACAGTCGACTGGCACAGACAGTCGAGCTATTGTTTTTCTCCCTATCAAGCCAAACAATCACAGCATTGACCTCCGTCCTCAACTGTTTGAGAACCAATTCACCATTCTTATTGAGTTCTTTTAGAACTTTATCCTTCAATCGGCCCTCATCCTCCCCGACAATAAGGTTCCGGTCAAATACATTCAACAATACTGGAATACTTGTGACTTCTACCCGGAAAACCATGGCATGATGGGTGACATTGATGTTCCTAATGACATGGTTTGCTTGATTAAAATTTCTCGAGCGAAGATCTCCAAGGTCCTTTTCATTCCTACCCGACAGGAACTTGGGATTACGCGTTACGAGGACCCGCCAACGAGTCATGACATTTTGAAGTTCATACAGATGTTCGGATACAACCGAGAGCTCCGGAACGCCTCGGACTTCAAGCAACAATACCTTCCACCCATGTGGAATGTATTTTTCAGCGTTTTCAACCGAGCTCACTTGTAAACTTGGGAGCATGGACCAGGGCAACATCAACATCATGGTCTATTCTTCAACCTGCCTTTGGACTACGCTCTATTGATCTACAACGAAATCCACGCCGCCGTGGTAAAGAAGAATAAATTAATGGCTGTAGGGAAGCTAGTCACGTCTGTGCTCTTTCCTCGCTTCCTTGCCTTCTTCATCAAGGATGCGATATAAGTGCACAACTTGCCATGCAATGCATCATTCACCCCGTAGTTTGTTATGAATGGTCATTGCCCCACCATCTCTAAAGATGGATACCCCGTGGAGAGGCCTTTGTCAAGGGCCATGCCTAGTGTAATTCCAGACACCTCCGCTACCCGTAGGTCCTATGAAAGCTTTATGCTGGTCCAACAACCGCGACCAGCCACCGCAGAGCATATAAAGCCCACCCCAGACACTAGCAAGGGAACTCAAGGTGAGAGGACTTCATCGGATGATGAATCTGATGATGATGACAGTCCTCTTACCTCCCCCGGCCCTATGCCCACTTCTGTTCCATCTCCCCAACCACATCCCCGGGCTACCACATCTACTATCCCTGGTGACCAAGGTCAAAGGGATATTGAACAAGGACCACCCAGTCCGATTCCTACCCAAGCAAGCCATCCAGAGGCCATTCATCGGGTCTCTGGAGATGACATAGTCGAGGAACCTCATCATCCATCACCTCTCCCCAACAGAGGGGTGATGAAGAAATAAGAGCCACTTCTCCTCAGGGCTCGACACTCCCCTTACACACAGAAGCATTCATTGCTTCTGACTTTGAAATTTCCATCGATCGTTCAGAGCGATCGCCCATTCATTCACACACCCCCTTAATACTTGGTCTATCGACGGGGAAACACACGTACTTCTCTTCACCGGACTATGAATACGATGAGGAAGAAGCACATGTTGCAACATCTTGAGATAGTTCCTCTCTTGAGGGCTATCAAGGACGAGATGGAAGTCCTCCCTTACCTCCCTCTCCTCAAGGCATTGATGGAGGCGCCTCAAGAACAGAGGCTCAACCTACATCATATGTTGCTGTAGGGGTTACCCCCATTGTTGAGTTGATCACAAAGGCCGAGTTCCAGGCCTTTACTGACTCTATCCAGCGGTCCTTGGATGACCTTAAACTCAGCATAACGAGGATTGTTGAATCCACCCAACCATTGATCTTGCATCCATTCAGCAATCCCTTGCATCCCTTGAGGCTCAATCGACGGAAAATACCACGAGAATTCAGTCTTTCAAGCGTCTGGTGGTCCAGCAGTACAACTTTCATGTTAACATGACGACCACCAGACATAACTCCATCGATGTATCCCTAGCCGCCCTCTCGGCATAAATAACTACAACCGATGCATCCATCACCACCCTTTCCACTCAAGTCACAAACATCGCCAATTCCATCGCCTCCCTACCCATTACCATCATATCCATTATACCACAAACAACCCTCCTCCTTCTGTAGCACCCACCCCCGATGAACCCTTCACCGTATTTGCTGCAAAGGTACGAACCCTCATATCCACAATCACCATACCACCCACTACCTCCACCTCCACCCCCAAGACGTGGTCACTCAGGCTGACCTCCGCTCTCTAACCAAGGCATTGATCTCATACTTCAATGAGATTAGTACCAAGTTCGCATCAAGAGCCGCCGAGCCTACCAACGCTCTCAAAAATAGTTTTGCTCAATAGCAAGAGCGCACCAACTCTCTTCTCCTCACAATGGAAAGAACGTGAAGGAGAGAAACGGTCAGGAAATATGTTGAGTCGCTAAGGCTAAAGAAAAGAAGAAGATGAGTCATGCCTTATGCTCCACTAGTCGCCCTCTCAAAAGGCCGCGACATGACGACCCAGACCAAGATGATCATGGTCTTGGTCCTCATGAGGGGGAGAATCCTTCCATCACCCCGATGGAAACAGCAGCACCACCACCTCCACAAGTTAAAGAACCAACCACCCAACCAACCGATGGAACTAAGGCGAGTGAACTAGAGGCTCAACCCTCTGATGATGTATATAATGTACAGGTACCCTTTGTAAATATTGTTGCTTCATCATCTCAACCAACCGCAGGCAGTGTCAACCCATCACCACCAGCCAATGAGTCCTCACATATTTTGGTGAGTTCTTCATCACCCTCTGATCAACTACCTTATACATCACAAGAACCAGCCATTCCTTTTACCCCCATCACCAACACCACCTTCATCACCAAAGCAACCAGAACCCACAAACCCTCAACTAGAAACTACATCCCAACCAGAACCACATATATCCCAACCAGAACCACAAATAAGCCAATAATAACCACCAATGAGTGAAACAGAATCACCCCTTAGCCAAACAGAACCACCCATTAGCCAACCTACCCAAACAGTGCTTGCAGATATACCATCCTCCTCAAGGTAACCTCCATCCATCGATCGAGTGTAGGAAATCGTAGCATAGATGGAGACCCTAAGGAGACGTCCATCGATGCTGCCAAGAGAACCTATCATGATGGAGAACATCCATCAATACCTCTATCACAATCGTGATAAGCAAATTGTTCTCAATCCTCCCAACCTATCACCAGAATCGATGGACTTGCTCCGACACTTATTCGTGAGATAGATGACACAACCCCCACAAGCCATCTTCTCAAATGATGGAATCAAAATGGTCCACGATATCAAGATACAGACATTCGCGAACAGAGCCATCAAGTACCTCGAGTACATCGTGGAATGCGCACATGGGATGATCTGCTTCTTCAATGATAATGATCTCGTCAATCTCAATCCATGGGACTTGATTGACTTGTATGGCCACACAACTCAGTGTTAGGATCAAGGGATACGGTACGAGATGGCGCATCGGGCGATCGTAGAGGCGATGGGGACACTTGTAAAGTTCAGAGCGAAGAATGATTTCCAAATAGCTCTGGAACTTGGCATCGATAGACTATCCTGCAAGGATCCAAATGAAGATTTTCGTGGACTGCAGGAGATGCGCTCTACTTCAGTCTTAACTCAACCAGAACTTGGCTTGGTCTTCAAGAACGAGTACAAGGCAAAGAAATTCTTCAGACTGACTGAGGCCTTCAAGTATTCGACAGATACACTTGATGGTTTCAGAAGGTCATACGAGAGAGATTGGGCAGAGAGCATGTGCCCAGGAAGGAGGGACAAGAGTTGATTCATGGGATCTCCACAGTCATTCGTTATAGAGTACTGATGATGCGCTTCTGGAAAATCTACAATGGAGACCATGATTGAGATGTAAAATTTTCTATCCTTATTTACTTCTGTATTGTACGAAACAATCCAATTTTCAAAAAACGAAAACTTTTGGTAAAAGGATGTTTCTACTAGATTAGTATTTGTTCATTACATTCATTTATGTTTCATAGACTAGTTATTGTTTATTTTTCATTACTTTGGGGGAGATTATTAGACCCCATAATTCTTATTATAAAAGTAATGAAAAATGTACATGTATGGAAGTTCAGAGGACCAATGGAAGAAGAGCTGGAAAAGACCTAAGTGCTCAAGGCGAACCAGAGATGCGATGAATGGTCCATAAGTGCGATGAACAATGCATCTCCATCACCCCTCTAGTTATTAGCACTTAGCAGATTCTAAAAGAGTTTAATCAGAGATATCCAAGCAAAGAAGAAACGTAAAGACTCTTGGTTGAACATACTGCCTAGAAGACAGCTGGAGATGACTCATCGACAGCTGAAATCGGTTAAACAAGGTGGTTAGAGATAACTCCTAAATTCTAGATAGATATCTTTTCCCTAGGATATCTCATAAATATTTTTTCACTAGATTGTTATCTCTTAGACTAGATTGCTAGTATAAATAGCTATCATATGTCTTGTAAATTATCAATTCCTTCTCGTCAAAGTTATTATAGTGAAATCCATTGAAGCTTCATATTCTCATGAATATTTTATAAGATGTTCTTCACTATTCTTCATTCATACGATAGATTTAGGTTTCATAACATAAATCTTCATGTTATATTGAGAGATCTGGGATTAATAGATTATTATACCAAAACCTTTGGTATATCCTTTTCCATTACCTTCGAAGGTCACAGAATGTCCTATTTCTTCCTTGTAGTTGATGAGTAGGGATTTGTCTCCAGTCATGTGCCTTAAGCATCCACTATCTAGATACCATATGCCTTTGACATCCTACACAAGGCAACAATTTAAAAATGCTTTTGGTACCCATCTATTTGGGTCCACCAATGTTAGAGGCTTCATCCACTGATGCTGAAGGACCAGCGTCAGTAGACGACTTCAGTGAACCTGGAGAGGTTTTAGTGGAAAGGGGAACAATCTCTGACGCTAGTAAGATAGGTTCAGTGGATGTCTTCATTGAGCCTGATGAAGAGGCTCTAGTGATTGGAACTACAACATTTGATGCTGAAGGCTTAGCAGCAGTTGTTGTCTTCACTGAGCCTGAAGAGTAGGCTCCAATGGTTTTCTTCACTTTGGTTGCTTTTGCAGCCTTAGTGGTTGATTCATTTTGGTTGATTTCTCAGCCTTAGATACTTTCTTGCCCTTAGCTTGTGGACCAGCCTTGGCGGCAAAAGGACACTTACAAGCAATATGTGTATTTTCACCACAATATTTACACTTCCTATAGCTGAATGTAGCTTTAGGGCCAAGAAGTATCAGATTTGAAGAGGGACCAACTCCAAGGATTCACTTCTCATTAGTTCTAAGAGGAACTTTTAAGGCTTTGGAGTCCTTAGGTGAAGCATTCACCTTGAGCTGAGACTTAGACTTCTGAGAGGGTTCAGATTTCTTAGTCCTTGAAGAAGAAGAAGGTTTACAAGATGAAGGAATAGATTTAAATCTATTTGACTTGTTAGACTTCTTGGGAAGAGGTGCTTTGACAATTGATTTACCCTTGTCTTTGCAACCTGAACTCGAAGGAGTTCCATCAAGATGACTTTCAGTTAAAGAAGACTGAGAGGAAGAAGTGTCAGGAATGGAAGAAACGAAGGTGCCAAACTTGAGCATGAACCTGTCAGTGACACTTTCTTTCTAATCATAGTAAAATCCTATACCAGTCTTTATCTTGGCCGGGATCTGATCGTTAATGATCTCAGAGGCTTTGACAGAGGCTTTGCACCATCCTTCAAAGGTAGCCTTCTCAGCCTTGAGTTCAGCGATTGCTCGCTCACGCTCAGCTATAGCCTGTTCATGTTCGAAAGTGATGGCTTGGTTCACAATGACCTATCCTTAAGGTTTTCTTCGACCTTGGTCAGCTCCTTGATCTTAGAATGACAAATCTTCAACTATTCTTGAAGAAAAAGATTAAGCATTTCTGCTTTAGACTTGCCATTAAGGGCATTGTAAAGGTCCACCGTCAGCGTGTCTATTGCAGAAAGGCTAGAAGAAGAAGAAGAAGAAGAAGAAGAAGAAGAGGATTCATTCAGGATACATACCTGAGCAGGTGAAGATGATGAGGGATCGTTTGAAGTTGATGTCTCTGAAGCTTCTTCTTTGACATCCTTGGCCATTAAGTAGAGATAGGTCGCATCTTCCTCATCAGATGATGATTTTCACCAGATGATGATTCATCAGATGAATCAGCCCAATCGTGCTCTTCAGCGAGAAGACCCTTGGCCTTTCGCTGGTGGTTCTTCATCTTCTTGTACTTCTCCTTCGTTGGGCCTGAAAGAAGATGGGGTTTTGGAAGATGGCGTTGCAATCTTCTTGGATCTACATTCACCAACAAAGTGACGTGTGCGGTGACAGTTGTAGCAGATTGCTGAAGCCTTGTCTATCTTATCAGACTTTGGCTTTTCCTTTAAGGTTAGTGAGGGAGATTTGAGGAAGTTACTTTTGTTGGCAAATATCCTAAAAGATTTAGTTAATAACGCAAGTGATTCATCAAAATCTGCAAGATCAGATTCTGATACGTCCTCAGAGTTAGTAGAATCTAACTATGTAATAACAACAGGAGCAAGAGAAGAAGAACAAGAAGAAGAAGGGGTTTCAGTTGAAGCTTCTTTAGAGATCAGAGCTAAAGGAGAGCTCTTTATTTCCCTGGAATCTTTGATCAAATTTCTTTTCAGCTAACGAGATTGCTCATGATTAAGCAAGATCCCGTAAAGAGTAGAAAAAGAAAGAGAGGACATGTTATTGGACATCTTGAGACATATGGAATAAGTATCCCAAGATTCAGGAAGACATTCTAGAAACTTAGTTAAAGTTTCAGAATTAGAATATTCCCTGCCTACAGTCTTTAAATCAGTAAGAAGACAATTAAAATGTTGATGTACTTCAGACAATGTCTCAGTCTTTCCACAGAGAAATCTTTCATATTGTCTTACTAAATTGATCTTCCTTGATTCTTGAACCTGAGAGGTTCCTTCATATTGAACACATAAAGTGTCCCACATGGCTTTGGAGGTTTTGAGTTCATCACAGAGTGATAAACCTCATCAGGAATAAACATAGCTATTATAGACCTAGCACGAGTATCTATAGCTATCTTCTTCTTGTCTTCATCGTTCCATTAATGAGGGAGCTCTGGAATCTGTCATTCAAGAATCGCTGCAGTCGTAGCTGTTTCAGGAACAGTCAGAGAAATAACATATGGAACATCTGGTCCATTTTCTATGTAGTGTGGAATTTCAAGATTCACACCTTCCAGAAAGAGGGACATCCAATTTTTCCAGAGACTAAAGTTGTCTCGGATAAATCAGGGAGGTTTGGCAAGAGAGCCATTATCTTGAAAGTGTATGTTTGTGTTTTGTAAAGCCGCTTAAAAGCAATAAGATTATTTAAAGAAGGAGATAATATAATGTATAAAACAACTAAACAACTAGAAAACATAAAATATTGCTCTGATACCACTTGTTGGTCCCGTAAGGGTCTACAAGATGTGTACAACAGTTTATAGAAGGGGGGATGAATACAAACATAGTAAACTTTTCAAATTTAAAATATATATTGATAAAGAAGAATCAATACAGATTTTACATGATTTATGTGGAAAGATAAGGTAAATAAAACCTATCTAAACAATCTAAAGTTACACACTAATTCTTAGCAAATAAAGAAAAGATTTCCTGTAAAAAAAAACTTATAAGAAAGTAAGCTCTATCTGGGAGAGAACTCTTTAGAATACAACAAAGAGATTCTAACTTGCTCTTGAAGATGAGCGTATTTGTTCTTAGAGGTGTGTGTTCTTTTACTTAAGCGTAAGTATGAGTAAGGAGTAGAAGTATTTCTGCATGGAGATAGAATACATCTATTTATACCCATTGCATTAAATGCATATTTAATGCAACATGGTAGGGTGAGAACGTGTATCAAGCCTTTAGAGGAAGACTTGTCATTTGCTACAGTGAATAGTACAAAAGTCTATTCATGAGCAGACATCTTTTCACAAAGTTGGTGGATAATAGAGTCAACTAATCGGCTCTGTACCAACTATATTTTAGAAAGGGTATGGGGTTGTTATTTATGTGTATGAGGACAAGACAAAAACAATCGTGCTTAACAAGCTTCTTTTGATCGCTAAATGTTGGAATAACCTGAAGGTCTCTTCAGCATTTGCTGAGACTTGGGCGGTCTTCACACATATGTAGACAAGGTTGTAATCACTGAATACCGCTTCAGATCACGTACTCGTCAGTCTCTAGTCTTCGGTTTCAGTCTTCGACTTTCACTGAAGTTCTTTGGTGTGAGTTTTGTCTTCTTGAAGTATCGCTATCGTTGATTGCATTTACATTACAAGTTCTTCAGCGATCACTGAACAGACTCAGTAATGATCGCTGGAACTGAAAATAGAAACACAAATACTTCGTAAGGTAAAAGGGATTATCATTAAATCAATAAGAGAGGTGATCAACAAGAGGTGACCAAGAGTTGACTTTTTTTAACATCCGCCAGAAATCCGCAATAAATTTTCCGGCGGAAATATCTACTAGAAATAGTCAGTTTCTAGTAGTGCAAAAAGAGCCTAATATCGTATATTTTTGGACTTAACCTTATTATTAAATCTCATAAATACATAGTGAATATTTTTAGAACTTGTGTTTTATACCCTGTATTTATTTATTTAATTTTTCATTTTACACCCTTATATATATATATATATATATATATATATAGAGAGAGAGAGAGAGAGAGAGAGAGAGTTTGGTTCAATACTAACCAAAAAATTTGTACTAACTATACTAACTAAGCTTAACCAATCATATTTCATCTTTTATTTATGTTCAAATGTAACTCATATATTAAATACAAGGGTAATTAGGTACTTTGACATTTATGTAACTCCCAAATAATTAATTGTGAGTTAGAAAGCTTAAAGATCTCACTAATTTATCATGATGTAATATTAAATTTTATTTTCATACGTGTTCATGATCATAGTTTACAAATGATGTTCTACATATAATGATATTGTTTTCGTAAGTGTAAAAGATTTCTGTATCGTCCGAGTAATATGGATGATCCTATTGTAAAATAGATTGACAACAATGGAAATGACAAAATCGTCTACGACTACATTCGCAATTCGAATTCCGATAATGAAGAAAATGATCAAAGCGTTCCTATTGGTAAGTGATTAGTATGACATTTGAATTCGTTCAAATGAACACATATCAAAGGCAATAGATGTTCATATCGATACATATGCACAATCACATCACATGAATATGAACAGTATATGTGATTCATGTAAACACAAGCTTTGTAGGTGATCATGTGTATACAACAGAGTTGACTCCTGAATATACAGAAGATGTTCATACGGTTCACATGTTGTTCATATATCTAATTTTTTTGTTTGCTGTGTTTTGAGGATATACACAAGTTGTTCATATGTCTGACAACATATGAACAACTCGTATATCAAAAATAAATTACTTTTTACCTAAATACCCTTTGATATTTTGTTTACAYATGTTAATTGAAAATATTAATTTAATAATTAATTTTTAAATATCATTAAATCACAACCGTTTATTATTCAAATTAATGGCCAAGATCGGTTAACAAAGTTAACACGATAATCTTGGTTAGCATTTGAACCAGCCCCGAGAGAGAGCTTTATATATATATATATATAAGAATGGATAATAGTTACATGTTGAATTTAAGAGGTATCATTATTCTTGCTAAATTTACAACCATCCAATGCACATGAAAAATTAAGCTTTGTAAATTTCTATCGTCTAAACCCCCACTCCTCCAAGCTCTTCAAATTTCTCTAGTATAACTTAAAGGTACGATCCCACCACCCCCACTCTAAAAGTTTATCCATTTCCCAAAATTATAAGCAGTTAATTTTTTCTTAAAATATTAACTGCTTATAATTTCTTTCTCTATTTTACTCTTCCAAGTTCCATCTCTCTCTATATACCTATACAATATATCAATTGCAGCCACTATCCCACTGCCTTTAATTGCTTCCAACTTATGGATTCTCTCAATCGTTTGAAATTTGTAATCTAATCGACATCCATAATATGGTGGATGAAATCCGTTTAGTCCGACCAAAGGACGAAAGAGGGTATAAGATTTCATCATGGTTGATCCTCCATCTCTAGAATCGACGTCTTGCTCCTCATCTCGACATTTGATAAATAGATGTTTGTTTTTTTGTTAATTTAATCACATATAGGCTATTCAAAATTACAGAGGGATTTTTCTTTGTATCAACTCTTCCAATTCATCCTCGTGCAGTTGTCAAACATTCAAATAATGGCCCAGCAGATTACAAAACTTGAAAAGTGTAGACAAATTTAAACAATGTATTAAACACAACCAAATTTTAGACTTGATGAGTGATGAGTGAAACTCAATTTTATTTGCTTTGGTATTTCTATTACACCTCCTCTATTCTCTGTATGTTTCTTTCTCTATATTTAACTCAACAATGTACTCTTATCATGCGATTCTGAAGGGAATGAGAGGAGCTCCGTTCATTCTTAGCTTGCATCTGCTAGAGAAGGACGTCTATAGTTCATCTAAAGAGATATGAACTTATGGTATTGGTGTTTTTTTGCTTGTGGTTTTTGCTTGATTCTGAACTGTCATATTATGGATTATCTTATTAATTGGTGGGAATTGGAGATGTGATTGGAGATGTGATTCATTTTTTAATTGTTGAATATGAATCATCGTTTTAATGTTCATAAAAAAATACAGGTTCATAATAAAGTGATGTTGCATTTTCGAGGATGTTTGAGATCTTTTTCGAGGACATTTAGAGCCTGTTTAGAAACTGATTTTGATTAGTCATTTTGTCTTTGTCTAGAGGGATCGATAGAGGTACATTGTGAGATAGTAGGAGTATTACTTGTGGTATCAATCGAGTTAGGATAAAACCTTTGTCACATAAATTTATGCTCACATTTATCATATCATCGATTTGTTCAGGTTGATGAATCATCACTTTATTTGAGCTCTATTTCGGAAACGTTCAGAATCTGTTTAACAAGTCATATTATGTACCCGACTAAAGAACGAGTATAACACTAACTACTATGGACCAAATCATTTAAAATATACCAAAAAAAAACATGAAAACCTAAGAACATCTCCCACATACTCTCAATAATTTATTTAAAGTATAGAATTATAAGTTAAAATATCTAAAAAATTATACTCAACTTCAACATATTTTTTATTTTAAAATTTTCAATATTAATTATATTATCTAATTTTATTTTCATAATATTTAAAAAATTACGTATATAAAATAATAAAAATTCAATAAACTCAAGTTTTTAATATTTTATCTACTTTAAAAAATAACTAGAAGGGTACTCGTGCAATGCAGCGAGATAAATCTCTATTTTAATGTTTATTTTTAATATTTGTCTCTATCGATATAATACGATTTTATGTGGTTTTGAGAAAGCGATAATATTTTTATTTTTGAATGAAATATAAATTTGAAGATAGCATAAAAAACTAAAATCGATATTAGTATTAAATTAACTATTTAATAGTTCTCGTTTTTTTGTGTAACTTTTTTAATTCAATTTTTTATTATAATTTAGTTTAGGTCTAATAACAAAATAATTTATTCTTTGGTTTAATAATATAATTTTTATCAAAGATAATAACTAAACATTCGGTTAGAAACTCAATGATTATCTTAATTATATTTTAGATTTTCTATATTCAAAATAGATGTTTATTCTGTATTTGATTATGTTTATCTGCAGTTAGTTGTACGAATTAAAAAAATGAAGCTTTAATAAGTTGTACTTACGCAAAATCACTTGTAATATTGAATTTTAAGTAATATGCAGTACTTTATACATAAAAAATGATTTTTAAGAGTTTTTATCAAATGCTTTATAATCTATACTATATTATAAAGCATTTGGCTAAAACTCTTAAACTCTTAAAACTCTTTCGGGTTCATCCCTAAACAATTTCATCCCTATCCGATTTTATCCCATAACTGAATTCGTGTAACTAACTGCAGATAAACACAATCAAATACAAGATAAACATCTCAT
>NC_037537.1:11012077-11013592 GCF_001531365.2 Cynara cardunculus var. scolymus | reverse complement strand
AGTTATAATAAAAAAAATTGAATTAAAGAAATTACATAAAAAACAAACACTTTTAAAATTTAATTTGATACTAAAATCGATATATTTAAAAAAATTATACCTTCAAATTTATATTTTATTCAAAAAATAAAAACATTATCGTTTTTTCAATATCACATAAAATAGTATTATAACATCGACGAAGATAGAATAAAACGAAACATTAAAATCAAGATGTATTTCGCTACATTACGTGATTACCATTCTAGTTTTTTTTTTTTTAAACATGCTCGAATTGCAATTGCAAGGATGAAAATGCAACTTGGGAAAAAGTCCCTCTTTTCTGAGGAGATGCTTTTTGATATAACCCCTAAACGTTACGTTTAAAAAATGGTTTAACCTCTAAACTTTTTTAATGAATGTTATAACCTCTAACCTTTTTTAATGAATGTTATAATCCTTAAAAAAATTAATGATTGTTTTAATCCCTAAACTTGTTGGAATTAATTATTTAATCCACTTGACCTGCTATAGCAGGTTACTATGCTTTTAATTAAACCATTTTAAACGTAAAGTTTAGGGATTAAATCATATTTTACCTTATATTAAAATATTTTACGTTACGAAATTTGATATAATATATATATATATATAATATATATATATATATAATATATATATATAGATATATATATATTATTCGTTTAATAATTTGATTTAAAATAAAGTAAAGTTATCGATTTGAAATAAAGTAAAACCAATTCGATATATATAACGAACGAACAATCGTTCATATATCGTATTTCACATTCTTCACATTCTTTCGCTTTCTCCCTTTCCCTCTATACATAGTTCAAATATCTCTCTCTTTCGTTCTTCTATATCAAAGTTGCATATGGCAAACATGAGTGAAGATTTTGCACCAACATCAGAATTTGTCACCAACAAGGTACAATATTATGTTAACTAACATTTAGGTTTATTAATACTTACGGGTACAAGTGAAAGTCATAACAAAATATAATAATTTCAGGTTTTCAATTCTCGAGAAGAAATAACTGAATGGGTGCGTAATGTAGGACATTCAGTTGGTTTTGTTGTTGTTACTAAAAGATCAAAGGCTAAACCAAATAGGGATGTTTACAAAGTTGTGTTTATATGTGAACATAGTGGGGTTTACAAAAGCGACAAGATTTCCGGTCGTAATACTGGAACAAAAAAACTTGACTGCCCATTTAAGTTGTGTTGGGTCACCTATTGATTTGGCGTTGACCCACTGATCTGTTCCTCTACCTTAGCAACACTTAGTAATTATTGGTTCTTTGTAAATTGGTGTCTTCGTACATACTTAAAGCCATTGGCAAAATCGAAGACTAGCCGATGTGAAGACAGAAGGTCACCAATGCGGTGTTGTGGATCAACTGTCTAATATACACACCAAGACTCCGAAGTAGCTGAAATGCATATTGAAAATATTTTGAAGCTACAAGTCGATTGAAAGAAGATCTTCATAGACCGAAGATTGAAAATCTTCAT
>NC_037537.1:11008594-11010444 GCF_001531365.2 Cynara cardunculus var. scolymus | reverse complement strand
TCTGACACTGAAGAAGATGCTGTCAGAAAAGAARAACTTGCTGAAAGTCATGCTGATGATGCTGATGATGAGGGTGATGAACTCTCAGTTAATGACTTGGCTGACAACATGGCCATGATGGCTACCAACTTTAAAAGGTATGCCAAAAATGGCTCTTCTACCTTCTCTCCCAGATCTAAGGTCACCGACCGAAGAACCTTAGATCAAGCTAAGTCAACTCCTCTTGAACTGTCAAATGAGGAGTGCTTCAACTGTGGCAAGAAAGGTCACTTTGCTGCTGAGTGCAAAAGCAAAAGGATCTCTAAGCGTCATCCTTCTCATCCCTCTAGCCGATCCTCTCACGATAAGTACAAGGAAAAGTACAAGAGAGAAAAGGCAAAGAACTTGAGCCTTCAGAGAAAAGGTAAGGGTCTCATCGCTGAGACTCATGACTGGATTGATGAGCCAACCGCTTCCTCAAGTGATGAGGACATGGCATATCTGTGTCTTATGGCCAACATCCAGGAGATAGAAGACTCTGTCAAGGACTCCTCCTCTGCTGTTGTTGCTGCTGATCTACCTTCTACCTCAAAGGATGCCAAAGATCTGGTCAAACTAAAGACGGTAAACAACTTCTCCTCTCTCTCTGTGAATCTGAAAAGGTTCAATCTTATGATTCTTTATCTGTTGATCTTTACAATGCTATATCTGCTAAGAAGAAAGCTGACCTTGAAATCAAAAGTCTAACTAATCAGTTACATAAATGCATAAATCAACTGAAAGACTTTGATAAATTGAAAAATGACCTTAAAGAACAAAAGTTAATAAACAATGATCTTAACAAAGAAAAAACTAAGGTCTATGAGAAACTGGAGAAAGAAAAAGCCATTCTTCAAAAATGGGCTAGATCATCCAAGAACCTAGATAAAATTTTACTTGATCAACTTCCTACTGATGTAAAGACTGGTCTAGGTTATGATGATATGGATATGTGTGCTCCTGATGACTCTATGTGCATTACTTCTCACATTCTTTCTTCCTCCTCTCCATCTCACTTATCTGATTCTCTTGGATCTCTTTCTCCTAGATCAAATGAAAATGGAAAATCTCTTAAGTTCGGAATTTTTGTCAAAGGAAAAAGTTCAAACACTGAATCTGAGAATGTTCCTGTCGACTGTGTGTTTAACTCTCCCTCTTAAGGAATCTTCTGATGCATGTTCTTCTAAATCTAAAACTTCTGAGCATCTAAAGCATTCTTTGAATCGTCGTTTCTCTACGGCTGAGAAAGGCAAGACTGTGGACAAGCCTATCAAGAATAAGAAGCCAAAATCCAAACTGAAGATGAAACATAAGCCTTCGGTCACCTCATCTCAGTCAGCTGTTGCTTCTCAGATTGGTACCTCACTACCTTCTACTACTGAGTTCGTTCCTAGACCAGTTTCTTTGAAAAAGGCTTCCAAGGTTTCTACTTCTTCTAAGAAACCTATCCCTAAGTCTGAAAAAGAGATTCCTGGTCCAAAACCCTCTTCTTCCTCTGTCCTTTTTTCCAAAGCTTCTTCTTCTCTCAAAAAATCCAAAAAGCATGTTAACACGGTTAAGCACACACCTTTAATTCCTATTAAACCTGTGTTTATTTATAGAAAATGTTATAACTGTGGTGACACTTTTCACATGGCCAAAAACTGTCCCAAGAAAAGAATCTCTAGGCCAGTAAGAGAAGAGAAAGAAGAAGATACTCCTAACCCCAATGGACCCATTGTAAAATGGGTACCTAAAAACTGACTTATCTTTGTTTACAGGGCTTAGGACACCGACAGATATGGTACTTGGACAGTGGATGTTCAAGACACATGACTGGAAACAAGTCCCTG
>NC_037537.1:10995922-11007424 GCF_001531365.2 Cynara cardunculus var. scolymus | reverse complement strand
GAAGATGAGAATGAAGATCTTTCATTCAACAGGTATATCCCATCGGTCTGTCCTGCACAAGAACCAGCCGATCCGGCACCTCTTTCCTGTGTGGAACCCTCAACTGGTGTCGATGTTCCTATTTCTGTTACTAGGGACATCGGTGACCCAACCTCAGCAGGAGTTTATTCCAATCCTCTGACGAATGTTGACGGTGCCTCTACCTCTCTCCCTCTTCCTCTTCCTCTTCCTCCTGCCACTAAGTGGACAAGAGATCACCCAATAGAGCAAATCATTGGTGATCAGCAAGCAGGTGTCCAAACACGTTGTGGTACTGGTAATATCTGTTTGTATGTCAATTTTCTATCTCTCATCGAGCCTAAAAGGATTGAAGAAGCACTTGATGATCCTAGATGGATCAGTGCCATGCAAGAAGAACTGCTGCAGTTCGAGCMTAACAAAGTTTGGAGACTGGTCCCCCAACCAACCAACAATTATTGGCACAAAGTGGATCTTCAGAAATAAAATGAATGAGAACGGAACGGTGACTCGAAACAAAGCCCGACTCGTTGCCCAAGGATACAGGTAAGAGGAAGACATTGATTATGATGAGACATTTGCTCCAGTAGCAAGGTTGGAAGCTATCCGAATATTCCTTGCCTATGTTGTATTCAAGAACTTCAAAGTTTTCCAGATGGATGTAAAAAGTGCGTTCTTTAATGGAAAACTTACTGAATAAGTCTATGTGAAGCAACCTCCAGGCTTTGAGGATCCTAAACATCCAGAGTATGTCTATAAATTAGACAAAGCTTTGTATGGTCTCAAACAGGCTCCTCGTGCATGGTATGACACTCTCTCTACTTTCCTTTTGGAGAACGACTTCTCCCGTGGTAAAATTGACAATACCCTCTTTCTCAGGAAACATAAAAGTAATGTTATTCCTGTACAAATCTATGTGGATGATATCATATTCGGTGCCACAAAAGAATCTATGTGTAGAAAGTTTTCAAAACTCATGCAAAGTAAATATGAAATGAGTATGATGGATGAGCTCACATTTTTCTTGGGTTTGCAAGTCAAGCAATCCGACAAAGAAATCTTTATAAATCAAAGCAAATATGTTAAAGATCTTTTGAAGAAATTTGATTTTAATGAGTGTTCTTCCATGAAAACCCCTATGGCACCCCCTTGAAACTGAATGCAGACCCCGATGGCAAATCGGTAAATGTGACCAGTTATAGGGGAATGATCGGCTCCTTACTTTATCTTACTACTAGCCGACCAGATATTATGTTCTCCACGTGTCTTTGTACAAGATACCAAGCGAATCCAAAGGAATCTCACTTGGCAGCCGTTAAGCGCATTTTCAGGTACCTGAAGGGTACTCCCAATATGGGTCTTTGGTATCCCAAAGACTCAGGTTTTGATCTAACAGRTTTTTCAGATTCTGATTATGCAGGCTGTAAAGTTGAYAGAAAGAGTACAACTGGTAGCTGTCAGTTGTTGGGTGAAAAGTTAGTCAGTTGGACTAGCAAGAAACAACACTCTGTGTCCACCTCAACAGCTGAAGCTGAGTATGTTGCTGCAGGTAGCTGTTGTGCACAAGTCTTRTGGATGAAAAATCAGTTAGCTGATTACGATCAGTTGTTCACAGAAATTCCTATTTTCTGTGACAATTCAAGTGCCATTGCTATTGCCAACAATCCATTTCTTCACTCTCGTACGAAGCATATTGATATTCGATACCACTTTATCAGAGATCATGTGATGAAAGGTGATGTTGAACTTCATTTTATCCCTACAGACTATCAACTCGCTGACTTGTTTACCAAGCCTCCTGATGAATCTCGATTTAATTTTTTGATCAGTGAGTTGGGTATGTTAAATGTTGACAAATAATTTTTGAGTCTTCACTAATTCAATTGGGTTATGTGTCTTCTCTAAAAATGTTGTATGTCATTTGCTCAAAAATAGTTTGGTATCTGTGTGAATATGCTTTCTTTCTTTTTTCTAAAATATTGATTTTTGAAAATGATGTGTTTTACACTCGTATATTTTTCTCTTGAAAATCAATTCCTATTTTTCTCTTTAAAACGTCTCTGTGTGATTTCCTTAAAAATTAGCTTTTTTTAAAAAAATTATTTTATGTTTGAAAAACAAAAAGAAGCAAAAAGATAAAAAGTTTTATTTTATAATTGTATGTAGTGGTTTTATTTTTTAAGTTTTTTTTTCTTGGTTTATTTTATGGGCCTCTCCTTTTTGGGCCATCCCAACTTCCCTTTACCCTAGCCCAACTTTGGCTTCTCTCTTTCTCAATCTCTCTTTCTCTCTTTCGGCCTATCCTTTCTACACAAACCGATCCCACACTACCCCTACCCCAAGCCAATCCCCATTCATCCCTATCTCCTTCGGCTTCTTAATAAGCCAAACCCTTCTCCTCTCTTCGACTTTCTCTCTTCTAATCGGCTTCCCCTAAAGCCGATCCCAACTTCTATACACCCCACTCACACACCCGAACCGATCGGTGATCCCTTTACCCTCCCTCCCTTCGGCCTACTAGCTCAACCAACCAACCACAAGCCGAACACCACCTCCCCTAGCACACCGATCCCTACACAAACCAACTTTCGTTCAGCCTCTATCCTTCATAAGCCGAACATTCAATCGACTTCTCCCTCAAACTCCCACTCCCTCCCAATCGGTTTCTTCACAAACCGAACCATCATAGGCCGATCACTATCATTCAACTCCTCCCAATCGGTTTCTACACGCCGACCCTACCCCCTCCTTCAGTTTCTTGGCTACTACACCACTCACCGATCTCCCTTAGTCGGCTTCCTCACCATTCGGCTTCCTACCCTCCCCTCCCTCTCTTCACAAACCGATCCCATCTTGAGCATCTTTCCTCTCTACACACCTAAGCCGATTCCCCCCCTTGGGCCCAAACCCTTTAGCCCATACCCTTCGGCCCACCCCCTCTCCTTTTCTAAACCCTAGATCCTCCTCTCCCTCTTTATAAATCCTACCCCACCCCCTCTCCTTTTCAAGCCAAACAACCCCACCCCACCTCTTCTCTCCTTAAGCCGCCCCCTTCCAATTCGGTTTCACCTTTTCTTTTAGCAAACAGTTCCTCTCATCTCACCTATTCATTCGGCTTCCCTCACCAATCCTTCCACCCATAAGCCAAACATACACACAAATCCTATTACCATTACCCCAATCCTATTCGGTTTGGATCCCATTACCCCAAGCCAATCCCACCTTTCGGCTTCACACCACTCGCACACATAAAACCGATCTCCATTCGGCTTCTTGAACAAGCCGATCTCTTTCTTTCTTTCTTGAACTAACCGTACCCCTCTTTTCCTTTTTTACTTTACCCAATAACCCCACCCACACCCCTATTCCCTACCTTTTTCTCACTCCCTACTTTTGTCCCCTTTTCCCCAACCATTTTTTTTTCACATCCCATCCCATCCACCCCATCCTCACCTAAGACCCACACCCCTCACCCCTATTTCTCACCTTTTTACATTTCCTAGGCTAAACCCCTTTTACCCAACATATATTTCCTTTTTTTATTTATTTAAAACCCTCAAACTCTCATTTTCTCTAACACCTCAAACTCTCATCTTCTCTAAACTATCACCCTCTCCATTCCTTCCAAGTTTACTGTGTGGTTTTTCAAGATTCATCATCCATGGCTTCTAAAGGTGGAACTCACTTCAAAGCTCCAAAGGTTAAGAAATCTGTTTCCCTCACTGCTGATCATGTTACATTTTCTTCGTGCAATTTTGTTGCATTGTTGGATCACAATGAGAAGTATCCGAATTTCTTCATCATAATCGAATTTCTATGTAAGTGCCCTTTTTTCAAAGCTCTTACTTATTCTCCAAAGATGAGTAAATCTCTGCTACGTGCATTTTGGGCTACATGTATATATGATGATTCTACCAAATCTGTGCATGCCTCTGTATTACCTGCCAATGATATATCTTTTAATGCTGATGATTTGAGGAGGGTGTTAGAGCTTCCTACTTATCCCTCTTATGATGAGCTAGTATCTGTTGATAATCTGCATGTTGTTGCTTCCACTATGGGCTATGTGCAAGACGCTGCTTTGATAAAACAAAGCACTCTTTATAGGAAGAATATGGGTGGTGTTTGGAACTTTTTCTTTTCAATCTTATTCAATGCTTGAGTTCCAAAACTGGAGGGATGGATCAGTCACCCACTAGTGTTACCCAGCTAGCTCATGCACTGATTTTTCAAAGAAAAATTGATTTTGCTGATTATTTGTTTGGGGAATTGGTAAAGAAGATGGGTAGTGCCGAAAGCTCTACTGTGCCTTTCATTAGATTTTTATCCATGATGATTGCTGATAAACTTGGGTCACGTATGCCGGCCGATACTGCTAATTTCTATGACCTCAAAGTGTCTCAAGTTGGCATTCAGACTTTGAAGAAGGCATCATTGTCTACCGATCTTCCTCTTCCTTCAGGTATGGTTTCTTTTGCCACCTCTTCTYACCCTGTATGGGGAGAGTGCTCTGTGACCACAGTAGCTGGGGACCTTCCTCATGTTGTTCCGGTCACCCATCACTCCTCCATGTCAATGGCCCCTCCCCCTTCTACTTCTTCAGCTACTGCCTCAAAAGAGGCCGCCTCCTCTGTCCGGAGACGACTGGCAAATAGTTTTATTCCCCCATCCTCCGCATCTGTTTCTGAGGCTATGACTTCGAAAGCGCCTTCGGAGTCTCACCCCGCCTCTCACCCCTCTCACTCAAAGCGGAGTCACTCTAGACTATCCACTCTTGGCTATTCCTCTACGAAGACCAAGAAGCCAAAAAGGGCTAAAAACATATCTCCAACCAAGGACTCTCAACAGTCCAAGGTTGTTGAAGTTAGTCCTACTGAGCCCAGGACATCTGCTTTACACCCCCTAGCTCCTCAGTGCCCTCTCAAAAGGACACTGTTGTACATACGGGGATCCTTCACGGTCTATCACCCGAGATCGATGATCTTGATGATATTTCATGAATGGATGATTTATCAGCTTTGTCTGATACTGACATCCCTTATCTTCAATATCTTCTTATGGATGTAGATAGTGAGCCTTACCAGCCTACTACATCTACTACAGTGGTAATCGGCGACCCGCCTCACGCAGGCATCGATGATACAGACACCGAGCCTCTCGCCGGTGTTGGTGATACAGACACTGAGCCTCTCGCCAGTGTTGCTGATACAGATATTGAGCCTCACGCCGATATCGTTAATACAGATGTTGAGCCTCACGCCAACATTAGTGATACTCCCATCGGTGACTCTCACGGCGCCGATGGTACTGCGAGTGTTGGTGTTTCTTCTCCTGTGGGTTAGCAAGCCCAATCAAAGCTTGCTCTCCTACTCCAGTTGTTGTTTCTCCCTCCAGGCCCCCCTCTGCACCACGCTTCCAGTTCTCAGCTCCTTCTCCTCCTGAGGTGATCTATGCCATACCCACTGAGGTGGTGGACATGTTCAGAGGCTTCACATCTCAGTTTCAGTTGCTCATCTCTCAACAGGCCTCCCTCAGCAATGATTTATCTAGGAGATTGGACTGTGTTACATCTGAACTGCATCAGCACAGTGCCGCCTTGACAGATCATGGCATTGCCTTCTCTGCTATTAAAGCTACGGTTGATTCTCTTGATGCTCGCATGATTGCTCTCTTCGATTCTCAGGCCAGTATCTCTGAAGCTGTAGCTGATCTTAGTGCTTGATCGGAAAGTCAAGCTGCCACAAATCAGGCAATTCTTCAATCTCTGACTGATCTTCACTCCAAGATGGATGCACAGACTCAGATATCTAAATTCTTCTTAGCCAAAGATACAGAGTTCACTGTGGACTTGGGTCCTACTCAGTTCATGGAAGAGGACAGGGTTATGCTAGCCAAAGTAAGTCGCCATGTTGAGTCCGATTATGCTCTTTTTGGCGGTCTTCATCGCGGTATCTCACATCTGCTTCGTGCCACATGTGCTCCCTTTCCTCGTGCTACTTCCTCTGTGCCTTCCCCACCTGCCATGTGGAGGGTCTTTCTATTCCTGCTAGTGGACCTTCCCCTGTTCCCACTGAGGGGGAGAAGACAGTTGATCCTACTACCAGTGACAATGGGGACGACGACTCAGCTTCTACTTCTTCGACCTCTTCATCCTCAGCTGAGTCAGACTGTGATGCTCCGATTGAGGGGGAGCTATCTGATCATGATGATAGAGCCACAGTACCTATTGAGGGGGAGCAACCATGTTCAATGCCTTCAGTATCTGTTGAGGTTGGTACTATCCCTTCTCAAGATGATATTCCCACTACTTTTGGGGACTTAGTCCAAACTCACAGAGAAGGAAAGGCACCCATGACGTCAGATGAAGAAGTTGCTGCAGCTAAAGCAGCTAAAATTGCTAGACATCAATCTGTAGTTCCTTCAGCCGATAGACTTGTGCTTAAAGCTTCATATCCTCAAAAAACTGATCTTCATCTCCTAGGTATTTCTTCTGAGGATGCGGCCAACTTAATTACTCTTCAAAAGCAATTTGAGGAAGCCAACATATCTCACTTCTTAGTCCCACGATCTGAGTCTGAAGAAACCAAAGTATAAAGAATTAAATGGTTTAATGACTCAATTCTCCGACGCTACACTACTACTCAAATTGTCAATGCCAGAATTAAAGGTCCTTAAAAATTGACCTATGATTCCAATCTGATCCATTTGATTATTGGTCGAGAAAACGGAGCTGTGAGGACAGAAAAGCTGACTTGGATCATTTCCTACGGTCTTACTGAGTGGATGGAGATCATCAAGTTTCTAAGTAAAAGCATAAGCATTTACAAGGAATTTGTCTTGAGTCATCTATATTGCCTTCTCAAAAAGATACAAATGATCAAAATGCATTACAAGTTGCCTTCCCCTCCACAACTCTCCTTTCTTAAGCAAGTGTTAAGCAAAGTTGGCTCTTCTAAATCTGCTTCTGCCTCGAAGACCATCAAGAATCAAGACTCACTTATTCAGAAATTATCAAAGTAAGGTAAGGCTCCTGATGTCTCACATCTTGATCTTACCCTTCCTTCAGATGTTTGTCATCCGAAAGGAACTATCTTGTCCGCTTCTGAGCATGGAATATTCTTCTGGGACGCGAGTAGTTGCCTTCGATTTTAACGAGCTTCTGAGATACCTATAGCTGATTCTCAGCTATTGCGCGTGATACTGAGTGTAATCAAAATTGGTGAAGCCGGAAGAGTCTTTTATACTTTGATCTCGGATGAACTGAATAGAAGAGATGTTCTTGCAGTGGCTGATTCAGATCCTATGGATGTAGATGATGATTGCTAGCTTTCCTATGTGATTTCTTCTTCTCGAACTACTTTCTTCACTGTAAGTATTTAATGCATTGCCTAATATAAATGCAATTTGATTTTTCAGTATTTACTTTAAATTTCTCATTCTTTATTTGTTTATCTCTGATTCATTATTTGTTTGTATATACGTTTATAGTTGTAAAAAAAATCAAAAAAAATCAAAAAAATCAAAAAAAAGGAAAGAACCCAAAAAGAATATGTACATGGGTCACATAATTTATAAGTTCTTCTTCTCAAAGAATTTTAGAGTTTGTGTATCTTGTATTTATTTCTTTCTAAGTGTTTGTGTCATCATCAAAWAGGGGGAGATTGTTGGGTCACCTATTGATTTGGTGATGACCCACTGATCTGTTCCTCTACCTTAGCAACACTTAGTAGTTATTGGTTCTTTGTAAATTGGTGTCTTGGTACATACTTAAAGCCATTGGCAAAATCGAAGACTAGYCGATGTGAAGACAGAAGGTCACCRATGCGRTGTTGTGGAYCAACYGTCTAATATACACACCAAGACTCCGAAGTAGCTGAAATGCATATTGAAAATATTTTGAAGCTACAAGTCGATTGAAGGAAGATCTTCATAGACCGAATATTGAAAATCTTCATGGACTCAAGATTGAAGATCTTCATAGACCGAAGATTGAAAATCTTCATGGACACAAGATTGAAGATCATGGACCGAAGATTGAAAATCTTCATGGACTCAAGATTGAAGATCATGGACCGAAGATTGAAAATCTCCATGGACCGAAGATTTGTGTGTAGCTGCTTGAAGCTACATATCCATCCAAAGGAGATCTTCTTACAGACTGACCATATCTCTGCAAAGTTTGTCTCTGCATGAACTGTGTTGTATGCATGCTGTGTACGATGAAAATGAGATATCAACATTGGTCAAGTCAACCCCTGCCTTCTTATCCTCAAGTGACAAGTGTCCCCATGCATTAAATGCTGAAGGTAGTATAAAAAGGCAGTGTGCATCTCCCATGCACATAACTGGTTTTGCAAGATTACTTAGTGTACTCTCAAAGCAATCGGTTATTCTCTTCTACTCCCTTGCTCTCCTGTGTGCGAAGAAATTCTTAATGTTCTTCATTTCCTTTCAAGAACTCTTTGTGTTGTTATTGAAAGTTCTTCTCCTTGTAAGATTGTTTAGGTTAGGTTTTCCTTTCCTATCTTCCGCAACAATCTTTTGTATTTCTGTGTGTATTAATTCTTGATATAAATCAATAAGAATTAAAAAGTTGAAAAACGTTTGTGTAATTGTATTCAACCCCCCCCCCCCTTCTATAGTTACTTTCTGTTTATTGCCTTTCCCTTCGGGACTAACAAGTTGATAGTGTTACATTCGACTAAGCATAATTGGTGGACGTTGGGGGATGTATGCGATACATATAATCATGTCCTTGCACAACATATGGAGGATCATGCATATGCAATGCGGCTGAACAAACCTGAACGTCAACTAGTTGAAGATCTATCAGCCCAACATGTCAAGCCCGATATATTTTGTCCACGTTAAAGGGTATAAATGTAGAAAATGCGTTTACGTCAAAAACAATATATAATGAATTTCAAAATACTAGGATAAGAGACGATGGAGGGAGACCACAAATGCAGATTATTGTTTTTTTGTTGAAAGAAATTATGATTTTAAGACTCGTGTAAATGACGAAACAAACGAGTTGGAATATTTATTCTTCGTTCATCCAAAATCATTTGAGCTTTGGCGTGCATTCTCACAAGTGTTGATCATCGATGCCACATATAAAACAAATTGGTATGGATGTGTTTTATGTTAATGTTAATATTATTATTGTGTTTAATATCATTATTTTGTTTAATATTATTATTGTGTTTAATATCATTTTTTGTTTATTATCCAGTTACAATATGCCTCTTCTTGAGATCGTTGGTGTAACATCAACCGGCAAGACATTTTGCATAGCATTTGTTTTCATGCATAAAGAAAATGTATCAAATTATATTTGGGCTTTAGCTTGTTTAAAGTCAAGAATATACGATAACTTTTACCCTGGTGTCATAGTCACAGACAGAGAGTTTGCTTTGATTAATGCATGCAAAATGGTATTTCCTGATGCTAAAAGATTGCTTTGTATATGGCACATAGAGTAAAATATTATCAAACATTGTAGACCATCGATACACGAGTCTCAATCGTGGAATTCTTTTTTTCAAGCATGGTCGCAATTAGTTTATTGTCCAAATCAAGATTTGTACATGTACAATTTGGTCAAACTTCAAAAAATGCTGCTCAATTATCCAAGTATTCTTGATATAAGTTAGTTTAACCATTATTACTAAATATACTGATATATTTTTTGATATATTTTTCAGGTGTTTTGAATTACCTGGATAGTGTATGGTTGACGCCACATAAAGAAATGTTTGTATCTGCGTGGGTTGATCAATATTTAAATTTTGGAAATCACACAACAAATAAAGTTGAAAGCCAACATGCCAAATTAAAAGGTTATTTGGAGGCTACAAAAGAAAAACAAATTTTTTTTATCTCATATTGATCAAGTAATTGATTCACAAGATACATCGACTAAAGCAAGTTTTGAATCTTGTAAAACTATTAAGAGACATAGATATAACAATTCACATTTTCAAAATTTGTGGGGCCTTGTTTCATTTAATGCACTTGATATGATTTACAGTGAATATGCATGGTCTTTCGAAACTAGCGTATTTTCTGAAAATTGTGGTTGTAAAATGCGTACAAGTCATGGGTTGCCATGTGCGCATGAACTAGCACTATATACATGTCAAGGGGTACCCATTCCGCTTGATGCGATCGATGTATTTTGGAAAAACCTGATTTCTCACCATGAGTCTCCGCACAAGATGAGGATATTCAATGTGATGATGAAGTACAAATTTTTAAAGAAACTTTCAATAAACAACCAGTTTCTGGTCGTAAGAGCTTGCTGAAAAAGTTATAGGATATAATTATGCCATAAAAAAAACGTTGTTTCATGAACCCTCAGTTCATAGAACCACTCGTGGACGTCCTTCTATAAATAATCAAGCTCTAAATAAAAAAAATATTGCCGACCCTCGTAGATATAGTTGTTCCAACGCGTCAACCTTTATCAACTCTGAAGATTTTGGTTATCAAGAATCAGCAAGACATAGCTCATACTTCCAACGAAAACCCACACCCCCAAACCCATTTCTTGATCAAATCCCAAGTTTATTTCATCCATACGTCACACAGATACAAGATGTAGTGGGTGATGGAAATTGTGGATTTTGAGTCATATCTACTTGTTTGGGTGGTCATGAAAACACATGGGGCAATATTCGGCGTGAGTTAATGATTGAACTAACCGAGCATCAACATTATTACTCTTATGTCATTGCCAACGAGTGTGGAAGAATTGACGAAGCGTTGAACTTATTCACGGAAAACGTCTTTGCACCGGAAATGTATTGGATCGCTATGCCTGAAATGGGAATTCTAGCTGCTTCAAGGTTTAATGTCATACTGCATGTTCTCAGTCATAGGGCAAGCAATGTGACATACTTACCATTCAGGACACAACCGCCGCCATTATCCCAACACGTGTCAATTGCAATAGTGCATGTTAATGGTAACCATTACATAAAGGTGGTATTAAACGGAGAATACACAATGCCCACACTCGTACATCATTGGCCACATCATCGGCTTCCAGATGCAAGTACATGGACTGTTCCATACCAACGTAGATTTGATATGTATCAAGAATATATAGAGAATATTTGTAATCAAGATTATGCTAATTTAGGTGACTAATTAAAGTTGGAATTTGTTGGAATAAAAAATATCAAATAAATTTATTTATGTTAAAAAACATACGAGTGATTTTATTTTCTTTAAAAAAATCAATTAACCAATACGTTATAGCGGCCTATATATAGTTAAATCAAAAAATATTCAATATTGGACTCGTTTCGAAGCTATCTATGAGACGATTATAATGATGTAATTTGTTAAAATTAAAACGTATTTAACATATTTTAGTTAATAGATAATTATATGTGTTAATAAGATCGAAGTATAAAATGAAAAATAGAAAACTAAAAGGTATAAAGTAAGCTAATTAAATGAATTAAATCCAAAAAT
>NC_037537.1:10981983-10995722 GCF_001531365.2 Cynara cardunculus var. scolymus | reverse complement strand
CATATTTTAGTTAATATATAATTATATGTGTTAATAAGATCGAAGTATAAAATGAAAAATAGAAAACTAAAAGGTATAAAGTAAGCTAATTAAATAAATTAAATCCAAAAATATTCAATATTGGACTAGTTTCGAAGGTATCGATGAGACGATTATAATGATGTAACTTGTTAAAATTAAAATGTATTTTTTAACATATTTTAGTTAATATATAATTATATATGTTAATAAGATCGAAGTATAAAATGAAAAATAGAAAACTAAAAGGTATAAAGTAAACTAATTAAATAAATTTAAGGGTGTAAAGTGTAAGTTATTAACTAAATTATATATAAATGAAAGATTGTGAGGGAGGGGGTCCGTTTAGAAATTGTGTTTCTCGGCGTCAGCATCTGTGCATGGCTTTAGAAGCCCTGTCATGGGAAGTATAAAGATCCTCCACCCCATCATAGCCGATTAGCCGTACCCTTCAATCTTCTATCACATTCCTCCTATTTTCCCTTTTAAATAATTCACCGCTTTCTATTTGTATTTATACAAGGAAATATTTTGCGGCAACGGCACAGAATGTTCCCAACATCATATTTCTATGTTTCCTTATCACTTTCTATCTAGATGGATAAACTATTCAGTATTTTTAACAACAATCGTTGTAGGGTCTTGAATTTCAGGACATGAGAATGAAGAGCATTCGATCATATGAAGATATCGCCATTCTGCAACACGATTTGGTAGACATGATGAACCCTTATTTGTTTTTCTCAAATTCATACTTTTTGTGTTTGTGAATTTTTGTGCAAACCCACTTCATATTTTTATTGGTTTTTTTGTTCTTCTTGATTTGAGTTCTTCAAATCTTGAGCTCAAATCAAATCTGTTTGAAATCATAAATTTCAATTTAAATACGAGTACGATTTTTTTTTAAATGTGATTTGTTTTTCCCCTCTCTCTAGCTTTTCTTTTGTTGGAGGAATTCAACTACTCTCAGTTCTCATTTCTTAGTTTGTTTCAGTTTCACTCACCCCTGTAGATTATCCTTTTGGTTATATATTTCCCCCAAATCATTCTTGTGTGAGTTTGTATACCTGCTGACTATGTGTGTGTTTACAAATTACACACATGTATGATGTCACCAATCAATTTAGCGATGGGTTGAACCCGGTAATCCTAGTGGAGGTTAGGATGATGTCCCCAATCAATTTGAGTGAAGCCATAGAACGAGCGTCTAGAATTGAATTAAACAAAGTAGAAATCAAAGTTCGTGGGGGACAAAGAAAATGGGGGTTGAAGTTCTGACTGTAAATTGTTGTGGACAGGAGAGGGGCCTTCCAACATAATGATGGGGTCAAGGGGAAAGAATACCTAAGATTATCGGATAATGAGCTATAGAAGAGGAGGTCATAGAGCCTATGCTACTGGTGTGATGAGAAATATGCACCGGGGCACAAGTGCCGAAGGAAAGAAGTTAATGTCCTTGCTACAAGAAGAGCAAAGTCAAGACAAAGAAGAGAGTGGAGTCGAGGAAATGGAAGACCCAACACTTGAGTTGTAGAAGAGGAACCGAAGGTGGAAGTGCATTTGAATTTGATTGTGTGACTCATCTACCTAAAAACCATGAAGATGGAAGGGATTATTGAGGGGCAGAAAGTAGCCGTGTCAATCGACAATGGGGAAACCCACAACTTCATCTCAAAGGCCCTAGTTGCACGCCTTCACTCACCCGTTACTAACACAACGACGTATGACGTATGGGATTACCATGGCTATAAGGATCTCGGTTAAAGGAGAAGGGGTGTACAAAGGGATCAAACTCATATTGTTAAGTATTGATGTCATTAGAGAATTCCTTTCCATGGAACTTGGAAATTCGGACACCATATTGGGTATACAGGGTTTGGAAACTCTGGAGGCTACTTACATAAACTAGAAGACGCAAGTGCTAAAATTCAAAATCAGGTCAGAATCGATAACACTGAAGGGTGATCCATCCTTGGGTAAGAAACTCATCATGATGAAAGCAATGAGTAGATTTTTAAAACTTGAAAAACAAGGGGTGCTGGTAAAATTTGGGTTTGTTGGATACCACCAAGCATAAGAGGGAATAGTGACCTGGAGAGTTGAACTAAAGTTTTTAGTACACCTAATGGATTACCACCTAGAAGGGACATGGAGCACAACATTGTCTTAATAACACAGAGTTCTCACGTCATTTCGCCAACCCGTTTCATTTATTTTTGCCAAAGTTCGTTCAGTCAAATCTCCTCTGCAACAAGCTCTACTAGCCTCGTGCTCCAAACTGATGGCGTCTCTATGTAGATCGATCACCCTAGRTAGACAACTACATAGAGGGTCTCTACAAGTCAGTCTGTATATTCTTTGAGGTAGGGAATGACCTTGATAAGCCTCCAATTATGAAAGTATATTCAATGAGAGGTCCAAAGATAAATAAAGAGTAAGGTCGAGGGGGTAATTTTGGATTATAATAAAGAAGGCAAGGATAATGGTATATGGCAGGTGTGTGGTTTTGGCAGAGGATTTCATTCAGTTTTTGTGTGATCTTTTGATCGTGTAGGAGAGAAATGGGCTCTCGAATTCCCATCTAGTTTTTCTTTGATTTTTCATTGTAATCAGTCCGATTTTGCCATTAATATGATGGCAACCGTTTGGGTCTATCAAATTGGTATCAGAGCGACCTATTTGATTGACCATGCCTTCCAAATCTCAGGCCGATCAATAGGACGCATTAGAAAAAAGTGTTCAAGCAATTTCCACAGATTTGACAGGGAACACCAAAAGAATCGATGATTTAGATCAAGGGATTCAAGTCATTATGGGGAAATTGGATACGTTGATACAACAAGGGTCGAAGGTCTTATCTCCATCGAGCAAAGCGGGCACATCTGGTGGTTCATATCAGTCACTTGGATCTGGTGGCAGTTCGGTTACGAAACCAATAAGTGATGTTAATTTTACTTCCGTTTCTTCTCCAGAGACAATTAGTTCCCTGAAACCAACAACTCAAGGATTTATTCCATCCGATTGGAGATTACAACGTGTAGAGTTACCAATGTTCAATGGGACTAATCCGGATGGGTGAATTTTCAGAGCCGAACGCTATTTTGCACTTCAATGTTTGATGATAAAGAGAAGGTAGCCACAGCGGGTATATGTATGGAGGGTGAGGCTCTCGCATGGTTCAACTTGGCTGATGGTCGCCATCCAATTTTGCTATGGGATGATTTAAAATTATAGATTATCAATCGGTTCAGGCTCACTGACGGTGGTTCCACCCTTGAACAACTTTTAGCGTTTCGAGAAACAGGTAACCTTCGTGAATTTTGTCATTCCTTCAAAATTTTAGCGTCTTCCCTATCAGATCTTCCAGATCGAGTGTTAGAGTGTAATTTCATGAATGGACTCAAGCCCAACATACAGGCTGAGGTTAGACTGTTGAGGCCTTAAGGATTAGCCCAAATAATGGAAACGGCCCAATTGGTTGAGGATCGAAATTCTTGTTTGACTGGAAGCGTTAAAGGGAATAATATATCGTACAAACCCTCCCCTAATTTCATCGGTTCAAGTCTCCGTCCAACTCCAACTTACAGTACCACGGTCACTAGTGCTCCATCCTTGTTGAGGAAGAGTATAGGTACTAGTACAACATCCATATTATGGCCCGAATCTGGAGTGACCAGGAAATTAACAGAGACAAAGCTTCAAGACAACGAGCGAAAGGACTTTGCTTTCAATATGATGAGAAATATCAAGTGGGTCACAAGTGTAAAAACAAGGAATTACAGATTCTCTTGCTCCAAGATGATCCTATAGATGGCGAGCTTAACCTAAATGAAATTGAGGGCTGTCAAGACACTGTGATTCCACCAATCGAGCTGTCACTAAACTCTGTGGTGGGTTTATCATCACCGAGGACTATGAAAATTCAGGGTCACATCAATGGAGAAGCCACTTTATAGCTCTTAAACACCCCTTCACAGCACCTAAAGTAGCGGGAATTTTGTGAAGGAGATCGTGCGTCTTCACGGGGTGCCAAGGTCTATAGTCTCGGACCGCGATAAAGTCTTCCTTAGCCATTTTTGGCAGGAACTTTGGCAATTATAGGAACCAAACTCAGATTTAGCACGACTTACCACCTTCAGAGTGATGGGCAAACTGAAGTGGTAAACTGTGGAATTGATGCTTACCTACGTTGTTTCACCAGTGCACAGCCACGAAAGTGGGTTACTTGGCTGCCATGGGCTGAATACTCTTACAATACCTCATTCCATACGTCATCCCATATATGCCACCCTGTTCACAATATTGTATGGTTGAAATTCTCCCGAAATAACCCCGTATGCGGATATGAAGGTCTCTAATTCTAATGTGGATCAGACGCTTTTAGAAAGAGATAGAATGTTGTTAGAGCTACATACGCATTTAATCCAAGATCAACAAAGAATGCAAGCGTCGACAAATAAACATCGAAGGAATGTGGAGCTGTCGGTTGGACAATGGGTATTTTTAAAGACACGATTGTATCAACAAATGTCTTTGGCCACTCATCGAAATGTTAAGTTAGCCCTCGTTTTTATGGGCCTTTTTTTGACATTGAATGTATTGATAAGGTGGCTTACCGTTTACAATTGCCCGAAGGGAGTAGCATCCACCCTGTTTTTCATGTGTCTCAACTGAAAGAAGCTGTTGGCGATCATGGAACACATACACATCTTTTTTTTAAGTATATAATATTTATATACAGCAAATGCAACAAATAAACTCACACACCCTCCTCACCTTTGGTGAGGTTTGAACCCTTGACCTCCTAGGAAGCCAAGGGCAACGATACCGCTAGGCCGAAGGCCTTTTAGTCATACATATCTCCTTGCAACAGTTAAAGATATTTGGGAGCTGCCAATAGAGCCAAAAACTCTGAAAGGTATACGATATTTTAACAATAATGACATCGAAGTCCTTCTTGGTTGGCGGGGATTGCCAGAGTTTGAAGACACGAGGGAGTCGTACACGGATATGTGTAAGCAGTTTCCAACCTTCCACCTCGAGGACAAGGTGAGTAATTGGGGGGGGGGGGAGTATTGATAAGCCTCCAATTACGAAAGTGTATTCAAGGAGGTGTCCAAAGATAAAAAAAAGAGTAAAGTCAAGGGGGTAATTTTGGAAATATAATAAAGAAGGCAAGGAGAATGGTATATGGCAGGTGCATGGTTTTGGCAGGGGATTTCATTCAGTTTTTGTGTGATCTTTTGATCGTGCAGGAGAGAAATGGGCTCTTGAATTCCATTCTAGTTTTTCTTCGATTATTCATTGTAATCAGTCCGGTTTTGCCATTAATACGATTGCAATCGTTTGGGTCTATCAGACTTGTAATCTGGCTGTTCCGGTTAAAGGGGAGGGCCTTGTCGAAATCATCCACCACTGTAGGACCAAAATCATAGTCGGGAGTCTTTTTTTACTAACTGGCGGGAAAAATGAAATAAGCCTTTCTAGGACCCTCTCTACGATAAGGTGCTGAGTGAATTAAGGCGGGTATAGTTGAACTGGTTGATTCTAAGGTGGGTGATAAGTAGCTATCTACGCCAATTATCAAAGGACAAAATCAAACTGTTAATTAAAGAGATATTAGATGTCGGGGTCATCGGAACAGCAGCAACCCTTTCTCTAGTCCCATCTTATTAGTCAAAAAGAAAGATGGGAGTTGGAGGTTTTGTGTAGACTACTGAGCCCTCAACAAATGCACACTCCCGATAAATTTCTCATACTGGTGGTCGGTTAATTGTGGGATGAACTATTTGGGACAGTAGTACTTTCAAAGTTGGATATGAAGTTGGGGTACCATCAAATTCACATGAAGGTCGAGGACGTACCAAAAATAGCATTTTGCACACACGAGGGGCACTATGAATTCCTCGTTATGCTGATCGGGTTAGCCAATACAAAATATCCTCAAAGAACCATCCTGCCAGCGATGCTCAATTAAATATTCCTTTTATCCCTCCTTGCATAGGTGAATCTAATAGGGGGTCTATCAAGAGGATTGTATCATCTTACTATGCAGAAGCAGAAACTCCTTTATGGTTGATAGTATGCCTTTACAATATGTGTAGAATGTTCGACTGACAAACAACACAAATTCGTTTAAGAGTTTCTGCTAGAAAAACTCATCATTTGATTTTGTGCAAATTGATGTAGCGTTACATGAAAAATCAATATATTGGTAGTGAATTTGAACTCTATTAGTTTACCAATTATTTGTTTAGAGAAGTGTGCCATTTTTCTATTTAAATCCAAAGACCAAGTACGATGTGCAAACATTTTCAAGCAAAGGTTTAAAGAAGAATCTGATCGAAAATGAAGTATATTCATGCAGAGTTCTTTTGAATGTCATTGCAATGATCATTTTTTTATTAACCTGGATATCCAACCTGCTATGCGAGCCGACTAATCCTAGGCCACCACCTGCAGATAGCCTTGAGTCACTGCATTTGAACCTCCGTGGCCACAAGGGGATTTTTATTCCTCATTGGATTTGAACCTGTGATCATTGTGACTAGGATTGAGAAGAATTTCTCAAAAGACTCCTTAATCATCATGTTATTATACTAAGATCTCTATTATCTTTTTGGGGAAAGCAAAGAAAACAACAATTCACTTGATGAATCTTTCTGCATCAATGATGGGAAGATGATATCATGCACATCGTAGAGACAAGGAAAGATGATTCCCACAACCACTTGAGAGTTATTAAATGCTTACATACCCAAAGATATGAGATCCAAACTTGATGAGAAAATTCATCTTGGGTTATGCCATGAAGATTATAGTTGCAGTTAGTGGACTAGTTAACATTAAGAATGTTGAAAAAGGGAATTTATGGTTCCTTGAGGATAAGACACTTGATAACTTAGAGCAACATGAAAACTATGAGTTCACTCTATAAATTACTTTGGACTTGGATTATACTTTCTTCACCATGAATTCAAAAACTTGAAAAAAGTAAATGACCAACAGAATGATATAGCTGATGACGTGATGCTAATATTCCACCCTTACAAACCCATGATATCTATACTATGGTTCAATTACACAAGGCAAAGGTAAGATGGTCATCAGTCAACTAGAAAGATGTCATTTTATGGTCTACTAAATACAACTTATTATGAGTATTTGTTGCTTATTAAATGAGAGAGTCAGAGTTCTATGGAAGTTGTGTCAATTGATGAGAAATTGAATGGTCTGAAGCCAAGAAAGATGACATAAGTCTTTGAAAAATCAAGCCTGTTACCTAGTGAAGCTTCCCAAAGGCAAGAAGCATATGAGTAGGAATATGGGTTTACTAGATGAAGAACAAAAAAATTACATGCTATAAACAAGGATGGATGAAGGATTCAGTAACAAAAAAAGTATTGTTAGGAGAGATTTTCTTAGGGGATCAACACATAGATTGAAAACTGACAAACCGTTCAAGCAATTTGGTTTGGTCATTGTTTAAGGAGAAGAAAGTCTGGTCAGTTTTTGGTTATGGTTGTTAACCAAAACCTAATAAATTTGTATGTGTATGTGTATGTGTATGTGTATGTGTATGTGTATGTGTATGTGTATGTGTATGTGTATGTGTATGTGTATGTGTATGTGTATGTGTATGTGTATATTTTTGTATTTATAATTATGTTTAAAAATGAAAATTTTCAAGAGGGTTGAAAATGAAAATCTCAAATTTTGGTTGTCTAGTACATGCAACATATCTACTGGTTATGTTTTCAATTTCCCTTTTGTTACACAAGTTTTCTAAATTGATGACATTGTAACTTCCAATGTTCTAAAAGTGCATACCGGAGGTAGTTAGCCCAATGATCTTTAGGCACTTAATTACTTATATGTGGATTAAGAAGACACATTGGCAGTGGGGTAAAGCTTATCTAGGTGGGCACATAAAGGGCCATAATAGTGGAGTGTGATTTTCATTTGTGGTGAGGTATTAGTTGCTGCCTTGCTGGTTAGCATCTAAAAGGTATGACATCGTCTTTTTGGGTATCTGCGATAGTACTCAGAGCAATCATGTAATCCCATTATTTCGTTGACGGAGGAGGAGCTTGAACCTTACTTGTCCCGTGGTTCTTTGTTTCCACCGAGAAATCAATTGTTCCTTTTTGAAGTCTTTAATTCCTTGCATGATTTTGGTGAATTTGGCACTTGATGTTGAATGGAATGATATTGTTAACCGAATCCCATGTCACTATCATCTGAGGGAGAAGATTACAGTTGCTTTTGTTGCTTGTTCTGGTTTTGAATGATTTTATGCTATTTTCCAACACATTCTAGTAGTTTGAATTATTATCTAAAATTCAGGAAGTTATGGTTGTAACCCGAATGGTTAACTGTTACTGATGCAGAGAAATGTTGATGCTGATACTATAAAAACTTTCTATCATTTAACATGTGTGATTGTGATTCATAAAACTTTTACACTTTGAGTCTTTCAAATGAAGGCCATTTTATGTTAAAAATTGTTATGGCTATTACTACTATGATGAAATGAGCTTCATAAGAAACTTTCACCTGCTTGAGTTGTTGGAATTTGCTTAGGATAACCTAAGTTCAAACCCCACAGTTACTAACGACCGTGGATGCATCAGTAGTTGGGCAGCAAGAACGTGTTGTTTTGAGAAAATATTTGATTTACATGTTATGTTTGACCATGCTTAATCAATTAAAAAACATTAGCCAAAGCATGATTAGAAGTTAGTAGAGTATCTGAATTTCAACATGAAACAAACTTGTTAAATTGCAGGATGAATTGCAGAAGTCGGATATGCATGTAGATGATTACAATAACACTTCAGCCATACTTAGGACTAGGCATGAAAGACTCTTGAAAGAACGAGAGTTAAGAAAATCTTTTAAATCTCAAAATGAAGATGTTCTTGGAAATGGAGGTACAGATAGTATCATTGGGAATGGTCAGATACTTACAACAGAAACTGCAGTAATCAGACAGCGGTTATTAGTAGTAGCCAATCGTCTGCCTGTTTCTGCAACAAGAAAGGGTGAGGCATCCTGGCAACTTGAAATGAGCGTGGGGGGCTTAGTCAGTGCACTTTTGGGTAAGTTCTCCATTTTCTTATGTTACCTTTAAACATTTTCAAGATTCTATACGAGTGGGATCTGTTTTTGCCCATGATAAGTTCCATTAGGAACTTAAAATTGATTAGGAACCCAACAACGCACGCCACGTATCCCTCTTTTTCAGGATGAATATTTATCATGAATCACATGTTCATGATGAATACCACTTCCATATTCATCATGAACATGTGATTCATGATGAATAACACGCCCATATTACTAATGAATATGCCACATGTCACACTGTAAGTGGTTCCTAATCAGTTTTAGGTTCCTAAAGGAACCCTCCCCTTCTTCCAGATGTTAATTATCTTTATTTTGAAATAATTCTTTGGAATTCTAATTAACTGAATTTTTGATAAAGGTATAACTGATTTCGATACAAAATGGATTGGATGGGCTGGGGTAAATGTACCGGATGAGATTGGGCAGAAATCACTGACTGAAGCTTTAGCTGAAAAGGTTGACCATATATCCATAAAAGATATTTAATATTTTTAACTTAAAATTAAAATTAAAATAATCGTGGTTGTTACTCTAGAAGTGGTTGGTATGCAGAGGTGCATCCCAGTTTTCCTTGATGAAGATCTTGTTAATCTCTATTACAATGGGTACTGTAACAATATCTTATGGCCTCTCTTCCATTATCTTGGTCTTCCCCAAGAGGATCGGCTTGCAACTACTCGTAGTTTCCAATCGCAGTTTGATGCTTACAAGAAAGCCAATCAGATGTTTGCTGATGTTGTCAATGAACATTATACAGAAAGGGACGTCATTTGGTGTCATGATTATCATCTGATGTTTCTCCCTAAATGTCTCAAAGAACATAATAATAAGATGAAAGTTGGATGGTTTCTGCACACACCGTTTCCTTCCTCTGAGATTCATAGGACACTGCCATCTCGATCTGAGCTATTAAGAGCCGTTCTTGTAGCTGATCTAGTTGGGTAAGTACTAAATGTGCTTTTATCACAAATGAAGCCACATTGCTAAGAATATCTATATATATATACAGGTTCCACACTTATGATTATGCAAGGCATTTTGTGAGTGCATGTACTCGAATTCTTGGCCTTGAGGGTACTCCTGATGGAGTAGAGGATCAAGGGAAGCTTACTCGTGTTGCTGCGGTACAATTACCATCTGATCATCGTTTTTTTGTAAATGTTCATTTACATATTGGACCCTCCATCTCAAGATAAGTGCTCACATTTCAATTTTAGCTTGTCCCGAGATAAGTATCCACTTTCCAATTTTACCCTTAATTATGAGATGGAGAAATTCATTGCTCCCTCTATTGTTAAGGGTAAAATTGTCATTTGGTTAATTAGTGAAGTGTAATAATTTCACACTTCTAAAACTGTGTGCCTTTTTCGTTGTGGACATGTATTTTGGGATTGAGGGAATGATCTTGAAGCTGCTAATCCTTCATTTTCTGACTTTAAACCACAGTTTCCTATCGGGATAGATCCTGGTAGGTTCATACGAGCTATCCAACTTCCTCAAATCAAGGATCATATAATGGAACTCAAGGAGAGATTTGCCGGTCGAAAGGTAAATCAAAGTGTGTCCCTTTCTGTAAAACTAAAATGAAATCATCATTCACCCTCATTCATTTTATCATTTTAGAGTTGACTTATCGTATAGAATATTAAACACATGGTCAAATCTAATGAATGGAGTATGCAAATAATTTTTAAAGAGTGAATTAGTGATTCATCACACATGAAGTAGTTCTCACTGGTCTTATATTTGCAGGTAATGTTGGGTGTCGATCGCCTTGATATGATTAAGGGAATTCCACAAAAGATTTTGGCATTTGAAAAGTTCTTAGAGGAAAATCCAGATTGGCATGACAAAGTAGTGTTGCTTCAGATTGCTGTGCCAACAAGAACAGATGTACCTGAGTGTATGTTTTTGATAGTTTGACTGATTTCTCTTTTTCTTTCTATGGGTTATGGATCAATTGTTGTAGTATGTAGTTGCTGTTCTTTCTTATTGCATTCTTTCTTTCTCTCCTTTTGTTTTATGAAAAGATCAAAAACTTACATGTCAAGTTCATGAGATTGTTGGAAGAATTAATGGAAGATTTGGGAGCCTTACAACCGTTCCGATTCATCATCTGGTATGTCTTTTTAGTTTATTTAGACTTACCTTACATTAGTGCAATGGCGGAAAACTGAGTTGAAATGGAATTACAACAAACCAAACCGAATGAGCCCTGGCCCCAAGGTGGGTTCTCGGGGGTAAGATGCTCGCTGACCGTAGGGTAGGCTGTTCCCTTGACGACCCATGGCCAATGAAAAGTGTGTGAAAGGGACAAAGATATATATGTTAATATTTGAAAAGCTAGATAGAGATGCACAAAGAAGCCTGAACCCAAATCTGGTCCCAAAAATCCTGGCCCAGGCTAGGTCTTAAAGCCTAATCATGCTTAATTTTTTTGAAAAAAAGCTGATGGGCCTATTTTCACACCCTAAGGCTGCACTTTTTTTCTATTTACTGAAAACGGGCTAGGAAGGCCCGGGCCCAGCCCTGAATGAGAGAAAGACAAATATGCTAAAATTACAAGATGGCGATTTTGTGGAAATCTTCTCTTTTTATAATATCTAAAGATTATTTAGTCTATAAGTTCTGTGATTCTTCTCTTTTATACAGGACCGATCTCTTGACTTTCATGGGCTATGTGCACTATACGCGATTACTGGTATAATCTGAGTCTTGTGATATCATATGTTATACATTTGTAGTTTGAGACTTTGAGTCATAGATGCTGAATAGTGCTTCTTCCCTTAAAGTTCAATTGACAGGCCTTTTCTACTACCTCACAATGATGCACTAAACCAAACCAAACTAACACAGTATATCTCGCTGAGAGGTGGGGTTTGGCAGCGGTGGGATTTACGCAAACTTGACCTCTACTCCAAGGAGTAGAGCAACTGTTTCTGTTACCTCACAGGGAAACACTGATATCTTCAAAAGAACTTGACCTCATGACCTGATAATTCGAAAAGAATTTCATTTTAAACGGAACTAACAACCCAGTTAAACGTTGTAGAGTTTTACCAATGCCATCAGGCTGAAGGCCACTTCTATCTTAAATCCTCATGGTCATTGTTTGAGGAATCAAAATGTTTTTTTAGCATAGTTGGCCATTAGGGTTTGTGACATTGATCTTGAGTTTTATGATTTTGTTGGATAGATGTGGCTCTTATTACATCATTAAGGGATGGAATGAATCTTGTGAGCTATGAATTTGTGGCCTGCCAAGCTTCAAAGAAAGGGGTTCTAATCTTAAGTGAGGTATGTATTCCTCCTTAACAGCTACCTGCTGATACCTTCTCTTTCGTTACTTTGTTGTTACCAATTTTTCTATAAGTTCTTATGATTAGATCAATACTCCCTCCATCCCATGAAAAATGTAAGGTTCCCCTTTGTTTCAAAAAATATTAAGCTCCCATTGTCATCATAACAAACTATTGATGTTGTTCCTTTTGTTCAACAAGATTTTATTGATTCTTCTATTTCCTAGTTCTCCCATTACCCTTAAAAAACTGCATGCTTACTTGAATGTTGCAATTTTTATTTGATTGATTAGAGATGCACAAAAAGCTCGGGCCCGAAAAGCTCCCCAAGCCTAGGCCCAGACTGGGCCTAATAGCCCGATCAGGCCTATTTTCATTTCCAAAGCCTTTCAGGCTTGGAAAAGCTCAATTAGACCCATTTTCACACCCAAAGACCAGCCCATGCCCATAAATGTCCGAGCTTTTTTTTGCTTGCTAAGAATGGGCTTGGAAGGTCGGCGCCCAACCCGAATAATCCCTGGCCTTGTGCATCTCTAGGATGGATGAAGTAATAATATGCATGTTTCATATACATAGTTTGCAGGTGCAGCCCAGTCTTTGGGTGCAGGTGCAATTTTGGTAAACCCGTGGAACATCACGGAAGTGGCTTCTTCAATCGCATATGCTTTAAATATGCCTGCCGAGGAGAGAGAAAAACGACACCACAATAACTTTATGCATGTCACTACTCATACATCTCAGGAATGGGCTGAAACCTTTGTTAGGTACATATCTTCAGCATATCATGATGCATCCATTTGTTTTTCGGTAGCATTATTTGAAATTTTTTGTTCCTTTATACAGGCATTACAATTTTTTTCAGGTTTATTATTTCTATAGTTTAAATACGGAAAATGACCTCAACGTCTACTCACTCTTCCATGTGTAGTGAACTGAATGATACGATTGTGGAAGCTCAATTGAGGATACGGCAGATTCCACCCTTGCTTCAAGCGGAGAAAGCACTCGAGCGTTATTTGCATTCCAACAATCGTTTACTTATTTTGGTATTCTCTGCCTTAAGCTTGTTGGTCTAATAGGTTTAAAGTTTGATTGAAAAACCAAATCAAACAAAACTGTAACAACCCCAAATCCATACATTGCATATAACACATATTTCATACATAGAATACATGTTTTCCCCACAAAGGTCCATAATACAAGAGTCTATAACGTGAAATACATAACTCAAAAATTCAAAAAGTACATGCTCTTGTATCCTAGCATCTATGTTCCAAAAACATAGCTAATTAA
>NC_037537.1:10979351-10980563 GCF_001531365.2 Cynara cardunculus var. scolymus | reverse complement strand
ACATATATCATCCATGTATATTATTTTATCATGCATACCATTTAGATATTCAAATATTAATCACGTATAATTTTACCTTAACCCAGATTGTCTAAAACCGGGTTATAACATTCTTCCCCCCTTAAAAAGAATTACGTCCCGGAATTCATTCAAATAGCCATGGATAACGGGTTCTCATATCTGATTCCAATTCCCATGTTGCTTCTGTACCCTTATGAAAACGCCATTGTACCTTGACTAGACTGATCTCTTTATTTCATAGTACCCTGGTCTTTTTGTCCGTTACTGCCTCTGGGGTCTCGATGAAATTCAACTTTTTATCGAGTTTGATCTCGGGAAGTGGTATCACTAAGCTCGGTTCTGCCAAACACTTGCGCAAATTCGACACATGAAAGGTACTATGAATTAGGCTGAGTTCCTCTGGTAGTTCCAACTGATAGGCTACCGGCCCAACCCGTTTGCAGATTCTGAATGGTCCAATGTACCGTGGACTAAGTTTTCCTTTCTTCCCGAATCTCATAACACCCTTCCATGGAGATACTTTTAACATCACAAAGTCTCCTACATTGAATTCAATCGGCTTTCTTCGTTTATTGRCATAACTTTTCTGTCGATCTTGGGCAGTCTTAATCCTTGCACGAATTTGCTCAATTTTTTTAGAAGTTGTCTGTACAACTTCGGGACCTGTCAACTGCTTTTCACCTACCTCATTCCAACATAACGGCRTTCGACATTTTCTTCCATACAAGACTTCATAAGGTGCTGCTTGGATGCTGGAATCATAACTATTATTGTAGGCAAACTCTATCAACGACAAATGTTCCTTCCATGATCCCCCGAAGTTGATGACACAAGTTCTCAACATGTCTTCGAGAGTCTGGATGGTTCTTTCACTTTGCCCGTCCGTTTGTGGGTGGTAAGTTGTACTTAATCTGATCTGTGATCCCAAGGCTTTTTGTAGGCTTTCCCATAATTTTGAAGTGCAACGACTGTCTCGGTCAGATATAATGGATAGTCGAACACCATGTCTAGTCACAATTTTCTTGATATAGATTTGAGCCAATTTTTCCMAAGAATATGTTTCTTTCATTGGTAGGAAATGTGCGGATTTTGATAATCGATCCACTATTACCTAGATTACGTCATAACCTTTCGGAGTTCGGGGTAACTTCATGATAAAGTCCATTGTAATGTGATCCCATTTCCAGACTG
>NC_037537.1:10970103-10975456 GCF_001531365.2 Cynara cardunculus var. scolymus | reverse complement strand
CAATTTATCACATGTATACACATACATAACATATGCATGCATCCTCTTACATTCATCATGTCTTTGCACATATATCATCCATGTATATTATTTTATCATGCATACCATTTAGATATTCAAATATTAATCACGTATAATTTTACCTTAACCCAGATTGTCTGAAACCGGGTTATAACAAAAACCAGTATATCCCACCTGAAAGTGGGGTCTGGCCCGTACCCCGGGGGAGGGAAGAAGACATATGCCAACCTGACCTTGATCCCGAATAAAAGAGTGGCTCTTTTCTTGAAGACCCCCAACATGTGAAAAATATGTGAAAGAGAGAAATTTAACCCCAAAAGTATGTGGAAATATATAAAAAGGAGGGAATACTATGAAAAGGAAGAACTAGAGACAGGATAGGCAGACATGATATACTAAAATTTAATCAAAAGGCGGAAATTAAATCTATAACAAAAATGATGATAGCACTGATTCAAAACAAACAGCGTATGCGAGTAAATAGTTACATATAATACCTGAACTTGAATATCTTTACTTGTATGACTTAGATGCCTTGTATTTCTCAAAAAACGTGATTTGGTTGATGGGATTTTGTATGATACTTATAAGAGCGATGAAATTGATATTCAAATATTTCTTTTTAGAGTGTATTCATTTGACTCCATAAGCGGGACCATCACCCAATAGCAAAGAATCTCCTGATTGTTTCATAGCAACTCTTTAACCTGAAAAAAATCCACATGTAGGATAGTTAATTAAAGCCTATGTGTGTCTTTAAGGCTTCTATTCGGTCCAAACTAGTGCTTATGAGTTTTATGACGAATAGCCTCCTAAGCTTCAACGATTGTATACATACTGAAAAGTAGCACATGTTTTTTCCTTTTTTATTATATCATTTTTGGTTGTTTCTATAATTTCAGCTGTTCTGAACATCATCATTCAAGCCCATTATAACTTAACTTCACAGGGGTTTAATGCAACACTAACCGAACCCGTGGATTCTGGTAGAAGGGTTGATCAGTTCAAAGAAATGGAGCCCAAACTGCACCCGGACGTAAAAGAATCTTTAAGAAAGCTGTGTGATGATCCAAAGACCACGGTGGTTGTCCTTAGCGGAAGCCACCATTCGATCCTTGATAAGGTTGTGTGATTTCTCCGCCACTCGACTTTTACATCATGAGCAAATGAAATCTTGCTGACTTGGTGAGAGTCTGCAGAACTTGGGAGAATTCAATATATGGTTGGCTGCAGAACATGGTGTGTTCTTAAGAACACCCAATAAGAAATGGATCAGAAACTTGCCAGAAATACATATGGATTGGGTCGATAGTGTGAAGGTGCATAAATCAATAAGTGTTTTCACGGGTTCAATCTTCAGTTAACTTGTTTAAATTCGATGTTGGTTTCAGCATGTCTTTGAGTATTTCACCGAGAGAACACCAAGGTCGCACTTTGAGCTTCGTGAGACGTCATTGGTTTGGAATTATAAGCATGCAGGTTGCCGCTGTGCCCACTTTATATTTAGGGGCAAGTTCATTTGAAAACAGTAAATATTTTGAGAACCGTGAGAAGTAAATATTCACAATGAATATCATGTATATTTATGATGAAATATAATGAATTTCCATGATATTCGTCATCATTATTATTCATGATGATGATTCATGATATTCATTATGAATATTCATTGATTCGTCATCATGATTATTCATGATGATGGTTCATGATATTCATTATGAACGATTCATGATATTCATTATGAATATTCATGATTTGTCATCATGATTATTCATGATGATGGTTCATGATATTCATTATGAATATTCATGCATCACTACAATAAAATCGGGTTTATATGACACCAGAAATTTGTAAGTGTCTTAGTAGATCGTTTTATAAGACAAAACACTTGTACATCCTATGTAAAGTGTTAAAATTAAGTTTATAAGATGTTTCTGGGTTTCTTAACAAGTTTTTTAGGACAATTTTGAATATTTCAATTTCTTATATAAACAAATGTTCTATAAAAAGATGCGTTCATAAGACAAATATCAAAAGTGTCCTATAAAAGAGCTAATATGACACTTTAATTTAAAAGTGTCCTAAAAACTTGTTAAAACACTCAAAAAAAAGCCGTATAAACTTCTTGTAGCACTTTTAAAAAGGACGTACAAATGTTTGGTCCTAAAAACTTAAATCCTATAAAACTATTTAGAACATTAAGAAGTTCCTGGCATCTTATAAACCTGATTTTTTGTAGTGTATATTCATTATGAATATTTAGTTTTCCGGTTCCCAAAAAATTTACAGTTTCTAAACGATATCCCCACACAGTGCTTCATATCTTTAGATCAACCTAATGTTTACATTATAATGACACTACGGACACTAGATGTCGAGTTTGGGAAGCTTCAAGCCAAGGACATGTTGCAGCACCTATGGACCGGACCGATATCAAACGCATCGGTAGAAGTGGTTCAAGGTGGCAGGTCCGTTGAGGTTCGTGCCGTTGGAGTCACCAAGGTTCGTCCTTTTTCCTTGTGCTCGTTTCTTTATGACGCGACTCACGAGCCATGTTTTTTACGGTCCCATTTTGTCGAAATTTAGGGTGCAGGAATTAAACGTATTTTAGGACAAGTCATACATTACAAAGATTTGAAGGAGCCGATTGACTACGTCCTGTGTGTAGGACATTTCCTTCCAAAGGTATATGAATGTGAACCTTTATGTTCTTTACAAATATTGTATGCATCATACATTTTTCGGGGGTTCTTCATAGAAATAACCAATTTACTCACCAATTTACTCTTTGGGTAGAGGTCTGCTCATATTCCACCCCACACCCCACCTTGAGGTGGAATATACTCGGCTTGTTTGGTTTATGATTGTTGTATACATGCGGTTTGTTATCTTTACATGTTATTACTGGTTTAGGATGAAGATGTTTATACATTTTTTGAGCCGGAGCCACAAACACCGGTCAGATCAAGTTTATCGAGTCCGGTTAATGGATCATCTACAGATCATTCTGTAGGAAGAAACGGATTCTCAGGACCACGCGGTAAAAAATCTCATCCATTTTCGGCTTCGGATGGTAACGATGCCTGCAACGAGAATGGTAACGGGAAAGATACGACACCGTCGATACTCGACCTCAATAGTAACAATTACTTTTCGTGTGCGGTCAAAAGAAAGCGGTCGAGTGCCAGGTATCTCTTAAGTTCATCGGCTGATGTCGTCTCTCTGTTGGAAAAATTGGCGGACGTTTCATCGGAGAGATGATCATGGTATACATATATATACACACCCACAAGTAAACATTGTGTGCATATAGAAATGTTTCGAGTCCAGGTAGGAGATGTAGAATACGGACACAGGGTGTATTACATACGTAACTCGTGCTGAGTCTCAATATTGGAACCACAAATGTCGTGAAATACGGTTTCATGGGACCCGCATGCTGTAAGACTATGTATTTTTGAAAGCGGCAAGTTCATTAGTTCGTAAAACGTGTATCTAGAACTTGTCGATTCGAACGTAAATTGCGTTGTTAGATTTTATTTCGATTGAAGTTTTGAGAATGCATCCTCTTAATTGTGTTGACACAACTCGACACGAGGGTGGCAACCACTGCAGTGTGGGTGTTAAAATTGCTTTGCGGATTGGTCTTTTTCAGGGCATTGGGCTCTTTCACTACAAGAAAAATGACCTTTAGAGAAGGTATTGTTTTGTACTTAAAAGTCTTAAAAGCTTGGGAAAATTGCATCAAAATGGAACAAACTTTCACCTTATTTCTATTTTGGGGAATCAACTTTCAAAATTATCATTTAGGGGTCTTTATCAAACTTTTTGTTTATTTAAGGGTCTGATTAACCTGTTAAATAGGTAACAGGTAATTTAATATGACTTGGCAAAAAAATTATTTAAATAAATATTACATGGAAATTATTTTTACAACTCATCATTATGATTAAAAGAAATTAAAATGCATCATGCCTTCACTTCACGTCGCCTACCTCTGCCTCTCCATCTTCCTTCAATCGTCTCCGACAGCAGCTGCCTATCGCCGTCGTCGCCCTCTCCAACAGCCGTCGCCCTCTCCGGGTCAGTTACTTATTCTTGATGCGTTCAGCCCATGTACAAACAAACCCTCTGTTAATGTTGAACTTCTTACCTCCAAATTTTGCGTAGCTTTTATCAACTCTCCTTTTTTCGTTGCAATGGGTTCCGTTTTAGCAATGTGAATTGTTATTGGGCATGTTTAGTTATTACCCATTTGGTTTGCAACTTGTTTTGTGGTGGGTTTGTGTGTAAAAAGGTGGAAAGGTTATGAATCTATATATATATTAAAGGAGAAACCAAGGTTGATGACTTGGCTTCTCCTAAAGGTTGGAAACTTATTTATCTTTTTTTTCATTGATTCTCCTTTAATCTTTTTTTTTTAATTTTACATTCTAATTTCTATAAACATTAATTATTCATTTATATTTGCATTTAACACAATCTTTTCATTTTCCCTAACTCTTCTTCATAAATTATTCATCATTCAATCTCTTTTTCTCGATCTCCATCACTTGATTTGTTTTTCATTTCATTTTTCTCCATCTCCATCACTTGATTTGTTTTTCATTTCATAAATTGTTATTTTTCAACAAATCTATTTTCAAGTTTATTTCGAGAAGACTAATTCAGGTATGCTTTCTTTTTTATTTTTTTGATATGACAACACTTTTATAGTTTTGATGGCAACAATGGTTCGATTAATCGTCTGATGATAGAATCTTGAAAGTATTACAAACCATGATGTAGCCTTAACAAATTTCAACATATTTTTGTAATGGTTATTTTTTTTTCAAGTACACTTTGAGAAAACTAATGTGTGTATGCATTCCTTATGACTTTTATTGAGATTTTTGAAGTTTTTTTGTTACAATTTTTCATGTAGCATCACCAAACTTCAACATGTCCTTTTTTAATGGTTATATTTTTTTAGGTTTATTTCGAGAAGATTAATCCGAGTATGCAACTCTTTTTAATTTTGTTAGGATTTTAGAGGTTTTTTTTTAAACTAATGTCTTCTACATTTTTCTTAAGTTTTTTTTTCCAATAGAACCAACAATATGTTTTTAGCAATTGTTTTAGAGTTTGGTTGACAACAACTATTCCTCATGGAATCTTGAGAAACCAAGTTTAATGAAAAACCATCTTTCATATTCATCTTTTATTTTCTCATTCTTATTTTATATTAAAATGTTTTCACATTAATCGTTAAAAGATTTCATTTTTGTAATTTAAATAATCAATATATATATATAAATCATTTCATATAATATAAAATTTAAATATCTTA
>NC_037537.1:10968675-10969966 GCF_001531365.2 Cynara cardunculus var. scolymus | reverse complement strand
TATGCGTTCATTTTTATTTTTGTTGGATTTTAGAATTTTGTTTTTTTTTTTACTTTTCTCTTCTATAATTTTCTTAAGTTTTCTTAATGAAAATGAGAGCTTGTTCTTGACAACACTTTTAGAGTTTTCATGACAATAATGGTTCGTTTAATGGTCCGACAATGGAATCTTGAAAGTGAGTAACAACACAATGTTTGCTTGGTGAATATTAATATTTTATGAGTTTATATGTAAAAGACAAATTGATATGTATTATGACTAAACAATCATAATACACCTTATATGATTATAATTAATATTTTCACATATTTTTTTATGATTTTAAACTGATCACAAAGTTTGATATAATAAAATATTGATATATAAGACTTATTAATCTCTCTCTCACACACACATATATGTATATATATATATATATATTAAAAGAACAACCAATAATGATAAGGTGGATTCATATATTAAAGGTAATATTGATTCTTATTAGTTTAATATATAAATGTGATCATCAACTCATTTAGCTAACTTCAATAATTTTAAAAAGGATTATTGTCACCATGCAACGCATGGTGTCAAACACTAGTTTAGGTAAAAAGATGACACAGGTGGAAAGGTTATGAATTTAGTTATTACCCATTTTGTTCATTCTATTGTTCGGTTATTGGAAATCTGTGAATTTGAAGAATTTTTGGGTTGTGTGTTGCATACGATACCGTTTTAATATACTATAATCTTACCTGATAAAATAGATTATAGTGTTGACTCCTACCGGTAAGCGCTTACCGGGTAAGCATTTGGGTAAACGGCCCCTACATGTTTCTCTTGTCTCTCCTTTGCAATGGTTAAACTGATGTTAAAGTCATATTATGTTGCTCCTTACAACCTGAGCATATACAACTGTACAAGATCTATTTTATATGAAACTGTTCATAAAATTTTAAAAACTTAATGAACAAATGAACTTGACCCAAGTAATAAAGTTGCATAAATTTTAAAAAGTTGCATAATTCCTTTTAGGTTGTAGAGCATAAAGCAACTACTTGGGCAATCTATAGAAGGCAGTCAAGTTCCAAAAAGTTTGATAGTACACCATCAAAATTACAAAGCCGGTTAAAGCCTACATGATATATAAAGAGGAGATGCATTATTTTCATGTGATTGCAATGTGTTTGCTACCATTATTTTCATATTGAGATTTTCAAAAAGTTTATTTTCAGATCCGAAGAGAACCAATATGAAGATCAATTTGGCTATAAATCATGGTGGCATGTTCCAAACAAATCCATTCTATTAT
>NC_037537.1:10966958-10968575 GCF_001531365.2 Cynara cardunculus var. scolymus | reverse complement strand
TTTCTTCTGTGAGCAGAGTAACTTCCTTTTCACATAATGAAAGTTTTTCTTTGAGATTTTGATGCTCCAAATGAAATGAGTCGAGATTTTCAATGATCTCTGTGAAAAAATCAAAAGAGTTAAAAGAGGAGGAAGTAGAAACCTCTTGATTCTTGCAGAGGAGTCTGTCTCAATGTCAGCCATCCCACAGAAGAGTTCATCCTCTGTGTCTGAGTCTTCCCATGCGAGAAGACCCTTCTGATCATCATCTTCAGAGGATTCGTCTGTTATTAGCTCACTGGATTGAGCTAGTAGGGACTTTTGTTGGTAGTACTCAGCCTTCTTTTTGTAGAAGGCTGCATCTTTTGGACCCCTCTGTGGTGCCCTTGGTCCTTTAGACCAGCAATCTGCAGCATAGTGGCCGGGTTTGCCACACTTGAAGCAGCCATCTTTGGGCTCTTATTTCCTCTGTTCTTCAACCCTCTGCAGGGGCTTCTGTTCCTTCTCTTTCTTCTCTGATCTCTCTCCTTCTGTGAAGCTTCTGCGATTGAAGCTTTTGAACTCCTTCCTTTCTCCACCCTTCCTGAATTCTCTTGTGATCAAGGCAAGAGTCTTCATCATCTCCTTCATGGAAACCTCTTCTTCCTCAGAACTATTGTCACTATCTGCAATCAGTACCACCTTATTCTTCTTCTTCTCCTTCTTTACCTCCTTTTCCTTCCCAGAACACCCGTCTTCTGCAACTAGAGCCAGAGGGCCGCCATAGTTCCTTTTCAATTGAAGAACTTGATACTCTTGGCTCTTGAGGGAGCCAAATAAGTCTGCTAATGTCCATGTTTCTAGATCCAGGATGGCCTTCATGGACATTGTGATATTCATCCATTCAGCCCCAAGGCTTTTCAAGAATAGTGAGTTATTCTCCTCTGTCGTTCTTGGGATGCCATACCTCTTACAGTTGTTGATTAACGTGTTTAGTCTAGAGTATGTATCCGACAGAGACTCGCCATCTTTAGCCTTGAAGCTGTAGTACTCGTCGATGCAAATTGCACGATTGTTCTTAAGCATTTTCCTTCCACCTTCAATTAGCTTTTCCAGTTCTGCCCAGATCTCCATGGACAGTTGACAGTGATCAATACACTTAAAGATGTCATTAGGAATTGCCATGATCAACAAACGTTTACATTTGTTCCCTAACTCGACGATAATCTTGTCCTCGTCGCTCCAGTTTGCTTCAGGACGCGGTTCGTAGTGCTCAGGTATTTCAGGTGTGGTTCCAGTTGCTGGAACTCTAGGAATTAGATTCATTGGGACGTAGGGAGGGTTGTACATGAACTCACAGATTCTAGGATGAATCCCTTCGAGAAAGTTCACCATTCGAACTTTTCACTGTGGGTATTCTTCGCGAATGAGTGTGGGAGGTTTGGACTGTGAACCAGTACTCATAAAGGATGTATTGGCTATATTTGCCATTGAAAGAGGAAGAATCAAAAGAAAAGTGAAGAAAATTGATAGAACAGTGAAAACAGGGTAACCTGGTGAAGAAGACGACTGTGTGTTCTAGAGCGAATAAGGATGAATACCAAAAACAGAATAAATCAAATTAAAATTTGATTCCTGCTCTGATACCAATTGTAGGAT
>NC_037537.1:10951136-10966533 GCF_001531365.2 Cynara cardunculus var. scolymus | reverse complement strand
GTCTTCTGTGACAGATCATCTTCTGTCAACACTTGCAGTATTACTTTTTCCATACTTTTACATTTAAAGAAATGAGAGCTAACATCGGTTATTGCGGCCTGCTGAGGGAGCTAGGGGATTGATTCCAACTCGCTCAGTTTCTACTCTGGCTGGTAATCCCATAATGGATATCAAAGTTTTCCTAAATTTCCCTATTTCTTCTGCCAATACATCTCTAGTTATAAACTCAGATTGCTGCCTCTGCTCCTGGTGTACATTTCCAAAAATAGATTCCCCTTGAACAGGGCGAATCTCAGCCTGACTCCTTTCCGGAATCCGACTCCTCCCTCGACCTCTACCTCTACCTCTACCCCTTCCACGACCTCTACTCCTTGAAGCGTAAGTTGGAGGATTAACAAGAGATTCATCCCTTTCTTCAGATGCAGGGCGGGCAGTTCTCTCTGATCTTCGTGATCGACTAGACATCTGCAGATATTTAGTATTAAATATCACGTATTCACATTCCCAAATATAATATGGTATCCGAGTATAGGTATGTACCTGTAAATTCATAATTACATTGGCCATTTGTAATTCGAATTCACCTTACATACTGCCCTCTTTAACCCATTATATTTTATTCCCAGTATTACTAATTATGTCTGGGACTCTTAACATGCAAATTATAGTTTAAGTTTAGGCATTATGCTTTGAATACCTAAATCTCTTAAACTAAGGCTCTGATACCACTTCTATAACACCTCCAAAGACCACATTTGCATTTAACACATATTTCATTACATAGAAATACATTTTTACATCACATGGTCCCACTAGTACAAGGATTCTTATATGTACAAAATGTACATATGAAAAATTCCAAAACAAAATCCTGTACTATCACATGTAAACAACATGTATTCTCCAAAATAAGTAATCTTAAGCAGATCTCCAAAAGCAGATATCAGGTTAGGAAAATAATCATATTTTTCCTTTCCCCTTATTATCCCTGGACCCCGTAGTTCCTGCACCGCATATTTTTAAAACAGAAAATGAGGGTTAAACCAGAAGGGTCTAATGAGTGAATCCCTTCTTTGCAAATGCAGGGTGATAAACACCAAATTATAATAAAATATCTTCGCTCAGGAATATTTTGCAATACAATCAAATAATGCAATCCTCAATGACATGAAAAATAGGATAAACTCAAGAACCTCAGTTCTAATTATAAAATACATCTGCTTAAAGATCCAACGTTCCCAATATGAAACAAATATTGTAACCAAAACTTCTTTGAATCATCAGACCAATCCTTTGTAAATATTAACTGAAAGATTTAAGGCAATACTTGCCCTTTATGACAAACCATTTTTCCCTTCTCAATAACATCTAAATTATTATTTCTAATAGAAATAATATCTCTAATTCATCAGGTCACAAATAAATGATGACTCAAAGTTATTAAATTCGATTAGTAACAATAATAAGAGTTATAATACTATCCATATATGACAATGCCTCTCTTATTCCAAGTACACCTCTCCTTAATATGTCACCCTTATTCTTCCATCAAAACAGGGCTACTTATCAGAACAGACAAAAGTCACCACGTCTGGGGGAACTACCTCTTAAAATAAGTTTCATACCAAAACAGACATATGTCACCATGCTTGGTAGAAACAGTTCACAAAATCCAATTCCATACCAAAACAGACTTACGTCACCACGCTTGGTATGAATGTTTTCCAAAATATAGTTTCATACCAAAACAGACTTTCGTCACCACGCTTGGTAGGAACATTTCCCAAAATCCAGTTTCATACCAAAACAGACTTTCGTCACCACGCTTGGTAGGAACATATCTTTTATTTAAAAAGATATAAAATACTCCTTTTTACAATAACATAATTAAACCCAATAATAGACATTATTAAATTCTATAAATGATTATGCTTTAATACTTGAAAATTTATCAAATATAAGTCACCCGGACAACTTATCCGGATAAACAACCAGGACAAGTCTTTGTCCGATTTATAAATCCGGTCAACACTTAGCTTTTGTCCGATATACTAATCTGGATAATGCTTGGTCGATTTTAAGACTAAATCATACGACCCCTCATCGATTTAAAACTAAACCGGTTAACTCATGTCTGGTTTAAGGTAATCCGGACAACACACTTGTCCAATTTACAATTAGTCCGTATGACCCTCAAGCGATTTAAGGCTTAAACCACATAATGTCTGGTCATGTTCATACTTCTCCGTTCAAAACCTTTATCGGGTTTATATATTTCAAGATTCCACTAACTCATAAAATTGCACAACACTTATCCGGTTTACAGTTAAATCGGACAACACGTGTTCGGTTTAAAAGTAATCCGGTCACCTTTTATCCGAATAAGACCTAAATCGCGCAACTCTTTTTAAAGACAATATGCAGTTCTTTATAAAACAATTATCCAAAGCTTTAAAAGAGATTTTTAGAAATACTCACCTTAAAGACAAAAACTCATATTTGAAGAAGATGAATGCGTGGTCAAAATATCACAGGACAACCTTCTCTCTAATTCTCTCAAAATTTCTAAATGACGCAAGAAAACTTTGTCTGATAACTCATCCCTTATATTTATACTTTCCCTACATGGAATGTCGGCTATACTCTCACCCCCACATGCATGCATATAAAAAAATCATGCATACATATAACTCATGCACACTTATGCATACATATTAATATTATGTATATACATATATATATATATAACATATATATCTATATATACCCACATAATATGCATATATCCCATGCATGATATACACATACTTACGTAATTAACCCATGTAAGCATGTATCCACATAAACAATTAATTCACATTATAAATACCTTGGGTAATAACCAAGACCCGGTTATCACATAAAGTTTTAGCATTTGTTGGGAAATGAGGAACCAATAGTAAATACTAGTCACCTTCTTGATATATGTGGATTTTTGGTCCAATGAAGTTTTTGAAAGGTGGTGGATGCATATGGGGTGCATGCCCATGCATAACCTCAAGCCCCTTTTTTATTCTCCTTAGTACTTCACTTACTATAAATAGTAAGGAGGGAGAATCTAAAAAGTTTTGGATACTAGTTTTAGTAAAAACGAAACACTGGCAAAAGACTTGATTGAAAGAAAGAAGAATTAGAGCTTCCAGTGAGGTCTTCGTTCTAAAGGTCAGTGTTACTTGGCTTTGATAATTTATGAGTTATTACCTTTCATATAAAAATTGCTTGTGTTATAATGTTAGTTATCATTTTACTAAGTCTGTGATGAAAGTTCATCACTCAAAGCTTCATCCGGATTGAGCCTTCATCGCTCAAAGCTTCATCTGATAAGACCCTTCATCGTTCAAGGTATTAACCGGATTGGACCTTCATCGCTCACAGTTTTGTCTGGATTGGGCCCTCATCGCCCACAGTGTTGTCCCATAAGGACCCTCACCGCTCAAAGTGTCGTCCGATAAGGACCCTCGTCGATCAAAGTGTTGTTCAGATGACCCTCATTGCTCACAGTGTTGTCCGATAAAGATGTTTTTGACCGATAGATGAAACGGTGGTGTAACCGCGATAGATAAAATGGCGGTGTAACCGCGATAGATGAAACGGCGGTGTAACTGCGATAGATGTTTGATAATTTATCATTAAAAATCAAGTATGAATTGTATTAGAGTATTACAATAGATTTTATTTAAAGAAGGAAAATTCACTCACTAGACCATTCGGTCTAACCATCAGTTGTTGTAATAATAGTATATTTTGCAGGTCATCAATAATCAAAGGATAAAGGCAAAGGAAAGATGTGACAGAATCATAGAAGAAAGTTTTTGTTATGACAATATTTTTGTTAATTCAGACTTTTGGATTAATTTTTTGTGAACACACTAAAAATGTTTGTAAATATTGGAACCTGATTTATGTTATAGCATGAATTATGTTCGGTAGTACTTTTGTACAAGGTGGGTTATTACATTTGGTATCAGAGCCTTAGTTTAAAAGATCTAGGTATTTTTCTTATAGTTAGACTTAAACTAGACACTTTAAGTTTGTGATAAAGGTTCCACTAGGATTTTGAACCTAGGAATGTGTTATAATTGGGCCTAAAGTTACGACAAGTATGGTAGATGTAGATTACATACGACTAATGTAATCATGTGTTTAAGGTGCCTGTTGGAACATGAACATATCATTATACAAAAATATGTGATTAATTGTATACATGTTGATTGTGGCAGATAAAGAGTTACAAGTTTTAAGTAAGATGGCAGATAATCCTATTTGTTCAGGGAGGAATGTACCTGTGAATTCTGAAGAAGGGAATATCGCTGGAAAAACTTCTACAGGCCACATAAGAGGTCGGGGAAGAGGAAACTTGAACACTGAAATAAATCCATAAATTGCTACAACTGTAGAAACAAGGAATCGAGGTCGGGGCCAAGGAAGAGGTGTTCAATAAAAAATTCATACAAAAAGAGAAATGTCAATACAAGAAAGTTCAACATCAGGTCGTGGAAGAGGTAGAACAAGGGGCAAAGGTCGTGCTTATAACCCTAGGTTTATTACTTAGGAAATGTTAACCGCTGAGCTAAAAAAATTTCAGGACAATCTGGTAAATCTGTTAGGGCGTTCCACTCAGTATAATGCAGAAGGAATGGTGAACCCAAATTCTTATGAAGAATTTGGGCCAAGTACACCGGTGACAACTACACCACCTACTTCATCTATTACCGAAGGGAGGCGATGTTAAAATATTTCTTGCATGCAAGATTCCTAAGTTTTCTGGAGAACGTGATCTTGTCAAAGCCATGTGTTGGCTTAAAGAAATCGAATTAAGTTTAAAGACTAGTAAAAGTGTGAAAGAAGATAAAGTAATATTTGTTGTGCCAAGATTAGTGGTCTAGTGCACTGTATTGGTGGGAAATCATGATGAGTTCAGATCCGAACATTTTGGAGACAATGTCGTGGGTAAGAATTTATAGCAAAATTTAAAGTTCATTATTGTCCTGAAGTTGCGGTCCAAAAGCTAGAAGATGATTTTCTTCTATTAGAGTAGGGCAACATGACGATGCATCAGTACACTGAGGTATTCATGCAACAATCTCGAGTTGCCTAAGACTACGTTGCTACTGAAAGCAGCAAAGTAAGGAAATATATTTGGGGTTTGGAGTCTAATCTCAGAAAGTTTGTAATTTTTAGAAACCCGGTTACATTTCAAGCTGCAGTTGATGCTGCAGAAATCCTGGAACAGGATATCAATCATCAACCACAATGAAAAGCTAAGGAGAAAAGGAAAGGGAAAGCAATAACAGTTGAATTATGTAGACCTAGATTTGTTGGAAACCAGAATCGTCCAACGTCAAAGTTTACTGATATGTCATAAAATACATCAAGAAGAATGTAATAATGACCAACGAACATGTTATAAATGTCAAGAATCAGGCCATATAGCTAGAGATTTCCGAATGGTATGAAGATGTTTTACATGTAATTCCTCCCAACATATTAATGATGATTGACCACAAGCTAAGGAACGGGGATCTGGTTCTGCTGGGGGACGGGGAACTGGTTATTTTGGGGGTTGAGGATCTAGTTATGCTGGGGATTATCCACCCAACTGGGGACCAATGTTTAATCGCAATGTTCCTAGCAGTCATGGAGAAATAAGATGTGGAGAGCAGTAGCTAGGGGACGAGCCTTTCAGATGATGAGAGGAAAGGCTGAAGAAAATCTTGAAGTGGTGACAGGTACATTCTTTGTTAATTCAGTATGTGCCAAAATCTTATTTGATTCCAGTGCAAATCATTCTTTTGAGTCTCCATCATTTGTTGAATGGGCATGTTTAAAATCTAAAGTATTAGATGAAGTATTCATAGTAGAAAGAACAAATGATAGTGAGGTATCAGTTAAGAAAGTTTTTGATGATTGTTCTATATCAGTAGAATGGTGTGAGGTACCCATCCAATTATTTCCTATGCCGTTAAGAGAATTTGATATAATTGTGGGAATGGATTGGTTGGCTAAAAACCAAGCCAATATAATTCATATAGATTTACCGGGGAAGGTACCGGTTATAATCTATGGTGATAGACGAGATCGTTATTCCAGCCTTGTATCCGTCCTAAAAGCTTGGAAGTATGTACAGAAGAGGTGTATCAGTTTTTTCACTTATGTCATCGATATAAAGAAAGAAAAGAATAAGATGGAGGATATTCCTGTTTTAAGTGAATTTCCAAAAGTATTTCCAGAAGACCTATCAAGTTTACCTCCTAATCGGTCGATATTTCATATCGAGTTGTTACCTAGAGTTGCGCCAGTTGCTCGTTCACCATATAGGTTAGCTCCATCGGAATTGAAGGAGTTAATATCACAACTAAAAGAGTTGCTGGATAAAGGTTTTATCCGACCGAGTACATCTCCTTGGGGTGCATCGGTATTTTTTGTGACGAAGAAAGACGGATCGATGAGAATGTGTATCAATTACCATGAGTTAAATAAGTTGACAATCAAGAACAAGTATCCTCTCCCAAGAATTGATGATTTATTTGATCAATTGACTGGGGTTAGTTACTTTTCAAAGATTGATCTATGATCCGAGTATCATCAGTTAAAAATACAAGAGGAAGATGTATCAAAAACAACATTTCGTACATGCTATGGGCACTACGAGTTTCTGGTAATTTCGTTTGGATTTACAAATGCACCAGCGGCATTCATGGACATGATGAATAAGGGGTTTTGTCCGTATCTCGATAAGTTTGTTATTGTCTTTATCGATGATATACTGATATATTCTTGATCCAAGGAACCACGTGAATCATCTGCGACTAATTCTAGAACTTTTAAAACAAGAAAAGTTGTATGCAAAGATGTCAAAATGTGAGTTTTGGATACGAGAAGTCCAATTTCTAGGCCATGTTATTTTTGAGGTGGGTATTAAGATAGATCCCCTCAAAATTGAATCCATCGAGAAGTGGGAAGCACCGAAAATACCAACAGAAATCATGAGTTTTCTGGGATTGGCGGGTTATTATCGAAAGTTTTAAACAAGATTTTTCTCATATTGCTACACCGTTAACCGAGTTGACGAAAAAGAATGTGAAGTTTGAATGGAAAGAGGTACACGCTGAGGCTTTTTAGATGTTAAAAGATAAACTGTGTGGCGCGCCAATTCTATCCTTACTTGATGGTAGAGATGGCCAAATGGACCCGGCCCGGCCCGTAACCACCGGAGGACCGGAACAGGGACCGGAGAGGGACCGGAACCGGCCCGGGACCGGTATGGACCGGTTGTGGACCGCCGGTTATGAACCGGTTATGGATTTTAACGTTTTTTAGGACCGAGACCGGTTAAGACCGGAACCGGTTATGTAACCGGCTATAGGACCGGCCCGGCCCGGCCCGCCCCGGTCAACAAAAGTCAACGTGTATATATATATATATATAACAAAACGTATTTATAAAATTAAACGTATATATATACATATATATATATATATAACAAAACATATTTTTAAACATATTTATAAAATTAAACGTATACATATATAACAAAACATATTTTTAAACGTATTTATAATAAAACGTATTTATATAAAACATATTAAAAATAACATATTACAAACATATTAATAACATATTAAAAATAAATACGTTTAATTTTATAAATACGTTTAAATATATGTTTTGTTATATATATATATATATATATATATATGTATATAAATTTATTAATTACCAAAAATTTGAAAAAAAAAATATTTTTTTTGCAAAGGACCGGTCGTAACCGGTTATGGGACCGGACGGCGTAACCGGTTAGGGGCAAGCTTGACCGGTTATAGTGTTTTTCATCGGAACTGGGACCGAAACCGGGACCGGTTATAGACGGTTTTTGTCCCGATTAGGACCGGCCGTAACCGGTTAAGGCCCGGCCCGGGACCGATTTTTGGCCATCTCTACTTGATGGTACAGAATATTTTGTGGTCTATAGTGATGCCCCGAAACTGGGATTGGGTTGTGTATTAATGCAACATGAAAAGGTTATTTATTATGCCTCAAGGTAGTTAAAGGATCATGAAAAGCAATATCCTACCCATGATATGGAGTTGGAGCTGTAGTTTTTGCTTTAAAAATATGGAGGCATTACTTGTATGAGACTAAGTGCCAAATTTTTACTAATCATAAAAGTTTGCAGCATTTATTCCATCAGAAAGAATTGAATATGCGCCAAAGACGATGGTTGGAGCTGGTTAATGATTATGACTGTGAGATCTTGTATCATCCAGGCAAGGCGAATGTGGTAGCTGACGCGTTAAGCCGTAAAGAAAAGAGTGATACAATTAAAGCTATAGCATTAAGAGCTGAGTTCTTGCCAAGCATTCACGAAGAACTGCAAAGATCTCAAAGCGAAGCTGTGAGAAAAGACAAGATCAAGCAAGAATGATTTGGTGGGGTGATATCTGATTTAGTAAAAGACAGTCGGAAATTGTTGTGTTTTCATAGTAAAGTATGGGTACCGTGCTATGGTAATCTCAAGGAACGAATTTTAAGTGAAGCTCACAAATCTCGTTTTTCCATCTACACGGGTACAAATAAAATGTATCGAGATATGAAACAATTCTACTAGTGGTCGGGCATGAAGAAGGATATAGCGAGACATGTTAATCAATGTATGACATGCATGCAAGTGAAAATAGAGCATCAACGACCCTACGATAAGTTGCAATCGTTAGAAATTCCAATTTGGAAATAAGATCACATTACTATGCATTTCATAACCAAATTACCGAGAACACCAGAGGGGTTTAATGCTATATGGGTTGTTGTGGATCGATTATCTAAGTCTACTCATTTCTTACTAATGAAAGAATCGTATTCTATGGACCGGCTAGCAAAATTGTATATTGATGAAGTGGTAACACGTCACGCTGTACCATTATCCATTATTACTGATCGATACAGTCGATTCACGTATATGTTTTGGAAGAGTTTCCAAAGAGAAATGTGTTCACAAATAAAGTTAAGCACGACTTATCAACCACATACCATTGGACAAAGTGCACGAACGATCCAGTCGCTCGAAGACATGCTTCGGGCATGTGTTATTGACTTTGTAGGATATGGGGTAGTCAACCTTTAATTGAGTTTTCCTACGATAACAACTATCACTTAAGTATGCAGGTGGCACCTTTTGAAATATTGTAGGGAGAAAATGTCGAACGTCGCTGTGTTGGAATGAAGTGGGAGAGAAATAATTGGCTGGACCTGATATAGTTCAGCTGACAACAGATAAGATTAATCAAATTCGTGAACGAATAAAAGTAGCCCAGGATCAGCAGAAAAGTTACGCTCATAAACGTCGTAAGCCGATTAAGTTTCAAGTTGAAAGTGATGCTGAAAGTATCACCTTGGAAAGGGGTGGTTCGATTTGGAAATAAGGGTAAATTGAGCCCAAGGTATGTTGGACTGTTTCCTATCATTGAACGAGTTGGAGAAGTGGCATACAAACTAGAGCTTCCTAGGGAATTAAGTGGTATTCATAACACTTTTCATGTATCAAACCTAAGAAAGTGTCTAGCAAACCCAGAAGTAGTTATGCCACTACCAGAAATCAAAATTTATGAAAGGTTGTGTTTTGAAGAAACTCCTGAAGCTATCACATATTTCAAAGTAAAAACACTGAGAAATAAAGAGATTGGGTTAGTGAAAGTTCAGTGGCATTTTTATAAGGGGTGGAAGCCACTTGGGAACCCGAGTCTAAGATACGAGTAAAATATCCTTATTTGTTTACTTAATGGAATTCTGGGACGGAATTCTTAAGGAGGAGATATTGTAATAATTAGTGTTCAGTTATAATTGATCGGGTTTCAAAAACAAATACCTATGGAAATTCAGGGGTAAAGTTTTTACATTTGTTTGAAAATGAGGGACCAATAGTAAATATTGGTCACCTCCGTGATGTATGTGGATTTTTGGTCCAATGAAGTTTTTAGAAGGTGATGGATGCACATGGAGGGTGCATGACCATGCACCGCCTCAAACCCCCCTTTTTTATTCTCCTTAGTACTTCACTTACTATAAATAGTAAGGAGGAAGAATCTGAAAAGGGACTAGCAAAAGACTTGATTGAAAGAAAGAAGAATTATTGCTTTCAGTGAGCTCTTCATTCTAAAGGTGAGTGTTACATGGCTTTGATAACTTGTGAGTTATTACGCTTCATATAGAACTGCTTGTGTTATAATGTTAGATATCATTTTACTAAGTATGTTATGAAAATTCATCGCTCAAAGCTTCATTCAATAAGGCCCTTCATCGTTCAAGGTATTAACCGGATTGGACCCTTATCGCTCACAGTATTGTCCGGATTGGTCCCTCATCGCTCATAGTGTTGCCCGATAAGGACCCTCACCACTCAAAGTGTTTCCGGATTGACTCTCATCGCTCACAGTATTGTCCGATAAGGATGTTTTTGACTGATAAATTAAATGACGGTGTAACCGTGATAGATGAAATGGCGGTGTAACCGCGATAGATGTTTGATAATTTATCATTAAAAATTAGGTCTTAATTGTATTAGACTATTACAACAGATTTTATTTAAAGGAAGGAAATTCACTCATTAGACCTTTCGGTCTAACCCTCAATTGTTGTAATAATCTATTTTGCAAGTCATCAATCATCAAAGGATAAAGGCAAAGGAAAGATGTGATAGAAGAAAGTTTTTGTTATGACTAGATTTTTGTTAATTCAGAGTTTTGGGTTAGTTTTTTGTGAACACACTAGAAATGTTTGTAAATATGGAAACCTGATGTATGCTATAACATGAGTTCTGTTCGTTAGTACTTTTGTACATTGTGGGTTATTACATAAAGGGAAGTTGGAAGTGTTATAACTTTACATCTATTATTTGATGAACACAAATTTTGTAGAAGCTGTGAAATACATGAGCTGTGAATTTGTTATATTCAAGTCATGTAATTTGTGAGAAAATGTTTGTTGTAACTTTTGACAACGATGTGTATATTTGGGACTAGTGTGTATTATTTGAATTTCATGTTAAATGAAACATGTATGTTTTATGCAAATATGGGATGGGGTGTTACAAAAAATAAACAATTTTTTGATATGAAGCCAACAATATGAACTCAAAGTAATAAGCAATATCAACATGACTAGCAAGTGATCTATTATCACAAAAACAGTAAGGAAACTCACTTGAGTTCCAAGCCTAAAATGCACCCTTAGGCTATTATTAAACCAACCGAGCACCTGAATTGAGATTACCAAAAGACGGGTTATTACTTCTATTATACCCTATAACGGAATACAATAACTCCCTTAGATGACAACCTAAAATGCAGCCCAAACTACTTCTCTGTCAAAAGTCAAAATTTGAGATACAGTGGTTACGAGACCTGGCACGTGGCCAAGGTCATGGGACAACCTGCGGAACTCACTGCCCCTGCACAGTTCTTGCTCGAGATTTACAGCTCCATTTCTCAAATTTGTAATGATTTCTACTAACATTAAGGTGCATAGATTCACAAAATAAAAGATTAATCATTCCCCAACACTTCTCTACTCTCATCCAATTAAAGAATTTAAGAATTCTTAACCAAATGATGAAATCAAACAAATCTATAAAGGGTTGGATCAATTCCAACCCAAACACCATGGGAGATTGATTAAGGATCCCTCATGAAACCCAATATTGAAAGGATTTCATTCCATATTATCTCTTTCTCCCATAAAATTTCCCAACCACAATATAGAGTCTAAAACCCTAAATTAAAATTCAACCACAATTAAAGGAACATAAGAAAGGATGAAGTTTGTACTAGAATTGAAGATCTCAGGCTTGTTACTCTTCATTCTTCGAGATATTTCTTCTTCCCACCAATTTTCTCTCCCAAGCGATCACATACTCACTTCATTTCAACCGATCACAATGAGGTAAAACTTGAAGACCCATTCATTTAACTTAATATTTACACTCTTGCCCTTGCACATAGACCACAATTCAACTTCATCCTCCATCGTTATTTAAATACCCAAAAGTATGAAATTGGGTTATTACGATTATCTTGAGGATTTTGACTTCGACAAGTTTTACCAATATGCTAATCAATGGTTGTTTGTATGGATACCAAGTTCAGCATTTTCTATTTGTGATCTGGGAATGAAATAAAGATACATGAATGGAGTTGTGTAGGCGTTGGTTTTTTGTTGGCCGCTTTCTTCTTGTGGTTTGATATTGCTTGTCTCTTTGATTTTGTTGTCTATTTTGGCTCCGAGTGGTACTGCTTCTTGCAAACCTTATATTTTGTTTTTCTTCTCTAATCTAATCCTTTTTTTTTATAATATATTGTTGGTTTTAAATAAACAGAGTGAAAATGAGAGGACAATCGGGTAAACATTATTCAATCCCTTTTGATGCGTGATAAAAAGCACACAAACTTGTTACGCATCACTATATTTTAAAAATTCATTTTTAGTAAAGTTTATAAATATTTAAAACACCCCCAAACTTTGTAGGGGTGTTATGATCATTTAAGATCAATTCAATTGAAGTTTGAAGGACTAAAATCGGACGAAAAATTATGGAGTAACCAAATTGAAACATTTTTAATAGTTGATCGTTATCTAATGTAATTTTACTTTGTCAAATAAATAAATTTTACAATTTGTCTTATATTTCTTACGCTATCAAAAAGACGAGAAATGTTCATGACATCTCTTAGGGTGCGTTTGGTTTGCAGGAATGGAATGGAACTGGATTTAAAATCCATTTCAATCTTGTGTTTGGTTTGTAGGATTGGTAGGATTTAAAATCATGGGATTCATTTACAATCCCGTGACCGATGGATTTTAGAATCCTTTGGAAGCACATGGTTTTTTAAAAATCCATTCCTGTGGGATTTGTTTTGCCCTAACTCACGTCTCCATCGCATCCTCCATTTCTCCTCCATTTTCATCGCTCACCGTCTCCTCCACCCTCCTCCGTCGTCGTCTCCATCGATTGAGCACACTGTGGTCGTCTCCAGCTCCGTAGCTTTCTCCCACGGTGGTCGTCTCTGTCTCCATCGCTTTCTCCCACCGTGGCCGTCTCCATCTCCGTCACTTTCTTCCATGGTGGTCGTCTCCATCGCCGAACCTTTTTCTATTCTCATCAATTTCTGCTTATCGAAGACAGGTAGGATTTAATGTTTCCGATTTCTACTTGCTTCGACTACGACTTCACAATACGATTTCTGTTCCGATTTGTACTTCTATTTCTGCATATTGTACTTCGATTTCTGCATATTCTGTTCCGATTTGTACTTACAATTTTTGCATCAATAGAACTTCATGTCATAGCTACACAAATAATTACTTAATAACAGCCTCAACAAATTAGAATTCTACAAATAAATATGCATTTTGGATGAAAAAGTTTGATTGTTAACAGATAGTTTTGAGAAAATGAAAGAGATTTGGTGACTAAAATAATTACAAAAGAAAAAAAAATCTCAATTCAAATCCTGCAAACCAAACATGATTTATAAAGGAATGGATTTCAAATCCAATCCAAATCCTGCAAACCAAACACAGGAATGGATTTTAAATCCAATCCAATCCAAATCCCTCCAAATTCAAATCCCTCCTGCAAATTCAAATCCCTCATAAACATTCTTGCAAACCAAACGCACCCTTAGTTTAGCTAATGAAAGACGCATACAAGATAGGGAAACCTCATACATTAGTCTCATTTAACAAATGTTGAATAATTCATACCTATCCTTGTTGTATCTTAAGACTAATTATCAGGCAATATGACAATATAACATATATAATTGTAGTGTGAATAACATATATCATTACTTAAAATCAGATAAAACATAAACATGTTAAAGCACACATATTCAATCATACCATATTTTCTTCACAGAAACATGTATGCAAGGAAAATTTTGGTCGGATTTAATGTGACTGGCATAAACTTAAAAGTTAGATGACTTTCTTTGACATCTTTTCCGATTTAGTGATCTCTTTTGAAACGTTTTACAAATTTGATAACCTTGTTGGATAGTATCCTAATTATATGTGTCTATCAATAATCAATATGAAATATCGATGAGACGGATTATAATATACAAACTTATTTGATCTATTATAATATCTAATGATTAATTAAAAAATACTTTATTTAATAAAATACCAAGTTCTACAATGAATGAGATACAATATAGGGGTCAATTAGATGATCACTAAAGAAATATTTAGTTTAAATTATATCTTAAACTAAATGTTAAATTATTTTGAAAAGAAAAGGGAAAAACAATATTGTATTAGAGTAAAGGTATATTGATTCTTTTTGGTAATCATTATGTTCATTTTTTGTTTAAAAACCCAAATCAAATCAATCATCATATATAGTAAATTGGTGTAGCACATAATAAAAAATAATAAAATCAAATTATTTCAAATTAATATTTGTTTTTATAAATATTTTGATTTTCTTTAATCTAAAAGCAAAGATTATAATATATGAACTCTATCATCTTTTATAAATATCACGATCATAATGAATGAATGATGGTCATCGTCTAAAAATATAACGATTGTTTTATAATATAAGATTTTTGTTATCGGAATTTGAAAGTCCTCTTAAAGTATATATGATATATATATATATATATATATATATGACGAAAAGATTTTTGTTATCGGAATTTGAAACTCCTCTTAAAGTATTTTAAGATATTATTTCACATATGTTTGTGTTCACCTTGTGAAAAGATCACATGTGAAGGAAAAAAAATGGTTCACCTAGTGAAATAAAAAACACGCCTAATAAAAAATATTCACATGGTGAAACAAATACATGTAAAACTATCATATTATGAAACAAATATATGTGAAACAATATCTTAAATCCTAGTATTTAATGAAAAAAAAATATAATGTAAAAAAATCTTTTTGTATCATACTCTTACGGGTTTATAGCATATTTGTTATTCTCATTTGATTTGACACTTTATATCATATACATATTTGGTATAGCTTTAAACCCTTAATCTTATAGAGGTTGGGTTATATAAAGAGATTATTTTGAAACTTGACAACAAGATTGGATGGTATCTTGATGATTGATGCATGTTTTGTCAAATAAATATCACTAATTAACTATTAGTGTTGATAATGATGAGACTAATATTACAAAACTCACCAATTGTGGGCCTAATCATCATAATATTAAAAAAAAAAACAATGCAATAACATTTCAACCACTAAATGTATAATTTAAAATATATTTCATTTTCAATGACATTTTTTAAACTTAATTATAAATAAAATAAAACTATTGTTTCTTGTGCAATAATTTGATGAGGGGTAA
>NC_037537.1:10932811-10951101 GCF_001531365.2 Cynara cardunculus var. scolymus | reverse complement strand
TATATATATATATATATATATAGCTAGAACAAAAAAGTTAATATTTATATATTGTTTGACATGTCATCATAAATATTTTATCGAAGTTATTGATTGAAATATTAAAATAAGATACCATCTTTAAAATGGATTAAAGTATCATAACAACAATGACAATAGATTAAAGAAGTGCCACATCATCTAAATAATGACATGAATATCTAATGTCATTATATAAAAGTATTCCTTTTTATAGGTATTTAATATCGTATATATGTGAAGTAATGTACATTGTAGGTTTTATAATTCCTTTATAAACAAATGATTTTACTTGTATCATGTTGGAGCATCAAAGGATTTATGTTCGTATGTGCTCATGTATGCATACATGTATATATGATGTATGTATGTATGTATGTATGTATGTATGTATGTATGTATGTATGTATGTATGTATGTATGTATGTATGTATGTATGTATGTATATTATAACATGTATGCATGAACATCTGCTAAGACCAATCATAATTCTCTATAGACCAATGTAAAAGCGTTGGTCAACTTTTCGTGAAAAATAACAATAAAATTCAACTATGTTTTGCTCATCAACCAATTTTCTATAGAGGTCAACGATGATAGTCTTAGTGTTTAAGGAGTGGTGAGCTTTTGGTTAATTATAAATGTAATATTATTTACATCAAGCATGAATACTAGTTGAATTTCTAAAACTAAATTCACATGTGAATTAGGTCTTCATCCATCTTGAAACATCTATAAATGTTTTTTTCATAAATTTTACCTATGATTTAATCCTTATAGTTAAGTCATTATTGTTCTTTGTAACTTTACTCCATCAAATCACATTATAATTTATAGAATAAATCATTTTTTCGGTATAGTTAATAAGACTATCAACTCGATTATTCATATAACATGCATAATACCTTGCTTAAAAGTTATTGTTTAGTCTGAGTTCTACTCTCAAATTATTAGTTACATTTAAAGGAAGGTCGTTGTGATAATTGGGTTTATTTGAGTAAAAGATTGAGGTTGTTATTAAAATTGTTTTGAAAAGTTTGGGTGGTTTTTGTAAAGTTGTGAAGTTGATGGATGTGTTTTAGAAACTTGTCTTAAAATATCTCACTTACCATCACCTTATTCTTTTAAAAGAATCTATGGACGTTCTTGTGCCATCTTATTTTCCTTTTTGGGAAATTGAAAACAGATAAAAGAAAAGAAAGCTTCTTTGGTGGTTCTTGGGTTTGAACAAACAGAAGAAAGAAAGAAGAAAGTTACGTGATTTTTTTTTTACTGAGTACCATTTCTAAACATGTATTTTATTAGGATTATACTTGTGTATTTTCTCTTCGTACATATTTCCAATATCTAATTCAACTATTCTTCAAAAAGTTATTATTACGTCTCTAAAATGAAAAATCATTTTTGATGATAATACGCTTGCTAGTACTCAAATTTGATTTATGAGCTTATTTGAAAAAATAATTATTTGATTGGTACACATTTCTTCATTCTTTGACTGTATAAATCTGTAAACTTGTTCTTACAGATCTTCGTTCATTTCTCCCAATTTATCTGAATAATCTGATTTGTGCATCACTCCTTATTTGATCATGTTATTAATTGTTACATTTTTTTCATTTTTCTTGATCAATTTCATCTGATCAATTGTGCATAATTGTAATAATATTTTTGATCAATCATTTGTGATCAAATGAGCTTATATTGTTAATTTTAGGAGGGACTGAGTGCTTAACAAAAATACCTCTGTGGACTATCAGAATCGATAGCCTTACCCAATAGGACATCCATATCTGAGTGAACTAAAATGAAAAATGGGTTTGTGTGCAGAGCTGAAAATGTAAATGAGATGGATAATTGAAGTGAGTTAAAAGAATTGATAAGAGTTGTGTCCAGGATTAAAAGATTAAAAGAATCTTGATCTATCTACTATAATCCGGGATACCACACAATCTATTAGTTCTTAATTCTTTGGAGACTAATATTGAAAAAGGCGAAGCCCAAGCCAACTCTTGTTAATAACCCCACCAGCTACTCATATATCTCTTAAAAGATAAGTGTTTCAATAACACTTGGGGCATGCAACTCATAATCTATCGGTTTCTCATTTGAAGATAACTGATATTGAAAAAGAAGGAAATATGTCCCTCCTTCAAGTCTTGTTGATCACAATTGAGTCTGATAAATTGGTGTAGTCCACACTATTTATCTTTTTTAGCCTAATTTGAAATATTAGTTGCATTATCATTTCTTCACTGCACAAATTTACAAAATATTTGTTATTTTGTCATAACATTCATAGATACGCTTTTTAAAGTTATCAATGATTGAATGGAAGTCCTGGTGAGATGAACATTAAAAAGTCTCATATATAAAGTGCATTCGTTGTAATGAATATATTTATTATATTCACAGGTCAATCTTTTTATAAAGATTGAAAACAAATTCATATGTTGAATCTTGTTCTTTCCCTCACCTTCATAGTTTGAAAAGATTATGAGTGAATTTAAAAAGATTTGCTTAACTTTATATGAATTGACGACATTCCTTAAAGTTCATTTATTTCGGTGTATAATGTAAATGCTCCTCATTTTCATCATAAGGGGGAGCTTATATTGAAAATAAATGAAGATTTCTGAGTCAATTTCTGAAGATCGGGAAAGGTGTTCAAAGTTTCAAAGAAGTTGATCAATTATTGATGATAATTGCTGAAGATTATTGTGCTGCAATGCTTAAGGGGGAGTAAATCTGAACATTTTTTCTTTAAAGAAGTTTACTGTTTCTTAAAAGGGGAGATCATTCAAAAGTTGAATCCTTATCAGATTATAGGGGAGATAAAATCTTTCAGTGCTGGTCAAAAGGATGAGATTATCTAAAAATTTGTTCTTTTAAAGGGAAGTTATTTGGGGGAGATTGTTAAAGATGAAGATTGTTAAATGTTTTGAAGATCATATCTTGAAAAAATCAAAGTTTCTAAAGTTTTATGAAGATGTTGTTGTTTGGACTTGAATCCGAAGGGGGAGATTGTTGGAACAGAAATATTGTATTCAAGTCCTTGTGCTGAAATGGTTTTAAAAGCTTTGTAATAGTTAGTGGTTATGTTTCCTTTTATAGTAAGGTAGTTAACCTTTCCTTTTATAGGTGCTCCTATAAATAGTAGCTAGAGTTAGTTTGGTTGGTTGGCGGTTAGACATTGACATATTCAATCATTTATGCATATTGACAGTTTGTATCCAAGAACCTGTATTCATTATTTGAGGAATTGAAGCTTGTCGACCTATTGAATATCAATCTGTTCTTGATCATTTTCTAATTGAATTGTTATTAGACTTGATAATCCGGATCACAGATTGGAATAAGGGTGGCATAATCAGAAGAGGTGTCCAATTGAAATAAGGGTGGCATAATCAGGAGAGGCGTACAATGAGATAAGGGTGACATAATCAATTTTCTAGAAATGATGATCTTTTGATCATGGGTTAATGTTATCGCATCATTGTAATGCGATGAGATTAGTTGTCGCATCAGTATGATGCGAGGAAGTGTGGTTATCGCATTTGCTTGATGCGAGGAGCTATGTTATTGCATTCTTATGGTGCGACATCTGGGATTTATCGCATATGTTGGATGCGATAAAGTGGGTTATCGCATCCTTGAGATGCGAGGAATTAAATTCTCAAGTGGGGTTATCGCATGTGTGTGACGCGATGAAAATGTATTATCGCATTAATGAGATGCGACGAGTTGGTGTGTTATATGTTTGATGCGACAATTTTGGTATCTCATGGGTTTAATGCGATAAAAGGGGGTTGTCTCATCTATATGATGCTGCCAAAAGAGGTTTGATTTCAATCAATGATATTTGCATATGGTCATTTCAAAGATTTGGTTTTCTGAAGATGTTTTGGTGGTTTTCACTTTGTAATAGCAATCAAGAGAATTATTCACTAGACCTTACAGTCTAACCTTCGTTTTGTTTTCAAATATGTGCATTGCAAGTCGAACACATGTGGAAGGTAAAGGAAAGAGAAAGATGTAAAGCGATTTGTTAATGCTTTACATCTGTGCATTTTTGGAGAAGCTGAGTTTTACATGTACTTGAGAATTTGTTATATTCAAGTCATGTACTTTATGTGTGAGCAAAACGTTTGTAGCTAACTTTTATATGTAGCAATATGTGTACATTAGGACCAGTGTGTAATATTTGTATTTCATGTTATATGATATATGTGAGTTTTATACAAATATGGGATGGGGTGTTACAGTCACAAAAAAAAAAGTGAAGCAACTCATATAATATAAAATAAATATTGATTATAAAAATTCTGGTTTCTGAAAAAAAAGTTGTAAAGGGGTTTTTTTTGCAACATCCGAGTGATTATTTTCTTTAATGATATTTTAAGAAGAACTAAAATAATTGAATTTGGGACCTATAATACCACATGCAATAATGCTATGAGTAGGCTGCAACTACCTTTTTGTTAACTTAGAGGAGCACAGATCAATTTAAAATGGGTGCACATATAAGACCTCTATTTTTTCTCATGGTGTCGAGATGATACTGCGGGGGCATGTGCACCCCTTAACCCCTGGTGGCATCATGCCTAGACTGATAAACTACAGTCGTTAGACATTGAATTTGATGTAACATCTTAGGTTAATCCCACATCACCGATGAACAAGGAGAACGTTAGGTAGGCATGATGAACATGTCAAAAATATAAGATTTGGGGGTGGGGGTGGGGGTGGGGGGGTTAACAACACATCCCATGTTGATGGACAATGGAATTTGTGAGCCCATTTGAGCACGTTGGGGGATTGTGACAACACCTTCCACATACATAAAGCATGAGATTTGTGAGTTACTTATAAATCCTAATTTATAAGTATCAATAACTTCCATAACTATTATCATTAAAGGTTATTGCACTAGTTATTGCTTTGAGCTACGGTATTACAGTTTATGAGGAAAATATGACACCATAAAATATGTTATAACTCGTGATATTTTATACAAAATTATGAAATATAATTTAGTATATTCACATAAAAGATGCACAATATATTCACAATCATTTTTTAACTAATATAAAACGTATACAATATTGAACCTCTTATGAGATTCAATATTTGAAAAGGTATAATTAAATATAAATTTTATATAAAGTAGGACTACAAAAACATATATATTTCTAGACATTTAGGAACTAGATATAACGTCTATACGTGTTATAAACTTAGCATTCCAATTTCTAGATATACTTTTAAAAACATTCAAGGGATGTTTTTGGTTGGCAGAAAGTTTTTGAAATGTGTCCAAGGAATTGGAAGGAAACCTGTTAAAAAATTAGAATCTTTCTATTTAATTCACATAACATAACTTTGAAAATTGTAATGAAATAATGATAAATAACCAAAATATCCCTTTATGATATTTTCGTATTTTATGCTTAAATTATAAATAATATATAAGGATAAATGAATATTAATATTAACTAGTAGTGGTAGCGGCGTTGGCAATGACAGAGGAGACATCGATAATGTTGGTTTGGAGGTCTTGATGGTGATCATGGCGTTCGTGTTGGCGATGGTGACAACGTTGGGGTACCATGGTGGTGGCGACGATATTGCAGGTGGTGGTTGTACCGAGTGACGAGGGGTGGATAGTGAACTGGTGGTGGTATTGAGTAGAACTGAATTCAAATGTTATCTTTACCTTTTTTAAAATTACATTATAAATCAATGATATCGGGCGAAGAATTAAACTCAGTCATCGACTACACAGAGTACAATAATTTAAGAGAATCCAATCCATTTAAGTCACGAATCAAACATACCCAATAATTCATTCCATCAAATTCCTTCAAATCCGACTAATCAATTACCCTTTTGAGTTTAAAAGAAAATACCAAATTCAAAATTTGAAAGACACAATTTGGAATGATTAGGCTCCTATGGGGGCCACTCATGTGTGTATACTAATACTATACATACATAGGGATATATATATATATATATATATATATATAAGTGTTGCTTTTGTGTAAATAATTGTTGTGATGATGATGATTGGTTTATGGCATAATGTGTGGAAAGACTATTAAATGAAAGAAAGAAGAGTAGGTATGAATGATGGTGTCATGTAACACTAGAAAAATACAAATTATATGAGGATTTGCATGGCCCCATCTTGATTTTTTATGTTTCCTCTTTCCCATCTATACTCCCCTCTATTTTCCAATTATTCACCTTTTCTTCTATTATTCATCAAATTTAATCGAATCCCCACTTGGGTCTTCGATTACGACAAGTGTCGATGATCCAAAAGGCGATCGCAATCTACCTATTTTCTGTTTTATTTTTGTTTTCATAAATTGGTTTTGAAAAAGAAAAGGATTAATAAATGAAATATGATAATGGTTTATGGAAGTAGGGTCTTTTGTCATTTTATTCAAGTGGAGCCCACAATAAAATGATAGGTATAGGCAATAGGCAATAGGCAATAGGCATAGGCATAGACATAGAAAAGCACAAAACACTCATAAACAGAGGACAGTGATGTAAATTTGCTTTCCAGAAAATTTAATTTGCTTTTCTTTCTTTCAACTTTATATATATATTATATTCCTCATAGGGGTTGCAATTCCATTTTCGTCCCCCCAATAACCTTTTATAATATATATATATATATATATATATATATAAAAGAAAGAACTGATTAGTTTTTTTTGTAATTATAAGATTTAATTTTAATTATAAATTAATAGATAAATTAAAAAATTTATAATTTTGATAATTTTGAATTAAAATTTTAATTCAATAACATTTTAGGTATTTTATCTCTTCTATCTCCGTCATCCGTCCTCTGATGATACCATGTAGAAAATTGATGTATTTACATCAAATAACTATTTTATGATCATTTACAAAAGACATATTTAGAAGTTTTATATTAAAAAGTCAATACTTTTTTTAAAAGAGGTCAAGTTTACTTATGATTAGTAAACAATATGTTAGCAAATCAGTACTAATTTAGATAGATTTCAATTAAATGTGTTTTTAAAAAGTTTGTTTCTTCAATAAGAATTAAATTTAAAGTACTTGAATTTTTTGTTAATGTAATTTGTTTTTTGTTTTTTTTAATCTTAACTTTTACTAAAAACAAATTAAATGCATGATTACGTCTTGACACAAGTTAGAAAAAGTATATGGAAAATTAGAAACCGGAGCAAGATTCATGCCTTCAATTGCATTTGGTCTAAAGTTGCGACTGTTGATTAGAGAATATTATAATATTGTCCCAATGATGTATCACAGTTGGTTCTGAGATGGTATACTTACATAATATTAACAAACTGAAAATGAACATGGGTTTGTTTTTTGACATGACAACAGTACAATTTAAAGCAATCGAAGTAAGAAAATAAACACATTGAAGTCGGGGGTCCAAGTGGCTGTGTAAATTAGGACCATAACGTACTCGACTTTTAGTCAAAACTAAATCAAAGACTATAATTGAATGATTATGTTGGAACTGTTCTTGTTTAATAAATGGTGATGTTGATGTTGATATTCATTTTCTATTAATCTCGTTTAATCACATATGACAAAAAAGTTAGTGTCAAGCAAAAGAGATTGAGATACGTTAAAAAGTATATGGAATATGGGTTTGTGTTCATAGTCAACGCTCTTTTGCAGGAGTAAATTTATACGTGGGCATACAGTTGCCCGTGCTACAACTTTACGGTTCCGTTGTTGTAGGGAAAAAGTTACGTTACTAAATGGTATCATCATAATGTTGCTATATAAACCTCGTCTAGGTCAATTTACAGCATTTAAAACGTTAAATATGCCTCATCTACATGAGTTTTATCATATAAGAGAATACTATTGCAAATCTTTAGAATAATGTATCAATTAATCTTTAAATCAATTGTGAGTGATTGTTTTAATACTTTACCAACAATCACGTCAAATACTGATTAATACTGTCTCCTATCTTTAAGTCAATTTTAAGTAACCATTTTTTATTCTGGTCAAGTGATTTTTTTTACTGATATTTTATGTACAATGAGATAATAATTTTCTTATTACTGAAAAAGACAGATAAATTATAGCCATTAAATTTGATTCATTTACTTAGAATAACATACTTTCATTAATATGAAAACATTAAAAAGGAACATGGAGTTTGTCCTATGACACAAATTAATTGACCATGTCAACATTTAAAGCAATTGAAGTGAATTAGGAACACATGGAAATTGGGGGTCCAAGTGGTTATGTAAGTTAGAATCATTATGGACTTTGATTTTGGTCAAGACCAGGATTGAATGATTACTAGTGCTTTTATTTTTTAATTAACTTGTTATCCAACCTATTATGAGAGCCGGCTAATCCCAAGATGACTACCTGTTTTGCAGATAGTCCGGAGTCACCGCATTTGAACCTTCATGGCCACAAGAGAATTTTTATTCCTCCTTAAATTCGAACCTGGGACCTTCAAGTACTTTTGACCTTTGGAGTCAAGCTCAAACCAATAAGACACCACCCTTGTGGTTAGTGCTTTTATTTTTTAACTCATCAATCATGATATTTATCTCTATATTTTGTTAATCTAGTTTTAAGAAACTGAAATCAACCAGATGCAAAAAGAATCAAGTATAGAGAACAGAGAACATCAATTCGTGTTTAGAGTTAATAGCATTACAGGATCGGACCTATATAGATGTAATCATATTTATTGCAGTCGTTATTCATACAATTTAAATTAAACTGTTCCGGATCAACCTAATCTTATTTGACCCTGTTTGGCATGCACTAAAATAATTACTTCTTAAACCAAAATCATTTTTACCCGTTAATTGTATGATGAGTTAATTATGTCATCTCTAAATATGAGTTTTATAATCCAAGACAATAAATATTACAAACCTTTAGCATAACACATTGATTTGATGCACAAAAAAAAAAACAGTTGAATCAATTGTGAGCAATCGTTTTCATACTTCATAACTTGTCAAATACTGACCGAATATCTTTGTTTTAACATAAAAAATCTAAATTTTATTTACATGTGTTACTTATTGATGTGTCTTGTCATTGTCACTTTTAACTATCCATTTCTTATTTTGATAAGAGTAATTTTTATCGGGAAATTGACTTAAATGGTCATCCCACTCATTTAAATTGATCTTTTAGCAATTACTCTCACGAGTTTATCCATACGTTACTACATCCGCAATATCCACATTTGCAATATTAAGGAACTGGCTAAAAAAAAAATTCAAATTCCACCAGGTTAGCAATTGTGATCGTTGTAATTGCGGACCTAGGTTGAATCTGATAATTTTTTTTGTCTTTCAGTCAGGTTTGTAATATTTGCGGATTGCGGATATAATGACATTTGGATAAACTCATAAAGAAAATGATTAAAAGACCAATTTAAATAATTTTCTTTTTAATATATTCCTGTCCCATGAGATTTATAACGTTTACTTTATTTTCCTTTCTATTAGTAAAAGAATATATAAAGTAATTTTGGTTAATCTATAAAAATAAATGTACTTGAATTATATTTTTATCTTTTAACACCTCAAATTAAAAAAATTCTTCAAAGCTCAATCAATTACTTATAGTTTCTTAGGGGCGTTTACTAACTTACCCGGTAAGCACTTAGCACTAAAATTCAACACTATCATTTACTTACTAGATAAGATTTTAGTCAACAAAAACGGTTTTCTATGCAACAATTTAGCCAATAAGAACTCACTGTGTTAAGAGTCATTGTCCTCACTTATCGAGGAAGACTCTCGGTCTTTGTCTCGCTCTTACTGGGTAAGATTCTTGGTCATTGTCATATTCATCCGGTAATATAATATAACTTGGTAAGCGCTTACCCGAGTAAGCATTTAGTAAATGGCCCCTTAGTCGCTTAATTATAAAAAAATAGACCATTAATTTAATATTATATAATATATATTTTACAATTTACGTTAATTATTTATAAACACTAAAATTAACGAGAAATTGTTAATCTATACTATATTAAAAAACATTTGACAAAAACTCTTAAAAACAAATTTTTATGCATGAAGTACTGTTTATTAATGCATATTACTTAAAATTCAATAGTACAAGTAAATTGTGCATAAGTACAACTTATTAAACCTTTATTTTTGAATTCGTGTAACTAACTGCAGATAAACATAATCAAATACAGGATAAACATCTCATTTTAAATATAAAAAAATAAAATATAATTAGAATAATCATTGAGCTTTAACAGAATACTTAATTATTATTCTTATAAAACTTATTTTATTAAACACAAATACAGAATAAACATCTCATTTTAAATATAAAAAATTAAAATATAATTAGAATAATTATTGAGTTTTAATAGAATACTTAATTATTATCCTTATAAAAATTATATTATTAAACACAAATAGATTACTTATTATTATTTCTAAATTAAATTTATAATAAAAAAATTGAATTAAATGAATTAAACAGAAAACGAAAACTTTTAAATAGTTAATTTAATACTAATATCGATAAAAAAAATTCAAATTTATATTTCGTTCTTATTTTTGTTTTCTAAAACTACGTAAAATCATATTATATCGACAGAGAAAATGAATAAAATAAAAAATTAAAATCTAAATATATCTCGCTGCATTGCACGAGTACCTTTCTAATAGATCAATAAAGTCAACGTCTAGAAGATGTTTGTAGTTTGTAGGAGTTGGACTTTGAAGAGAGTTTCATTTCATGAAAGATTGTTAATTAAATCAAAGCCCAATTTTTATACAAATGGGCCAAACCGAGTTGGGTTTACTAGTTACTTTACTTATTCGGCTTTATTTTTATCGTAAAGCCCAAAATAACCGTATCGATTTATAGCTCGTTTACAACCATACAATTTTCGTTCCTTCAAGTTATGATTCACGTTCTTGGTTTTTTGTTATAACCAACGACTCCGAATCCCACTTTCTTTGTTTTATGTGTGGTCGATTACGGATTGTTTGATTTAAAACGACATTTATAACAAAATACCCAAAAGTCTTTGTCCTTGGGATTTTGTTATGTACATACGGAGGTCTTGTTATTTTTTAAACATGTGCGTTTTTGTTTGTTGGTTTTCTTTGTGGGCTTTTTGGAACGGGCTTATTTACCTGATTTGTTGTAATCTTGTTTTGTTAAGCTTTTGACCTGCGTTCTTTGGATCGTGATCCCGTCGACGACAACAAGCTTTTGGCACGATAATTTAGTGAATATGAAGTATTTTTGTGTTATAAAGGGTTTGTATTCTAATCGATCAAAAACTCGTATGAAATCACATTCAGAGTGTTCGAGTTATCTTTAATATTGACGATGTTTCTTTTTTGCTTCCTTTATGAATCTTAGGTCCTATTGATGTGATCCTGTAACATATTTGTAACAGAAAAAATTTCATTATTTAAGCTGTAACTTTTTGTTACATCTATGGGCCTTTGCTAAAATCTATTTATCTTTTAAAAGCTCTAAATATCCTCTGAAATTTTAAGTGGTAAATGTATCTCTTAATACCTCTTAATCCTAATCCGACCTTTATCAAATGATTCATATTGAGGGTTGGAAGAGATTTGTTAGCAAAATCTATTTATCTTTTATATTTTTGTACTAGTTTGATCGATTCATATTTCAGACTTCAGATATAAAAACAAACAATCTTACTGATCTAGATTTCAAGACCACCTCTTGTAAATCAAAATAAAATCAAACTTCAAACTCCAACACCTCTTACAAAAAAAAACAAACACCACCTAAATCTATTGTCACATTTATTTAAATCAAATGTTTATTGGCGGGTCAAGATACCAGCTTTTTACCAAATTAAGCACCTGCTGCTGAGTAAGGATTTTATTTGTTTTCAATTAAAAATAGTGATAGGTTAGAAAAGATCAAACTTGATTTAAAGTGAAGATACGTGCGTGAAGATAATGTGAAACCTCAAAAGTTATATACCAATTATGTTTGTGTTTTATTTACGAATTATATTAGGACTCATTGTGTAACACTCCCTAAAATAGGAGACAATTTAAACCGGAGAATAACTATATAAATGATACTTGAATAAATATAAATGTAAGGGGTTGTTTGGCATATGCTGAATTATTTGGTGTAAAATGGTTAAGTGGTCAGAATGGTTAAGTGTTGAATGAAATAATGTTGTTTGATAACTGTTCTCTGAATGACAACAAATTATCATTTTAACTCTCTGTATGATTTAGTACTGAATGAAATATAGTTGTTTGGTCAGATATCTGAATAAAACAATTATTTTGCAAATATAACTACATATTTCATATTAATCCAAACAAACATAACATTATTAGTTCAAAACAAGATTTCATATTAAGTCCAAATAAACATAAATTTTCAAATTGAGGAATAAACAAAAACATAACAATCAAATTCCAACATAATAGTTTTTGAACTGTTCTTAATTTGACGGATTTAACCTAAACTGATTCGCAATCTGGTAACATAAATTAGCCATGTATTGTTTTGTTTTGAGTACCAAAAGGCCTTCCATCCATGTCATCTTCATCGCCTCCCTCGATTTCTTCTTGTCCCTCGACAATAAACATGGGGTCATTGTCGTATACCATGAATAACTGATCGTGGATATTGCATCTTCGTATAAAATTATGAACCACAAAACAGGCAATCACAACGTTTCTTTGTATGCAAAACGAATAGGGCGCCATTTGCTTTAAAATTGGAAATCTTGCCTTTAAGACACCATAGGCACGCTCGATAACGTTTCTGAGTTGCGCATGAGCATGGTTGAATCTTTCTTCTTTTGTTAAGGCACGTTGTCGTCGGAAATCAGCAAGCCAATACCTCGTATTGCGATATGAAGTCATAAAACCACGAGTATTGGCATAAGCAGCATCACAGAGGTAATATTTTTCTACAATCGAAATTTCAGCTTAACACCATTATATAAAATGTATAAGAAATGGTAAACATTTAAAATTGAGTAAAATATTGTACATACCTCGTGGAGGAAATGGAAAGCCAGAGGTTGGACTAAAAACAACTTCTCTCAACACTCTAGCATCATGTGCTATACCCTCCCATCCAGCCCAAACATACGTGAAAAGCATATTAAAATCACAAATACCTCAAACATTTTGATGACATCTACCTCTTCCTCTACCTCTATAACGAGCTTGCTGATCAACATGCACGATTGCATGTATGAGAGTTCCATCTAATGCACTTATTGCCCCCTTTATTTAGAAATAAAAATCAATAGAAAATATAACAGGCTTGTTGGTTTGCCAGAATATAATAGAAAACTTACCGGAAATATTCCCCTGAGGTTCCTTTGACGTTCTGATGTGTTTTGCGTTTCCTCAGAGGATGTCGGCCATATAACTTCTTTTGCAAATTTCATCATTGCTCTTAACACTTCGCGAAAATTTCTATGAATAATCTCCATGGAGTGCTGAAATCTCCGTTTAACCATTCTAAAGCGTTCGTTATGGCCAATAAATGTCAAAAATATAGTCATCTTCTCCTCAACGATAACATTCCTACTATCTTGCAACCAATTTTTTTGTTTAAAATGGTTGCATAATAGTATATATGCATCCCGAGAAAGCCGCATCAATTCAACGCATTGTGTATTCGATCCGCCTAACAATTCTAGTGTATATGCTTGTCCAGTTAAGGCAGGAGTGTTATCTCTTATTCGTTCTATTCTTGATGAAATTTTGTATTTCCAATACCAATAGATGATCATAACTAGCAAAAGTTCTTCCTCAAAATCCATGTATTACCTTTAAAATAACATATATTAAACAAGAAAACCACATAAGCATATCATTTTAAATGATCATAAGAAACCATGTTCCAATTCAAAAATAAACATAAATCCAAAACATGTTTCAATCCAAAAATAAACATAAATCCAAAAGATATGTTCGAATCAATAAGACGAAGTTTAATCGAAACACATATCCTCCCAAAAACAAAGTGTAATAAAACCTACCAACTAAAGTAGTCCGTACTTGCGTGCCGTAAGTCTGATCCAATTCTCACTATTTACCGTTCTAAACGCATCCACATTTTCCTATAGTCGGCGCTTTCAGCTAAAACAAATAGTGCTACGTCATGCAACGGTGCACCCCATCCAAGTCCCTCTAGCTTCTTCAAGCAATCGTCAATATCATCTTTCAGTGCTTCATGCTTCTCTAGCATAACATTCATAACCGTCAAAATAGTTTTTTCAACTTCCAATTTTTTTGAAGTACATGTTTCTTTAGCTTTCCGCTTTTTGCCTTATACCGGAGGGCGAGAAGAACACTCTTGAGTTGAGGTTGGCCCCCCGGTTTCTTGAGTTGAGGATGGCCCCCCGGTTTCTTGTGTGTCAGGTAGATCTTCATTCAAGTTGGGATTAGAGTCATAAGGATCAGGAATTGTAGATGATCATAACTCTCAAGACCAAAACTAGCAACCCCATAAAATAGTTTTACACAAATTCAGGTCAAAGCAGTCCGATACTCCTCAATGGTTCCATGTATATACTTTCCTGTTTTAAAAAAATTATATCCATATAAATAAATATATTATAGAAATTTAATTATGTAAAGAATAAGAAAGAAAGTGACCCCAATTTCTATCTTCCATTCTTCATCGGATAAATTGAAGGTGTTGGTTGATGGATCGTAGACATTGCTTGTTTTGTTTTTCAATTTAGACCAAGCTGCGTATTTTCCCTTAAGATAATCGTAGTGATTTTTTATTTGTCGTTGGTCGACGATAATGTTATGTTTTCTTTTCAATTCTTCTCCAACATTCTTCCATGATTGTGACTTAAGACTACTACCTTCTCGTCCATTTTTAATTGTCTCGTGTATACAAGCTTCAAGAAATGTTTGGACCAACCCTTCCTTTTTCCATGTAATCCTACATTTCTTTTGGTGCGAAGATTCACCAACTAATTCCATACCTAGTCCAAACAAATAACTGGATAATTGTGAACATATAAACAAACCATAGCATAACGTTTGGACAAATGAACTAGCATAAAGAAACACTCAAAGAAACAATAACATAAACGTTTTAAAATCTATTACTATTGATAAAGAAACAATACCATAAAATATCCACATAAAGTATCAAAATCGTGGAACAAAAGAAACATTAATCATGGAATATCCTACTGTTTACCGGAACCAAAGTGAGCATAAATTAGTAATCAAAATTGTCGCAATCGGAAATAAAAATCTATAAATAACTCATAGAACCAAAATGAACAACAAACAATGAATTTTCTATTAAGCAATCACATTTGACCAACTAATTTTCGATTAACCAATAAACATAACTCATAGAACCAAAGTGTGTAAAATCAATAGAACACAAAGCCATTTCCAAACCAAGGAGTAGGCATAAAACAAACCAAAGTAGTAATGGTGGTTTTTTGGTTATCAAGATTGCATTTGATCTTCAATCCATAACCGTGTTTTGGACCAAAGTGTGTCAAACCAATGTGTAAACCAGTGTGTAAAAGTGTGTCAAACCAATGTGTAAAACCAACGTTTCTTTCTATTTCTGAAAGGAGGAAGGAACATTATCAAGTTTTTTAAAACCAAAGTTTTTTTTTTTCTCTTTAAGGAGCAAGGAACAACAACAAATAAGGGACTCAAATGACAAACCAAATTAGTAACAATGTTTTTTTAGTTATCAAAATTGCATTTGATCTTCAATCCATAACTTTGTTTTGGATAAAGTGTGTAAAATCAATGGACCAAAGTGTGTAAAACTAGTGGACCAAAGTGTGTAAAATCACAGTTTCTTTCTTTTTTTGAAATGAGGAAGGAACATCAACAAGTTTTTTAAAACCAAAGTTTTTTTCTCTTTAAGGAGGAAGGAACAACAACAAAGTTTTTTAAAACAAAAGTTCCTTAAAACCAAAAATAGTAGCTAAACACAAAGCATTTCCAAACCAATAAGAAATCGGTGGGAAACCGGCGAGAAACCGGCCTGGAACCACAGTCACTAAACACATAAACCGGTAAGAACCAGACTTGGGAAACCGGTGAGATCCATACATAAATTAACGATGAACACATAAATATCGACAAAAGGAAAGAAAGAAAATGGTTCCAGATGAAACCTATGAGAGATAGCTAGGCGGAGAGATAGAGAAGGCATGGGAGGAGACTAATCGTCGACAGTGGTGGGAGGAGGCGTGGGAGGAGACTGATGGATGCGTGTGAAAGTGAAGGGAAAATATGGAACAAATTGGATCTGAACCATTAGGCAAACCCTTAGATGCTAAATCGTTAAGAGATAATTGTCACCATTAAGAGGTTCATTTTTTTATGCCAAACAACCCCAGCCTCTTACCGATTAAGAGGTTCCCTCTTAATATCACCATTAAGAGGCAAACAAACACCCCCTAAGCGTCTACAATCAAAGTTTAAGAATGGTAGGTGATAACTAAATAATCTAAACCAACTAGATAAAGATTAACATTGGATGTCGTTACGATCATCAAAAGATTTCAAATCGATATGTGACGTGTATCTCCAAATGTATCTTCCTAGAAATGCTCCTAATGGCAACCATCGCTCTAGTTATATCTTGGGAACCCAGTGCTATCCGATCATGTGATATACATGTCATTAAGAAAAAGTGTTAGGCTTTACGCCTGATGAGAACAACAGTTTTAGAATAAAGCTATAAAACATTTAAAATGGGAAACATAGCTTTAATCAACTCAGTTTATATAAATAAGATCATAATTACCTTTGGAAGGGTGAATAGCATCATAAGATGACAAGGGAGATCCTATTTACCATTGATAGTGATGAAACACAAAAGTACGCCACATTACAATGTTACAGAAAATTCTATCATGAAGCATTGATCACCGAGTTCAGCCATCCACGGTCTATAGTTTGGGTCCTCCAATGTTTAAGAAATACTCTTTGGCTAGAATCTAGATCTCTAAGGGACACACAATCATCAAGCTCAACTACTCACGGTCTATAACTTGAGTCCTCTGGTGATATAATACCCGCATCTAGGTATCTAGCTATCAAAAGGGAATAACTATCCCAAATTTCATATAGAAATTGACTTCTATGCCTAGGATTTTATTGCATTCTAGTCTAAGGTATGTAACATTCCAAATACTTCATCTAGTACCCAACATATCATCATTTGTGTATAAACAAAGATCAAGTGAGTAAAATCACATTTTATCAATAAAATCAAAGATATGAACATCTCAAGTTTGGGTTCCAAAACGTATCAAACTTTGTAGTATTTACTATTCACCCCGAAAGTATACAAAATCATTCCCCATACTTATTTCATCAAAATACATTAAGACCCAAAAATCCCAAATTTGGCCGTGTTGATCCAAAATCACCCACATGTGAAATACTTGAAGTAAAAGCTTTAAGAAACTTAAATACATCATTTAACATGTATATGTTTTAGTAAAAGTGCAAGATGAACTCACAATACTAGGTTTTGAAGAAAACCTAGAAACCAATTATGATGGTAGAGAAGGAGAGGTCTAGATCTTAAATCTCCAACTTGGGCACTTGAATCTCGTACTTAATACTCTTGGTTGCTACTTAAATGCTCAAGAAAAATGAACCCGAGATTGAATGAAGAGAGAGAGAGAGAGAGAGAGAGAGAGAAGTGAGGAGTAAATGAGAAGATCTTAAGAAACTGGGTTTAAAAACGACCAAGACTCTTCCTACAACCACGCCTATGACCTAAGTCGCGGTGATGGTTGCTTGCGTATAGAAACTCAAATTCGACATTGACCTGCATGGCTTCTAACGCGGTCTAGGCCGTGTGCCTAGCCACGGGACCTTCTGTTTCCTTGACCCAACTTCACAATAGACCACGCGACTTGGTGTTAGTCCCAGCCGGATCTGCAAGAGGTATAGGTAATCAATTTGTAGAAGTAAGGGATGAATACAAACACAAAAACTTTCACTTTTAAAAATTATATATTGATAAAGAACATCAATACAATCTAAGGTTCACACAATTACAAATAGCAAAGAGAAAAGATTTGCTACAAGAAATCTATACTATATTATAAAGCATTTGACAAAAACTCTTAAAAACGATTTTTTATGCACGAAGTACTGTTTATTGATGCATATTACTTAAAATTTAAGATTACAAGTAAATTATGCATAAATACAAATTATTAAAGCTCCATACTTGAATTCGTCTAA
>NC_037537.1:10913270-10932456 GCF_001531365.2 Cynara cardunculus var. scolymus | reverse complement strand
AAACATCTTATTTTAAAATATAAAAAATCTAAAATATAATTAGGATAATTATCGAGTTCTAACAAAATAATTAAGTATTATCTTTATAAAAAATTATATTTTTAAACCAAATATAAATTACTTCGTTACTGTACTTACATTAAATTATAATAAAAAAATTGAATTAAAAAATTACACAAAAAATGAGGAGTTTTAAATAGTTAATTTGATACGAATATCGATATATTTTTTTATGCATAAAGTATTGTATATTGATGCATATTACTTAAAATTCAAGATTACAAGTAAATTATGCATAAATATAACTTATTAAAGCTCGACGTTTGAATTCGAATAACTAAATGTGGATAAACATAATCAAATAGAGAATAAACATYTCATTTTAAAATMTAAAAAATCTAAAATATAATTAAAATAATTATCGAGTTCTAACAAAATAAATAATTATTAAACCAAATATAAATTACTTCGTTATTGTACCTAAATTAAATTATAAAAAATATTGAATTAAAAAATTACACACAAAAATGAGAAATTTTAAATAGTTAATTTGATACTAATATCGATATATTTTTGTCAAATTTTTATAATATCTTCAAACTTATATTTTATTCAAAAATAAAAACATCATTGCTTTCTCAAAATCACATAAGATCATATTATAACTTCGATTGAGATAAAGAATAAAATGAAATATTAAAATCAAGATGTATCTCGCTGCATTGCGCGAGTACCCTTCTAGTAAAGATAAGAATCAAAGTGCTCTTCACTTGTTCAAAGTGGTTATTTCTCTTAGATAGATAGTAGAAAGAGAAGTAACTTCTTGGGTAAGTTAATAGTAAGGAAGATTGATAATAATTGAGAGGAGAGCACTTAGATATTTATACAATTGCATTATATGCAATTCAGAAGGTACATAGCACCTGTCAATCGTTGGAGGAAAGCTTGTTCTTTGCTACAATAAACCCTTTTGGCTGTTTATGAGCAGTCTTCTTTTCATAAAGTAGGTAAGCACAATAGAGTCAATGGAGTGGCTCTCTACTATACTATACTTTATAAAAGATATGGGTTTGTTCTTTGTTGAGGGAGGACAAGACAAAAACAATTGTGCTTGGTAAGTTTCCTTTGATCGTTGACTACTGGAATGACGCTAAAAGGTCTCTTCAGTATTCACTGAAACTTGAGCAGTCTTCACACATATGTAGATGAGCTTGTAATCATTGAATGCCGCTTCATATCACAAACTTATTGGTCTCTAATCTTCAGCTTCTGTCTTCGACATCGCTGAAGGATCTGTGGTGTAGTTTTGTCTTTTTAAAGTATAACAGTCTCTGAAGGAATTACAATACATGTTCAACGATCACTGAATAGACTCAGTGAAGATCGCTGAAACTGAATAACATAAATACTATATTTTGTAAGGTAAAAGGGATCATCATCAAATCAATGAGAGAGGATCAACAATCTCCCTCTATTTGATGATGACAAAGCAACATAAAGAAAATTGTCTAAGTTATAATAGTGAGGAAAAGGTATAAGTAAAATACAAGCCCCTTTTAACTATTTTGGGATATTTTTCAGTGATACAAATTACTTATGTAAGTTTACTTAAGTTTGTAAAGGATTACAAGTTCAAGAGAACCAAATACAAGTATGATAACTGAAATGAAAGCATATTCACTGACTGAAAGTTGTCAGTGAATGAAAAAGAACTGGAACTCATAGATACTTGTCCCTATTACTCTTTTCAGGGATTTTTTTTCAGTGACATTGAAGAATACTTTGTATTTAATCATTGGGAAAATTACAAGTTTTACATCAATGATTGCTAGACCTATTGCATATAGATTGTACACTGAAAGAAATGAAAGGAAAACTAGATTACAAGACAGAAAGTTAACTATTCTAAGTCGTTGAAGTCGATGTACCATGGCACGTCTTCTCCAGGATTCTTTCTTCGTAGTAGCTCTTTTCTGATCATGCAGTTCATCACCTCACCAGGTAGATCATTGTCCAACCAAGATCTGAGATATTCAAGGTGGTCTATTGGATAGAGGTGAAACTCAGATACATGCTGGAAGTTGTATTCACCGTCGTAGTCGATGAAAACTAATCCATACTTAGGCTTCACGTGCACAATGTTGGGTATGTAAGGACCCTTCGCTGACAGTGTCAGATTCAGCTTAGAGGTATCTCGCTTCTTTTAATCCTTTAGGATTTTCCTTAAGGAGAACTTTGTTTCATATGCATTCCTATGAGAAGGTCCATCATTAGGATTTGAAAGGTTTCTTCTTCTTTTGGGCAACTCAGGCACTGGAGGGACAACAATGAACTTTGACACCTTCTTGAAGAGTTCATTCAGAATGTCTTCGATCATTTTCTGGTGCTTGGACTTTGAACGCTGAATGGATTGACGAGTCTCTAGCCATTCATCGTAGCCATACTGCCCGAGATACGAAGGATACTCAGTGACAGCCTCAAAGTTGTTTATGGAGATGACTATGGAGATGAGAAGTCCACCATCCTTCATCCGTCCATTGATGGTGATATTTGAAATCCTGTTGGGACTTACTCTTTTCTTCATTCTTTCTTCACACCATCTCTGGTTGTGGTCTTTCAGTATCAACGCTCTCTGATGTTAACGTTCAGCTTGGGAGAGCAGTTGAGCCTAGGCCTTGACCGAGTCTTTCTTCTTCAACTTCCCCTTGGCCAGAGCTTTGACTGCTAGAGACTTCACCAGCTTTAAGTTGACTTCCATCTACTGTCTTTGTACGCATAGCTCTTCTTTGGCCTTGAGGGCTTCCTCACGTTCAGTATCTGTGAGGAAGTCAAACTCAGCACAACTAGAGGTACGAAGAGGTATTTTTACTTTGGTTTGGTCGATTTGACTCCTCAGTTGAGTCACTCTTTGGTCTACAAGAGCTCTAAATGTTGGAATAGTAGGAATCCTTTCATCTGGAGCTCTAAGCGATCTTTGTAGGGTCTATCTACTTGGATTATAGACAAATTGCCCTATTTATCCACACCTTTGTTTTTGCTAGAGGTTTGTTGATTCCCTTTTGATTTCTTCCCCTGGGATGAAGATTCCCTAAGGGAGACGCCCTTTTGAGCTGGTGTCGGTCTTGTGTGATATTGTATGATGAAGTCGTTGTCATCGTCGTCATCTTCATCATCATCATCGCCAAGGTCCTATCCAGCGTCAGGGAGAGGAAGATCTTCAGCATCCTCGTCTTCCTCGTCACTATCCTCATCACCAGCATTTAATGCAGAGGTGATGGGAAGGTCTTCGTCAATAGTTGGCGCTATAACGACATAATCATCATCCTCAGCTTCAGCATCATCTTCAACTTCGTTGAATGTGATGGCATCCTCAGATTGAAGGATCATAGCTTGAGGGGAAGCTTCAACCTCAGCGGCTTCAGCTTCAGTTTCCTCAACAACTTCCGCAAGCAAGTCTTTCTCCCCCTTTTTATCATCAGCAATAGAAGAGGCGAGGTCATTAAGATGTTGTGAAAGGTCTTCAGTGTGAAGCCCGAGGTTTGAAAGGGCATCAACTACAACATTGTGAACTACAACGTGACTACCATTGGCTATCTTTACAACTAAAACATCTTCTAATATGCTAACATACACAAATAAGTTCTTGCAAAACAAATCCGATAAAAAAGAGTAACATGCGCCCGAATCATTTAATATGTGTGAAGGTACGAAGTTAACAAGGAACATACCAGAAACCATATCCGTCGATGTTTTAGCCTCTTCAGTGGTCATCTAAAAATCTCAGGTTTAAACCCTTGGAAGGTTCCCTTTCTCTTTTCTTGGATTTTGTCTGTCTTCAATTTCAGACATTCACTTCTAAAATGGCATGTCTCCTTTCACTCGAAGCAGACTACCCCCTTTACTGGGAAATATCTCAAAGACTTCCCGAAATTCCCGCACTTGTAACAAAGTTGGGAATTTGAGAGGCAAGGGCTAAAGTGCTTACTTTGGCATTTGTGACACCATCTAGCATCGCGTCTAGAGTCGGCCCCACGGTTTCAGTTAAATGGTCTTGATTTCTTGAAAGATTCAGAATTTCCTTCCCATCTCTTCTTCTCTCCGACCACGATCGTCTCTTCCTTCTTCTAAGCATAAACATCCTCCATGAATTGTGCCTGCTCGATTTCTTAATAAAGGGTGGTTGTTTTAGCATTCCGGATCATAACCATCATGTCCGCCAGCAAGCCGTTAAGATAGGCTTTAACTTTCTTTTTATCATTTGGGGCCACGTGCTGCACCAAATCTAGCTTATCTACGAATAGTGAGGAGTATTCTCTTACAATCATGATCCCTTTCTTGAGAGCCCACTATTCATCTTCTATACGATCGATAGCTCGCTCGTTGCTATACTTTTCCATAACCTTCTTTTTGAACATTTCCTATGTCAGCAATGGGATGATGGCAACTTCAAGGGTGGACTTGGTGACATTCCACCACCTAAGAGCTGGCCTCTTAGCATTTGAGAGGCAAACTTCACTTTCTGCCCCTCTTCCCATTCACTTAGCTCGAATGCTTGTTCAACCTCTTGGATCCATTTCATACACACCATTGGATCATCAGTTCCTGAAGACTCGGGCGGTTTGGTACAGAGAAAGGTCTTGTACTAACAACCTTTCTCACCTCGCCTCGCTCCAATAACCGCTTGCTCTTTGGTGACAACAACATTCCCATTCCCACCTAAGCCAACCATGGCATTCTCAACAACCATCTCATGCCTCTGGTTGATAGCATCCCTGTCCTCAAGTATCTTTATGAAGCGTTCTTCTCGTCTATCCATGGAAGAGTTATTGCTTGCAGAATAGTAGACATCATCACAGAGTGTGGCTCTAATTCTTGCACAACTGGAGTATTGGTGGTCAAACTCACTATGGGCACTGTATCAACTTTGCTCTGTAGCATAAGCAGAATAAGAGGGAGTTGCATGTTATGGCCCCTCTAGGTTGCCCTAATGTCGTCACACTATCCTATTGGCCACCAACATTGCTTGGCAGTCTACTCCACTTGTTAACCATCTTAGACTGCCAAACCAAGGAGTAAGAATATGAGGTTGACATACTATGAGATTTTGCAGGAATTGAATGGAATTAGGAGGATTTGGATTTCAAATTCATTCTAATCCTGTGTTTGGTTGCAGGATTGTCAGGATTTGAAATCCAAGGATTCCATTGAAATCCTGTAATTGATGGACTTAAAAATCCTTTGGAAAATATTGGTATTTCAATCAAAATCATGTAGGATTTCATAAATCCCTAACTTTAACCTCCTCCTTCCTCCTTCTGGCTTTGAACAAAAGCGACTCTCTCTCTCTCTTGCAGTGCTCTCTCTCACTGATGTTCCCTCCTCCATTGTCTACACTGCTGCCCTCTTCTATGATTTGCACCACTGCCCTCGTGGCCTCATCCCAGAGAACCTCACAACAGAGCAGCACCCAGAGAACCAGACAACATTGATCTCCTCCACCTCTTCCTTAATCCAACTCCGGTGAACGTCACCTCCGACCACCTTGCCCCGTCGGTTTCCTTCCGGACGTTCCTCCCGACTGATCTCCTTCTCCATGCTGTCATCTCTCTCTTCTTTGCTCACAACTTGTCTTCTTTTCCCCGCCCCCACCACTACTCCTCTTCGCTCATAATGTTTTGGTTTTGGTCAGGGTTAGTGCACCAGTCCTATTCAATTTTTGTATTTAGAAAGAAGAAACGGGAGGTATGGATCGTGGTGAAGTTCCTTTCAAATTTAGGACTAGTTGACTAAAAAAGGCCATAATTTTTATATTTTTATTGCTTCGATCGACATGACCAGGTAAACTTTAGTATTAATATGTTCCATTAATCGCAATCTCAACCATGATCGCATTTTGTGTCGCTTGTTATTGAAGGGAGCCGTTTGGTTCCTTCTAATCGTACTTTTGGGGTTCAAGAAGAGAATTTGCTGATATTAGTTTTAAGGTAGAATTTGGGTCAGGGTTAGATTTTTTTCTTTTTCTAGAAAATCATGATAACGTCAATGCTAATGCCACTCTTGATGATGATAATTTTGTGGATGACTTCTTTATATCCAGGAGGACAAGTGGTCGCCATGTTTCTCGATCTGAATCCCACGATTCATCTTATGAATCAGGTGCTCCAAAATTATTCGTCAGTGGGGTGAGGGTGACTGATTTAGGGTCGAATCGGATGAAGCCGAAGAAACCGATATTGTCGAGGTGGATGATGATTCCAGCCTAGAAATGGATGCAAGCTGTGATTGATTTAGTAAAAAATAAATCCTAGTCCAAATCGTACAAAGCAAACATGATTTATAAAGGAATGGATTTCAAATTCATTCCAAACACTACAAACCAAACACATAAAGGGATTCCAAATGCATTCCAATTCAAATCCCTCAAAAACAATCTTACAAACCAAATGGACCCTTATGGTATTGAATAAACCTTGGATTCAGTTCTTGACGTAAGACAAGATTTCACATCTTACATATATGTTATCACTTTCACATTTATTGCATATCAAGCTTTAAACTTGGGTCGTTCAAACAACAATTTTCAGGTCATAAAGAATTAACCCACTTTTCATTATTTTTAGCCTCAGATTATCCACATGTTGCTGAATATTATATACAATGACTACAAGTTTTATACTGTATTTTTTATTTAATAAATTATTTCTGTTTGTCCTCTTATTCACAAATCGGTTGCTTGACCCCCTACCATCACAAAAGATCAATCATCTTTCATCCAATTGCTACCATTGATAGATCAATCAACTTTAACCATACTATGCACAAGGCGATTTCATGTCCCAATAATTGAACTAGATGTAAAAGTTTGAATGGTTGGTTGTATTTGTTGGGATCCCACATCGACTAGACTTAGACCATTTCTGCTCAACATATGTTAGAATATTTTTTCTTTCTTTAACGACTCTTCTGAAGAGTAATCTAACGTGGTTCTATATATTTTCAAATCGTACGAAAGAGAAAGTCTACAACTCTAAATAGTTGACACTTTGTGACAATCTTTACCCGTTTGGTTCCGCACATGCCTTGACGCTACGGTACAATCTAGCCCTGTTGAATGAGGCGTGTTGAAATCATGTGTTTTGTTTTTATAAATAAATGAAATATCTTATGTACCAATAGTGACAAGTGAGAAGGGTGGACATGTGGCCACCAATACAAACCGTCCAATTGGAATTTCCTTCACCACATGCACATATACCCAAAATCCCATCGATTAATCCCCTTGCGTGTTCACGTTTTTTCTTGAATTGACCAAACACGTTTTGTGATTGGGACCGTTTATTCATCTCAGAAAAACACATATAAAAAATGACTCATACATATTGTTATATATTTTTTTAAAATATTATTTAAATTTTTAAAATTTTTTTTACATTATTTTACATTATGATCTAATTTATTAATTAGTTTTTCTTCACAAAAATGATTAATTTAGCAGCTAATAGTTAACTTATTAACAAATAGCTAGTATTTAATTAACAATTAGTTTATCAACCAGCTTCCTAAGTATAGCGTAAGTCAAAAGATATGGAAATAAAACGCACTTTCATTCAAAACCAATTTTAAGAAATATAACTTTAAAATGCAGATTTAAGGGTTCATAATTTATTGAAAATGTTTATTTGATGGTCTATACTTTAAAAAATTAGTGTATTAAAATATATACTTTTTAAATTATAGAACTTTAAATAAAAAAATTTAAGACGATTCCTAAAAGAAAAACGAGATTAAAGTATATTCACTCCCTTTTATTTAACTCTTACGTTTATGATTCGGTATTTGAAATTAACATGTTATGTATCAATACTTCAATTTGTTAATTTATGGTTCATAATTTCATTTATAACATTTACCATGTCACCAAATTAAGATACATTTGAAACATAAGAGCCGTTTACCAAACACTTACCCGGTAAGTGCTTACCGGTAAATTTAACACTATTATTTACTTGACGGATAAGATTTTAATCCACCAAAACGACATCGTATGCAACAATTACCGGGTAAGCGCTTACCGTGGTAAGAGTTGTCGCATTCACTTACCGGATAAGACTCTTGGTCCTTGTCTCGCTCTTACCGAGTAAGATTTTTGGTTCTTACCATATTCATCCGGTAAAGTAATGTTACTTGGTAAGCACTTACCCGGATTAAGCGTTTGGTAAACGGCCCCTTAAATAATTATTATATTGTTTCTAAAGTAGAACTGAGGTTTTGGGAAGTTTTTCTCATCTAATTTTATTGATCAATAACAATTATTTACACAAGAATATACAACCTTTTTCTAATATGAAGGATTAGTTATAACAAGAAATTTAAAAACTCTTAGGGGTTGTTCACCAAACTGTTACCTGGATAAATGCTTATTTGGAAAGTTCACACAATCACTTACTTACCGGGTAAGATTTTGGTCCACCAAAATAGTATCATATGCAGCAATTTACCCGGTCAGCGTTAACCGTGGTAAGAGTCGCCACCCTCACTTACCGGGTAAGACTCTCGGTCTTTGCCTTCACACTTATCGAATAAGATTCTTGGCCCTTCCCATATGCATCTGCTAAGGTAATGTAACTTCGTAAACGCTTACTCGAGTAAATGTTTGTTAAACGACCTCTTAGGCTTCGCAAACCAAGGGATTTGAGGTTGAGTAAGTATCACCACAAGATCCTTCATCAGTTTGTTAGGTTATCGAGTTAAATGGTTGAAAGGTTAGATTACACGTGATCTATGCTTTAACATTTGCTTTTTAACTTTCACCTAGGCTAGGCAACAAATTCAAACAATAGGTCGGCTTAGGTTTTCAAAAATCATATAAGTCCATAAACTTGTCGGACCAATCATAGAATGAAATATCAATCTTAAACGGTTTCTATGGATGGAATAATTCAAAATAATAAATTTTGATAAAGAAAAAACTTGTGGGGTTACGTCCAATATGAGTTCACGTGTTTATTAGAATCTATTGGATTTTGTCTATAATATAGTAGAATATAATTTCATTACCTTCAGTTTTTCAAGACCTGTAGACGGTGCGAGAATAAAAAACTATATTAAATGAGACTAGATCTACAAATAGATTACAATTTATGGTAACAAATATTTGAAATTTTGATTTTATACTAAAGTTTTAACATCTATGTTACTTATCCAATCCTAGTTTTTTTGATTTTGTCGATTTGGATTGAGCCGCATAAACCCTTACATATTTAGGGTAGATGAAGGAACGAACCATCTTCACTTTGAATTTTATTATTAAAGGATCTTTCGTGAAAATATATAATTCCGTACAACACAATAACTAAACAATTATAAAGGTATTGCAACCAAAATGATTTTTTAGGACAAAAAACGTATACGGATTAATGTCGATTTTTGAACATCTGCAATAATAATTTCAAGAAAGGGATATCTGAGCACCTCTAGAACCAGAACGATTTTGTAGACCATACGTTTCAGTGATCCCTCACGAGCCCAAATTATCAATTTATTTTTATCGTGATTCTTATTTACAGAATTCTTTTACGAAAAACAACAGCATACTTTTACTTTTTTATTTTAATCAATGTTTTTCGAAAATGCGTTTACCTAGTCATCTTGTTGAAATGTCAACACCATGTTCACTAGTGTTGCATATTAATCGGGTTGGCCGGTTTGAATGTTTATGAACAACCCAACTCAATTAGTAGGATTTAAGAAATCTCAGTTCGTTTAAAAAGACTTTAAAGTTAGTTGACCTTTATGCGTCATGGAGGAAAAAAAAACCCAGACAAACACGAAGGTTTAATGTGAAATTATTATAAAAAAAGTTAATTGCATATTGATCTAATGATTTAATGTAACAACTATATTAAATTCAATGAATAGATCAGATTCATTGAATTGAGTTGAGTTTTAATGACCCTAATCTAATACGTGTCATTTGAAGGTTTATTAACTCAATTAAGCACCGGATGACTTCAGATTAGATTGGTCATCTTCGATGTTGACCAACCGTTGCTGGATCAACATCCAATATTTACTAGAAAGTCTTTACCTATTCATCTTTGTTGATATATCAACATGACATCAACACCATATGTGAGCATGCAATTGGTTTTTACTTGCCTCTTTTTTCTTTGTTTTGTTGTATTTTGTTATTATTACTAGTCTTATGGGTCGTTTATCAAGCACTTATTATATAAATGCTTATTGATTTCATTATCAGGTGAACATAATGATGAGCAATAATCTTACACTGTACATTAGGGTGATAACTTTTATCCACTAAGCGCTTACCGGATGATAGACTCTTACCAACAATCTATTTTGTTGGTTGTGAATGTTAACCGATAAGGTAAGTGAGAGTGGTGAATCTTGCTGGTAAACACTTACTCGATAAGTGTTTGGTAAATAACCCTGTAGTTATTTTAATCTATTCGTTTTAAGCAGAGGATTTTTATGAAAATAGTTGTTTTAAACCCTATTTTCTCGGATAGAATATCGTACATCTCATCTTCGATCTTTCTATACCCTAATAGCAATATGTTCTCTTCAAGTTCTCTCTTCATTTCCTATCCCACCAATCACGTGAATACATATTAAATTTTTATTTAATATAACTTTATTTAATTTATGTTCATATTTTTCAATGATCTATATGATTCATGTACAAAATAAAACATGGTATTTAAAAAACATATTTTTATTCACTTTCATGTGATATATGGTTTGGGTTGATTTTAAATAATATCTAAAAGCATCTCCAACAATTCTTGAAAAGTTTTTAAAATGAAGAATCAAAGTTCAAAATTTCTAAAATTAATCACATTCAATTTTAATAGATTCTTCAGTTACATTATTAAAATACTTCATACATTTAATAAAATATTATTTATCTCTCTAAAACATTTCATTTCAAAACTTTTTTAAGAGGGAAATGGAGGGAGGGAAAAGAATGATAAGTTTCCTCTCAAAACTTTCCTCACACATGTGAGAGAAAAGGGAAGGAAAGGAAAGAAAATAAATGAAAACTCTTTAAAATATCACAAAATTACAAAATCACCCAATCTTTCATATTAGTAAAAGCGATACACTTTCTTTCCTTCCTCTCATCTTCAAGATAGGCATGGTAATGGGGCGGGGATGAAACGAGGACCCCAATCCCTGTCCCCGTCTCTATCCCCATCGGGGAATCTAATCACATCCTCATCGCCGCTCCCAAACGGGGAAATGACGATTTTTTTTTTCGTTTGTGTAAGTTTTTTAAATCAAATATGTGAGACATCATATATGTTTAAATCTTACATTTTTCCAATAAACTTAAAATCGAAAGAAATTTAATTTTAATACAAAAAATATACATCATAATAAAATAATTAATAAATCAAAAACCAAAAGAAATTAAATTTAATCTAAAAAAATTAACGTCGCATGTATCAAAACATATCGAGTAATATCAAAAACCACATTTAGTAATATCCAAAACATATTAAAATAGAAATTACCATTTACCAATTTAATAGAGATAAATAATATATAATATAATTTATTAATATATATATATACACACACACCCGAGTACGGAGCGGGGTTTGGAATGCAATGTCTGTCCGTAGGGGTGTTCATGGGTTGGGTTGAAGATATTTGAATTTTGAACAACTCAATCCAATGCTTGCGGTTTGAAAAATCTTAACCCAACCCAACCCAAACCAAAGTGCAACCCAACCCAACCCAACCCGTACGATTTGATCGGGTTGATACTTTAATAGATTAAAATATTCTTCTAACATTGAATATGTTATTTCTCTACTCATAATTTCTTTTTCATCATCAACCATTTGATACAACTTATACATACTTCTTACGTATATCACATTCAGTTAATTTTCTCAATTTACATATATATGTTCACAGTCATTGAACATATATACGAATGAATTATATAGAGATACGAATAGATTGAAAATATGTGTGATACATGCCAATGTAATTGTGTAATGTATATATCAATATAAATTCAACAATCATATTAAATCCAATAAATAAAAGGATATCGGGCATCGGGTTGGGTTGGGTTCAAATAGTAGTAATCCAATGTCAACTCAATATCTACGGTTTGACAATTTTATAACTCGATTAGACATCGGGTTGTTTCGGGTTGAGTTATTTCGAGTTGAGTTCGGTTTGGTTGATCGGGTTTTTGAATACCCCTATCTGTCCCATCTCTATCCCCGGTTTGAATCAAATGGGGATCCCCATCCCCGCCCCTAAGACCCGGTTTAACGGGGAATCCGTGTCCCCGACCGGGGCAGATGGGTCGGGTTTCTCTATGGATCGGAACCAATTCTCATACTTAATTCAAGAACATAAAAAAATATTTTCTTTTCCATTCAGTTTCTTCCATTTCAGAACATAAATAAAAAAATTATTTTAATTTTTTTTCTCTCTCCAACTTATACGAACACATGAAAGGTAGTTATAAAAGTTTTGGGGAGAACGGTGTGGATGAGTAGAAGTTTGGGTAGGAAAAAGGGTGGTTGTTGTAGATGGCGTAACTTAACACGCAATGAATTGTCTGAGTCTCACTTAGTCTCCTCTCCCATTTCCCACCATAACTACACACTGATTCAAGCTTTCTCCCCCAAAAACACCACTTCCTTCTCATATCGCAGGTAACTTTCCCTTTCTTCGACTCATGTTGTTGTAAGTTTGTGTTTTAATTTCGTAGCAATTGTGATTCCTCCAACTTCAAGTTTAGACTCAATTTTGTACCGGAGTAGTAAATGTTCCGTCAAGTGTTAGATCTGGTTCTTAATTGCATATAATAACTTCCTTTAAATTCATGATAGATTTTGTTCTTAATTGCATACAGTAACTTCGTTCTGTTAAGTGTTAGTTTGGTCTAGCATAATATATGTTTTTTTTAGTAAAAGATGTTTATAATTCATGACTATATTTTGGAATCAGATGTCCAAAAGTAATAAGCAACAAAAGAATAACCGATTGAAACTTGTTTTTTTCTGTATTCCGGGAGAAAAGATATTTGATTTTGGATAATGATTTCTGATTATTAAAATTGATATGGTTTTTGATGGGAATACACCCCAGACAATAGTCTTGCTGTGTTGAAATTCAATTTAGCTATCCAGTTTAATTTTCATAAGTTTTGAATTCGTATAAGTAGACCAACTTGACCCATAAGTCATAAGGAGATTAGTTATGGGTTTGGAATTGGGGCACAGTTTGATGCTGAACACACTTCACCTTCGCTTCTGACGGAAATAGAGCTCCCAAACAATATAAATATACCAATTCATACTTATTGGGTTCAATAAAAGATCTATTTATATGAGGTTTTGTGCCTTACATCTGTAGTTTAACATGTAATCTGTTTAATCCTTTGATTTGTTGATGTTCCATGTTTTCCTAACATGTAAACTATTGTTGATTTCAGAAACTTGTGGGTATGGAAATCCTGTCTGGTCATTCAGGGCCTTCTTGTCAACAAATAACTTTGACACAGAAGTTTCCTGAGAAAAGCTTAGGCTCATTCCCACCAAAGTTCTCAAGAAGAAGAAAACAGAAATTTGTTTGTGATTTAGTCAGATCAGAAGTATGGTCTTTGCAAAATTCTCTTCCATCTGCCTTTCACCTTAGCCATTATAATGGTACTCGTAGGTTTATGTCATTAGATGCTATTAAAGGGGTTGAGGGTGTTATCGATGTAGAAGAAAGCCTAGAAAATGTGAGCAAAAGGAAGGAATCAATACCTAAGGTTTTAGTACCAGGGTTGCCAGATGATTCAAAAGGCGATCTTAGTGCTCCAGTTAGCAGTGGTCAATGGGAGTGGAAACCTAAATTCAATATCCACTATGAAAGATCGGGGTCAAGAAACACCGGTTCGCCCCAGGTTCTTTTTCTTCCGGGCTTTGGTGTGGGATCCTTCCATTATGAAAAGCAGTTAAAGGATCTTGGTCGTGATTTTGGAGTATGGGCAATGGATTTTCTTGGTCAGGGTATGTCATTGCCAGGTGAGAATCCCACCCTTCAGCCTCAGAATGATGGTGAATCACAGATAGTTAATCCATTGTGGGGATTTGGTGATGAGACTGAACCTTGGGCAGATGACCTTGTTTATTCTATTGACTTATGGCAGGAGCAAGTACGATATTTTATAGAAGAGGTACACAGCAGGCATATATATATATATATATATATATATATATATATATATACATACATATATATATATATACATACATACATAGGGGCTTATTCAAGGGAGAACTGGGTTGTTTGTGGTAACTGTGAGAACTAATATTAACCACAAATCAATAGATAAATTAGGAAATTTATAGATTTGGTAATTTTAAATTAAAATCTTAATGCAAGAATATTTTTGGTATTTTAAAACTCTCCTCTCTCCGGCCACCGTTCTCCGGCCTCCGGCCACCGTCCTCCGGTGATACCACTGTGATACCTAAAAATATTGACTTTGTTAAACAAAAGATACATTGTGATACCTAATCATATATAAGATGCATAGTGATACCACTGTGTTACATCTTCGATCGACCACACAAACGACATCAATGTGATACCCAAGCATATATATGATGCATTGTGATACCATTGTAGTATCACCGGAGGACGGTGGCCGGAGAGAGAAGAGAGGAGGGAGGAAAGTTTTAAAATACCAAAAATATCCTTGCATTAATATTTTAATTCAAAATTGCTAAAATTATAAATTTCCTAATTTATCTATTGATTTGTGGTTAATATTGGTTCTCACAGTTACCACAAACTAATTAGTTTTCATTTGATTAGGCCCCTACATACATATATATATATATATACATACATATATATATATATATATATACATACATATATACATATATATATATATACATATAATATATATATATATATATACATATATATATATATATATATATTCTCTTCAGTTTAGTAAGATGTTACCTTTATATATTTGTATATGACAATTATGATACGACATTCTTCTCCTGCTAGTTTAGCATTATACACATCCTAATTGTTTTATTTTTCTTGTCAGCCTAGCATCATACACTTCCTAATTAGCATTATCCACTTCATTTGGTTTATACTTTCGAAGGAAACACACTGCACATCCATGGAGAACTAAAACTTTAGACCCTCCACCAGAGCTTTAGCATCTCTTACATTGTTATAGAGATAAATATACTGTCAAGACTCAAGAACCAGTCACCATCTACTTTGCTCATCCCAAACCACTTTGCCAACCGAAATTAATACCGTTACCATCCACATCAAGGGTAAATATAGAGCCTACATTTGGGGTCTGTTTGAGCCGTTTATGAGTGAAAGCAGTACTAGGAAGCTTCAAAGTCTAAGTAACATTAGTACTTACCATAGAATGAATTTTATAGTCATCCGTACAACCTCCCTCCAAAAATGAGTCCACATTTGAAAAAAAAATCGTCGCATAGCCAGATATACTAAAGTATAAGAGCAGGAGTCGGTCATCTAATCCAGTTCATTCGACTGCTAATCTAAGATATGCGACCATGAAGAGAGTAGAGACAAAAACGGAAATCAGTCTGATATTGTGCAGCAAAGTCAAAAAAGTAATTCCAGACTGCCAGTCAAATCAGTATTAAAACCGTGCAAAGGATTAGATTGAAAAACATAACACTCGGGGAATAGATGAATACTCTCCGTCATCAATATGAATTTTAAGTTGAAGTGGTTGAGTGTTTGCAATGCAGTAATATGCAATCTCTCTGTATATCCGGAATTGTTTCCAAATAGAAATGTTGAGCCATAACATTGAACTTACGCCAAATTAGCAACCTTTGACATCCATAGCCTCTCTTACGGTGATGAGAAACTGATGTAGGACATTTCGTTTAATATAGTTAGATGTAGCTTTGATATCTTCATATATGTAGCTCCGTTCTAATACTTAATTATTGATCACACCAAATAAGTGAATCTTTTATAAATCTAATTGCATAATTATGTTGCAGGTCATCAAGGAACCAGTTTATATTGTGGGGAATTCACTTGGGGGATATGTTGCACTTTACTTTGCATCATGTAACCCTCATTTAGTGAAGGGTGTCACACTACTCAATGCAACACCGTTTTGGGGATTCTTCCCAAACCCTGAAAGATCTCCAATACTGTCGCAGATGTTCCCGTCAGCTGGGGCATTTCCACTTCCTCCACGTGTCAGAAAAATCATGGAAGTTGTGTAAGTTATTATGCTTTATGATCAACAAGTTCCTAACTCCTTCTCTCCCGCCTCACTTAATGTTGTTTAGCCTCAAGTACATAAAAAATTAGCTTATAAAATTTCATGTTTCTATTTTGTATATATATAGTTGGGAGAAGATGAGGGATCCTAGAAGCATCCGGGAGATACTCAAGCAAGTTTATGCAGATCATTCTACAAATGTAGATAAGGTCTTCTCTCGTATACTTGAAATAACAGAACATCCAGCAGCGCTCGCATCATTTGCATCGATAATGTTGGCTCCTCAGGGAAAGATATCTTTTGGGGAGGCTTTATCCAGGTATGAGGCACATACTTTATTACTATTGCTCTGTATGTCCCATGATAAACATAAAATATCATATTCGGATGTCCATTTTTCAGCATTACCTAAACTTCGATTAAGAATGCAAATCTACCCTCATACTTGTGTAGTTACACAATGATCAAGTAAATGTGATATGTAGGTTCATGACATCATCTTCTTTAATTTCAGATCTTATCAAACTAATTCTCTATTCCCCCTCTCTTCCCTATTATATCATGTACAATGTAGAGACTTCCCTTTATATGTGCAAGCCTTATCAGCGGACAATGAGATTATGAGGGTGTTTCTTTCGGTAACTAAATAGTAGAAAATTTCTCTTTATTGTTGAGACGATTATCTGCGGGATTGCCCAACTTATTTTATTAAATTGTTCAATGGGTTTAATATAGCAAACCAAGCCCTTTTTGCGGGTTTGATAAGTTGCCATTACGGTATTACCTGCCTATAAAAGGCCGGGCTTGCCCATAGGCTAATGGAACTAAAAAGTCTTTTGCTTTTAAAGAAGAAAACATAATCTATGTAAAATCATAAGCTATTTAAAATCATTCAAAATACAGCATTTTCTTTTCAAAGTTAAAATAAGACGTCGACACTTGGTACATACGTTGTCTTAGGATAGCTAAAGGATAAAAAGTAGTTTCACAAAGTTTTTTTTTATATAAAAGAGTATTAATTAGGATAATAAATACAACATAGGCTTCTACTAAGAATTTATAAAAAAATATTACTTATAAAACTCAATTAATTATATATTTGTGAAAAGAAAATACAAACGGCCGGGGGGCTGTCTGAATTTATTTTTGCATAGTCCATGTCTGGCCATTAATCTTAACAAGCTCGTCCAAGGCCATCCATATTTTCAAGAATGGTTGTCCAAGCCTGTCTTTCCAGCAGCTTGGATCTAGCGGGTCATCCTGTCTGTGAACAGACAACTTCATTGTGCTCTGTGTTGATGTTACTAATTTTTATTTGTATCTTTGTAATTGTAGATGTAAAACTCATGACATACCCATATGCCTCATGTACGGAAAAGAAGACCCGTGGGTGAGACCTGTTTGGGGTCAACAGGTGAAGAGGCAGCTGCCTGAAGCTCCTTATTATCAAATAAGCCCTGCAGGCCATTGTCCTCATGATGAAGTTCCAGAGGTATGTAACACGAGTCTAAACATCCTATTATTTTTTGAGCAGTTTCTCGAAATTAGTTTCATTTGGCATCCTTCCGAATAAATGATAATTGAAGTTTGTGGCTTTACTTGTATTAACTGGCATCAAAATAGCATGCGAAGTCAAGGACCATATTGGTGCCAAAAAATGACGTTAGGCATTGATTGCTCTCTATTATTTCACTCACGAATCACCACCGGTAACATGCAGGTTGTTAGATATTGGTGCCAACCTAGTAAATTTGAATCATAATAAGAAATAATAGACGATAATAAAGTATACGAAAAAGACCGTGCATTTAATTAGCCTCTGCGTCTAATATGCTTTACTACCTCGGGTGCTTCTTGAAGAACCGGCAAAAAAAGATCACCCCAATCTGATCAAAACCTCATCAAAACCTCGTGGGTTAGAGTCACAGAAAACAGTCGTACCAAAATACAATTAGAAAAGGCTATGTTTTGCGAAGCAGATAAGGTGGCTCTTAGCTAAAAAGCTAGCTGATAAACTAAATAATATTGTACAATTACCTAAAAGGACAAGTTTTTTGGTTGTTTATGTAAAATACAATAGGCAATAATTGGAAAATGGTTGAAAAAAAGCCCATAAAGCTAAATGAAACACTACTTGAAGTAGGTTTTCAAAAAGCCTAAGTAATAAGCTAGTTTATGGCTTCCAAACGTTGTAGGTTGTGAATTATCTACTACGTGGGTGGATAAAGAACTTGGAATCAGAAGGTTTTGTTGCATTGCCGTTGCTTGATGATGAAAGTGGTCGGTATGACGTGGCTAAGGATTTGGAATACATGAGAGACGGAACAAAGAGATCGGTGAGGGTATTGTTGTATGGATCGGAGTTTTCGATGTGGAGCAAATTGAGTTCGTTGGTCAACACGCAATTAGAAAGCCTCACAATGAAGTTCAGGTGATGGGTTATTGTCTTCAAATATAAGTGCTGTGAAGTTTGAAATATTGTTCAAATATTAGCATTTGTGTAATAGATGTATATAAATTAAATTAAATTAATTAATTGTAGCTGATTAGAAAGACTCTTGGTTGGATAGGTAGCCAAGTTTATTGGATCCTATCACTCTCAAATTGGTTTTGAATTTTTATGATAATTGAAGATTGCAGTTTATGACGTTTTTCAAACATATATATATATATATATATATATATATATATATATATATATATAGGTGGAGGTTCAAACGAAAACCCATATGATTTATGAGAACGCACGAGAACAACCCAATAACCTCAAACTTTTTTAATTAATAAATTAACTTATATTAAACTAGAAGCGTACTCGCGCAATGCAGCGAGATACATCGTGTTTTTAATATTTCATTTTTATTCTTTATCTCAGTCGATGTTATAATATGG
>NC_037537.1:10903056-10913170 GCF_001531365.2 Cynara cardunculus var. scolymus | reverse complement strand
GTGAAAGGAAAAAGGGATTATCATCAAATCACTGAGAGAGAGGATCAACACAACCATATATTATACATCAATTTTGGTTGAGTATTTTACCTCCAATCGCCATTTTTGTGCTGAATGACCCTATGCCGCCTCAAACTCGATATCTCTCTCATTTCTTGATGAAATCTCGATACCATTTGTAAAACCTCGAATCCCAAAGCAACGGACTAGCCCAATAACTTCGAATCCAACTTAAAACCATGGTGGAAGTTATTGGTAGCCCACTACTTGAGACTTATAAGGAGCTAACAATTCTCGCATTCTATCCATGTGGGATGAGTTGTTACAAACTCCCCCACTTAAACCCCTGACGTCCTCGTCAACCCTATCTAGAATTTTCCTCCTTGTCATCGGCAATGTTGGATTCGTATAAGATGTTACAAACACACCCTCTCGAGGACTCATCGTACCTAATGAGATTTGCACCACCACCCCCAATCCCAAAGCAACGGACTAGTCCAATAACTTCCACCATGGTTTTAAGTTGGAGTCGAAGTTATTGGGCTAGTCTGTTGCTTTGGGACTGGGGGTTTTACAAGAAACCTCTCTCTAGGACTCATTCTTTCATGCTCTGAAGCTCTGTCATTATCAGCTTTAACCTTCTCAGGAGCTCTTCGCACAACCTTGATAGTACCGTCAAAGTACTTGTTTAGCTCACTGAACCTCATAAACATCTTCGCTCTGTCAGCTCCATCATATATTACACCAAACTCAGGATCTTCAAGAATGATAAAGAGAGGATAGCCTTCAATGTCTTGATTAGGTCTCTTCAGATTTATAATCTTCTGATTACCCTCAAAACCCATTTAAACATCAATGACTAAAGACAATTTGACATGATTCTTTAGATATCATTTTATAGCTTCTAAACCAACGACTGTTTCTTCTTTTCTGACTGTAAGATCACAAAGTTCATGATAGAGATGCTCCAGATCTTCAAGGTAGAGGTTTGGAAAATCAGCTTCACTAAAAGTCCAGATGTGACCGTCTTGTCTTGTTACAGTAAAAACAGGATACCAAACTCTTACAAGTTTATTGGCATCAATATTCTTGATAGAGACAATGCTATGTTTGGTTCGTACTTGACTGATTGGTTGGCGCTTAGCTTTCAAGAAATGCTTGTATTCAATGCGGTATTCACAAGTCTCCTTGTGAATTCCAAAAATTCTGTCACCACTTAAAGCTTTTCGATGACGAATGAAAATACCAAAGTAGATGTCTTCGAGATACGGTTCTCTAATCTGTTCTCTATCAAATCCTGGAACATTTGCACGAACTTCAAACGACACATACTTTTTAGTGAAATTTTCAGTAGGATCAAATGTCGTTTTCGTAGTATCAGAAGCACCTGGAGATACTGTCGTAGGAGGTTTAGAATAAATTTGATGTTAAGCCTGAAATGGAAAGATAGGATCATCTTCATGGATGTCGGTTTCAAAATCAAAATAGATGTCCTCTGAATCATCAATATTATCAATGTCTTCACCATAGTCTTGAACTCCACCCAGTTCTCTTGAAAAGACTTCCTTAAATCCAACATTAGCAAACATATCCAACAACATCCTTGTTTTTACTGTGGAGACCACCGGCTTTTCAACCATTGGCTCGATCACATGATCTGTTGCTACAACTGTCACCTTCTCAGTTGATTCTTGGCCAGTTGTCCGTTCACTTGTACCAGCTAGAACCGGACTTTCTTCTATAACGTTTTCAGGCTCTGGCTCCCCAGCAACACCTTCAACACCCATTGACGACTCGACCAACCTTTGTCTCTTCCTCTCCCCCTCATGTGATCAAGATCACCCTGATCATCATGTCTTCTCTTTAAAATGGTGGCCTGAGCTCGGCAAGTGTTCTCTAAAGTTGATGCCCGTTCGGTTAAGGCATCAATGGAATTTTGCATAACAGAGAGTGCTTCAGTGTTGGAAGCAATTATAGAACTAATCTTTGAGAAATTAGTGGCTACAACGCTCTGAAAAGCTAGAAACTCTAAGGCGTTTATTGTTGGATTCTTCTCAACTTGTTGTCTCAAGAGCCCAACAAGATCTGCGTCCGCCGCATCAGGATTTTGACTTGAAATTAACTTGGCATAAAGTAATGATTTCAGCTCATCCACCATTTGTTCTTGCTCCCTCGGAGGTTCAGGGGCAGGCGGTGGTGATGGCACAGATGGTTGTTCTTCTGATACTGGCTCTTTGCCCTTCATCAACCTTTTCAAACTGAGAATTTGTTCAGTCGTAGTATCCTGGACAGCCTTTAGGGCGCCATCCAAATATTCCCTTGACACAAAGTTAGGTAAAATAACACATGGATCACATAGATTACCAGTTGTGACAACTGTTGTGCCTACGTTCAGTGTTGGCATAATGTTAGCACTGGTAGGACTTCCGACCTGTCCTTATGGAAGTCTAAAGACTCTACTCTGGTCGTTCCAGCTAGTTCCCAAAGAACTGCATGTTGAGCAACGGATGCTCTGGACTCAAGTGTACCTAAGTGTATCGGCTCTAGACTCAAGGTGCACTAAATCAAAGTCGTAGGCTGGGGCAGAGGCTTACTTGTTTCAATATCTACATTCTCCAAATGAGAAGCAGATAGATGATGTGCTAAAWCCCCGTGTGAAGATGAAACTATTGCTTGTTGAGAAGCAATAGAGTGGCTAGGGGGTGATCATTTGCATAGCTATGCTAGCTATGTCTATTTCAATACCAACATTCAACAAATGAATATCGATAGCAGATGTGGGTGCCCAGCTAAGTGTATCAGCTAGGATAGGAGCATTTTCCTCATTTTGAGTTCCATACTCACCCTCTCCATCTTTTTCTCTTTCCCCTTCACACACTCTCGTAGAATTTTCAACTTGAACTCCCTCATCTCCTTCATCTAGTATTGCATTCAAGAGTTGATATATCTCTCCAAAATCATTTACAAAGTCGTCTGTAAAATCAACTTCAAAGGATAGACTATGAAGACTCGGACAATGTTGCTGATCTTGGTTGGCATCAAAGATGTCATCGAGATTATCTATGATTGCTCCGACTTGAATGTTTTCAGTAGCCGCAGGATGAGTTGCAACATCATCATCATTATTGTCATCATCATCATTATCATCAGCCTAAGTTGCCTCATCTGATACTGTATCTTCCAAGCTTGAAGATGCTGTTGAAGTACTATCAGTTGTAGTGTGATGCAGATCAGAGTCTCCCCTCACCAAACTACCTCTCAAAATTACATTTTCTTTCTGCTCAGTACCCTGTTCACGTACCCCTTGTACCTGAACTATCTCATCTATGTGTAGACTCTCTTCCTCATCTAAGACATGGGTGGATCCCGGGGTAAGTTCAACCGGTTCTGGCTGAACTATAGGATCTATAACTCGCCTATATTCTATCACATAATGAGCACTCTGATCCGCGTAGGCAAATAACTCAGCTGGAATTTCCATGATACACTCGATATCTTCAACTTTGGTATGAGCTCTTATTCTTTGCATTACAAATGACGGCCCAATTTCACTACCTTCTCTGGTTGGAATTTCTGCATTTGCGTTCATCATTGCTTTAATGATTAGTTGAAGAAATCGTTGAAAAGGAACAAATTTCCTAGCTTTTGAAGAAAATCGTTTAGCGTTGACCAACTCCACCATTTCATTCCAGATTATAAGCGCATAATCATAACGACGATTGAAGACGATCCCGTGAAAAAAATTTAGAAATGGACTGTTGCAAGTGTCGACCCTGACAGTTTTTGATGTTAAACACCGGTTGAGTATTGAAAATAGCAGGTGTCATATTGAAGGTAGAAATCATCTCTTGAATTGTGATGAATTAGTTAACTCTTGCGAGTATCCTAACCGTCTGATGTCTCTACGAAGCTCTTTGTCGGTTATTAATTCTTCAAATCCGGAGGCCGTTGTACTTGGCAATCTGAGTATTCTTCGAAGCCTTTTTAAAGTGAGACGGCTCATGTAGTCGTCTACATTCCCTTCAAAGAAATACAGGTCTCCTTCTTTTGACAAAGTGAGAGTGTGCCAAAACTGTTGTAAGTAGACCATTGGGACTTCCGCAGTAGCTGTTAGGGCATAGGCTATGGGGTGTCCTCTGAGAATTTCGGGAATTATTCGGTTCGAAATTGAAATGATGGTTGTTTGATTTAATATCTAGGTAAAGATATTGTGAAAGGATTGATTCATCCGGAGTTCGGATATTTGCTGACTGAGTTGGATTGTTTAGGTTGTCTGATCTGACCGAGGGAATATGAGTTTCCTCGTCAGATCTTTGTGGTTCATTAGCCATTTTCCTGTAATAAATAAAAAATGTTAGATCCGCAAATGATTTAAACTTCCACAATTTATCAAAACCAGATATAAAACCTAACACTAGATTTGCCAAAAAAATAATTAAAAAAAAATTCCTTCAAAAGACTAAATTTTTTTTGACATTTTTGCTCAAAAAAAATTCAAACAAAAACTCAAAAAAATATAAAAAAAATTTATTAAAACACACACAAATTTTTTTTAACAAAAAAAAATAAAGTAACAAAAGAAAAAACAAAAACAAATTCTAAGTAAAAAAATCGTCCGGATTACATATCCGGATGATTAAACCGGTCAACATTCAAACCAAAAGTCAAACTCATAAACCTGACAAAGTCAACCGGAGTCAATCTCCGATCACCTTCTCCGGTGACAAATCCGGTCAAAAAAACCAAACTTAAACAAAAAACTTCCTAAACCGGTTAACACAACTTTCACAAACTAGAATTCAAGTAATACCTAAATCGGATACAAAACTACTAAATCCATTACTGAGTTCGATTAAAACCTAAAATCATTACATTCTTCAAACTAGTTATTTGATTTTGAACTTTTATATTTAGGGTTCTTAACACAGACTTCAAGTTCAAGTTCAAGTATTATGACATTTAGGAGTTCGATTAAGTCCAAAACATATAATTCCAACACAAACGATTTAGGAATTCAAACCTTTAAGATCAAAACAGTCCCAAGAGTTATCAATTTGAGATTAAGAAGGAAAGAAGAAGATGATGAAGAAAAGTTCGCAGATGTTATCCGGAGACGATGATGAATAGGAACTTTGAGCAATGTGGAGTAAAACAGTAAAAAATGAAATGAAAATCGGACAACCATTTATATAGGAGGTGAAAAACCCTTCAACTTCTAATCTGAATGAAGAAATGTCTGGACTAATGATAAATCGAACAAGGAGTTGTCCGGTTTATACTCACACACAACACTAAGTCATACATCGGATAACGCATGAAAGTAAATCGAATAACTCTTCATCCGGAGAAGACAAAGTCTGGATGACTCTTTGAACGATTTAGACTAAACAGCATGACTCATTGAGCAATTTACCACACACACTTGTCCAAAATTATATATCTAATCTTATCCGGATAGAAGTTTATCGAATAGCAGCTTGTCCGGATATATTCTAAATCAGACATTACTTTGTTCGGATATGACACTTCCCGGGTAAAGCTTTAAGCGGATTAGGTCTATATCGAACAAAGTGTTGTCCGGATTAGACTAAATCAGACAAACACTTATTCTTTTAAACTCATAATCTTTCAAAAATTAGATATTTTAACAGTACCTGTAAGAAAAATTGAAACAATTAGTGTCATACAAATATGTTAACTCCCTCTCGAAAAATGAATCAGAAATATAATAACCACCCTCATATATAGATTCCACTATCAAAAGATTTAAATCACATTAAAAAATTAAAATACTGATTTGTATTAAGAAATACAGATATTTTGAGAAAATGTATTTGACTTAAACTCAGTTCAATAAATTGAACAGTTTTAAGAAAAATTCAAAATTTCAAATTTAACATTCCTAATTTAGATACAAGAAAGCTGAAGTGTTTTTCATCTAAAGCTTTCGTAATAAGTCAGCTAGTTGAAATTCTGTATTTACAAAATATAATTCAATAGTTCCCTTTTCAACTTGATTTTTAATAAAGTAATACCGGATATCTATATGTTTGGTTTTAGTGTGTTGAACAGGATTACAAGATATAGCAATTGCACTTTTCGAATCACAATAAATGAGAATTTTATTAAAATAAAAAACAGTAATCTCTGAGTTGTGTCTGCATCCAAAGTACTTGAGAACAACAGCTAGCAGTAGCTACGTATTCTGCTTACGCGGTGGAAATAGATACACAGTTTTGCTTCTTTGAAGCCCATCTTATGAGTTTGTCTCCCAAAAATTGTACATGACCCAAAGTACTCTTCTTGTCCAACATACACCCTGCGTAATTTGCATCTGAGTATGTTGTTAGTTCAAAACTAGTACCCTTTGGATACCAGAGTCCAAGATCGGTAGTCCCTTTCAGATAACGAAAAATGCGCTTAACGACACTTTAATGGAACTCCTTAGGATTAGCTTGATATCTGGCACAAAGATGTGTTGAAAACATAATATCCGATCTACAAGACATTAAATACATTAAAAAACCAATCATGCCTCTATATGTTTTCTGATCTACAGCTTTTTCAGATGGATCAGCATGTAGTTTTGAACAATGAGCCATAGGTGTTTTAATAGATGAAAAATTTTCCAAATTAAATTTATTCAGGATATCAAAAATATATTTTGTTTGACAGATAAAAATTCCGGAAGATAATTGTTTGACTTGAAGTCCTAAAAAAGAAATTCATCTTACCCATCATGCTCATTTTAAAACGAGAAACCATTAAGGCAGAAAAGTTTTTGCAGTATTTAGGGTTCGTAGATCCAAATATTATATCATCTACATTAGGGATGGGAATGGACCCCAACCCGTCGGGTAACCCGGTCCACCCGCCCCAGTCGGGGACGGGGATTCCCCAAAAAATCAGGTCCCGGGGACGGGGACGGGGATCCCCGCTTGGCTCAAGCCGGGGATAGGGTCGGGGATGGGTACAGCACTTCCCGCCCCGCCCCATTTTATATATATGTATCGTGGGCTTTGGGCTTTGGCCTGTTAATTGTATTAATAATATTCATTAGAGAATGCATCCATCTCCACTCCAGCCCAGCCCAACGTCTTCTCTAGTTCTCTTCATCGTCTCCTTCCAAGAAATCCCTATTGACGTATATGACTAGTCGACGACTCCCTCCTCACCCTCAGCTCAGTCCTCAATACAACGAGTCGACCATCCCCCTACCCTAATCGGCGACAACTCTCCTTCTCCCTACACGTCTCCGGCTCTACTCCTCCGGCTCTCCCTCTCCGGCTCTCCGGACTCCGGCTCTCCCTCTCTACTGTTTTTTCTCAGCAGAAGACAGAGGTAGAAATTGTCTTCTTCAGTCTTCTTCTTTACTATAAAATTGTTTTCAGTAGATAAAATTGCTATAAAATTATTTTCAATAAGATGGCCATATGGTTAGTCAAGGTCTAAGTCGATTGCTATAAAATTGTTTTCAATAGATGGCCATATGTTAATGCTCTACACAAGATTAGGCTGTTTATGCAAGGCTAAGTAAAATGTATAAAATCTCTAAAAAAATCCCCGTTTCCCCGTTGGGGATCCCCATTCCCCGTTGGGGACGGGGATGGGGATGTGATCATAACCCCGGCGGGGACGGGGATGGGTATTGGGGTCCCCGCCTCATCCCTGCCCCATTATCATCCCTAATCTACATAAATTTGTATAAAATAATATCTGACTTTTCCTTTTTAATGAATAGAGTTGTGTTAATGTTACCTTTCGAGAATCCTAATTTTACTAGGAATTCTGATAGAATATCGTATCAGGCTCTCGGTGTTTGTTTAAGACCATATAAAGCTTTGTCAAGGATATATACATGGCCAGACTTTGACTCATCAACAAAACCTTCCGGTTGAGCAACGTAGACTTCTTCTTTGAGAAGACCATAAAGAAATGTTGTCTTGACGTCCGTCTGATAAACCGTGAAATTTTTGTATGCAGCGTACGCCAAGAACATTCTTATAGCTTCAAACCGTGCTACCGGGGCAAAGGTTTCATCGTAGTCGACACCTTCTTGTTGATTGTATCCTTTAGCAACAAGTCGGGCCTTATTTCTGATAACAACTCCATCTTCATCTTTCTTATTCTTGAAAACCAACTTTGTACCGATAATCGTCTTATTTCGGGGACACGGAACCAATCTCCAGACCTTTAATGCTTCAAACTGATTCAGCTCCTCTTGCATCGCTATTATCCAGTCCGGATCTGCTAAGGCTTCAGACACCTTAGATGGTTCAATGTTACTTAAGAAAGTGGAATAGAGAAACTTATTTGCAGAAGCAGACCGAGTACGAATAGAAGCAGTTGGATCACCAATAATTTGAGTTATTGGATGATCTCTGGTCCACTTGGTGCTATGAGGTAGGGGAATATATGAACTTTGATCAGAATTTTGATCAGTATAGGTATTGGGGGAATTGTCCACAACAGATTCATGTAAAGGTTCATTATTTGGAACTAAGATAGGCTGAATATCTGACTGAGGTAAGGTATTTTCATCTTGAACAACCGAAACCTCTGGAAAATTAGCATTCGAGCCCTCTTCACATTAATCTGGACAATTAGAAGTTTCCATTTCGATCTCTTCATCCACATCTTCTGTTTCTTCTTCAGTTACAGTTAATGGAACATCAACAGATGAACCAGATAACTGTTGTTCAATTTGAATAGCCCTGGACAAATCATTTGAATTATCAGGTTTGTTATCAAAGTAATCATCATAATTTTTTTCAAATAATGAATCTAGATCAGAAAGTTTAGAATCTGAAGACTCATTAATATCTGCATTCCGCGAAGTATTAATTATCAGACCGGGTCCTGAACTGTTTTGTTCAGAAGCCACTTCAACCACTTCATCGAATGATACGTTAACGCTCTCATTGACAATTTTCGTCTTTTTGTTGTAGACCCTGTATGCAGTAGATGTTTTCGAGTATCATATGAATACAGCTTCATCAGCCTTTGCAGCAAACTTACCTCTATCCTATCTTTCATTAAGAATGAAATACCTGCAACCAAATACTCGGAAGAATTTGATATTAGGTATTCTTTTATTTATAATCTCATAAGGAGTTTTACCAAACCTTTTATGAATGAGGAATCGGTTATGGGTAAAACATGCAGTATCAACTGCTTCAGCCCAAAGGAATAAAGGAGGCTTTGAAAACATTAAAAGTGTACGCGCCGCTTCCCCTAGAGTTATGTTTTTGCGTTCAATGACACCATTTTGTTGTGGTGTCCGGGCTGCTGAGAAGGTATGTGAGATACCATGAGATTCTAAGAATGAGCAGAAAATCTTGTTCTTGAATTCAGTTCCGTTATTAGTTCTGATTTTCTGAACTGACAACTGTAGATTGACTTGAACATTCTTCAAGAAAGAAATAATAGTCTCAGCTGTTTCGTCTTTTGACCTCAGAAAGTGAACCCATGTATATCTGGAATAGTCGTCAACAATGACTTGCACAAACTTCTTCCTATTAATACTTTGTACTCTCATAGGACCACAGGGATCCATATGAAGTAAATGAAGAGGACGTTCGGTGTTGAACTCTATTTTAGGCTTGTGTGAAACTTTCTTCAGTTTACTCAATTCACATGCGTCGCAAACATGATCTTTATGAAATTTTAGCTCTGGAATTCCTTTTACCAAGTTGTCACAAACCAACTTGTTCAAATTCTTGAAGTTAAGATGTGAAAGACGTCGATGCCACAGCATGTTTTGCTGCAATGAAGCCTTGGATATCAAGCAGACTTCAGTATCCACTTGTGTATTTGATAGGTCAATTGTGTAGAGGTTTGATCTTCTGACTCCAGCTAGTAGCTCCTTACCATCAATAGTACGGATACTATACTGGTTAGTTTTAAAACAAACTTCTAAATTTTTATCGCAAAATTGACTTATACTAATGTTATTACCCAGATCTGACAGTAGAACGATTTACACTAGAAGATTATAAGAGAAAGTAAACAAGAACATTAAACAGATAAATAGCGGCTGCTTTTCAGTTATTGAAAAAAGAGATTACAAACTCTCAAGAAACCCTAATCGACTCTCATATGATTTTGAATCTAT
>NC_037537.1:10899802-10901159 GCF_001531365.2 Cynara cardunculus var. scolymus | reverse complement strand
ATTCACAGAAGCTCTGGTCTTCACAGAGGGTCTCTGGATCAAGGAACATAGAGTCCAAGAACTCTGGTCCTTACAGAGCCTAACAGAGGCTCTGGTTACCACAGAAGCTCTGTAGTCTTTCAAAGAGGCTCTGGTGTCCGTGACTCTTTAGCACAGAGGCTAGTCTTCTAGACTTTAGACGTTTTGGAGCAGAAACTTCTTCAGTTCATCTTCTAGGCCCCGATTGCTTAATAAAACTTTTTCAAGGTTATCATTAGCTTCAGAATAAAGCTAACAACTAAAAAGATTATGTCCAAGTCCTTCGACATACGACACTTTCTTAATCATTAAGTTCCCAGAAATTATGTCACCAATCCAAGGATAGGCGCGTATTGGTTGTTACCAAATCTTACCGTTCCTCCAAAAGATTCAACAAAATTAGTTAACAGCTCTTTTCTACTAGTCATATGCTTAGAACATCTGTAATCTAAGAACCACACATGCCGGTTTACCTGCACAACGAATCAATTGGGTTTAGGTACCCATTTTAGAATGGGTCCTTTCAAATTAGTCCTTGTTGGTATATTGTAAGTACCAAACCAACATTCTTTAAACATATTTTTCTTTTTCAAAGCAGATAAGGCAGAATGCATAATATTATGAGGTTTAAATGAACCAAAAGACAAACATTTCATCCCATCGACAAGGAGAACAACTTATTTTGTTTTTCTTAATATCAAACAATTCATTGACTGAATATCGTTTTACAGTTTTATTCAATACAGAATTATTCAACATAGAATCAACAAAACAATTCTTCTTTTGTAGATTTGATGATATATCTGAGCCTTTCACTTTCCAGACCTTCTTAAACTCCAATGAATTATCTTAAACATGAGAAATAAAATCATTAGCTTTAGATGAACGTTTAATCTTTTGTTTCAGAATCTTTTTAGTAGACTACTTCTGTTTCTTCGAATTTCTTTTAATATTGTTCTTTTTATAATAACAATTCTCAGAAACAGTTTTTTTTATTAAATCTCTTTTTAAAATCTGAGGCACTTTCAGAATCCACAGTCATTTCATTTTTAATAATAAAATCCTCGTGACTGGACAGTTCTTTTGAGAAATCAAACTGAGAAATCTCTTTATCAAAACAAACATCTGAATTTAAGATATCAGAAAATTTTATATCTTCATTTGAAACCTTTAAATCTTCTGACACAGAAGCATTGTTAGCTCTCATTTCCTTAAATGTAAAAGTATAGAAAAAGTAAACTGCGAGTATTGACAGAAGATGATCTGTCACAGAAGACCACAGAGGACCAACAACAGTAGATGCTCAAGCGTTCAAGTCTCAAGTGACAGAACCTCTGTC
>NC_037537.1:10895543-10899702 GCF_001531365.2 Cynara cardunculus var. scolymus | reverse complement strand
TATATATATATATATATATATGTGTGTGTGTGTGTGTCCTCTTAAGAAAATATAACTCCAATATCGCAATAGATTATGAGTTATAAATTTGTCGCACATAGAATGTGACCACTCAGGTCCTTACATCATTTTGTGCATGATTACCAAGAGTTCCTCTGGCTCTTAAGGACCAAAGCTCATATGATTCTTTAGGATTAGAGCTCCTCTGGCTCTTAAGCCAGAGCAAAGCCAAAGAAAATAAAGTTACTAAGGATTTTAATCATGAAATCCATATCATTCTTGAAAATGATATAAACACGTAATATAACCAACCAGAGCTTCTCTGGTCACTCAACTTATTATAAAGAAATCCAGAGTTAAGTCAACCAGAGCCCCTCTGGTCTACAGCTTTCAAAAATAACTAAGGATGCATGACCAACCAGAGGCTCTCTGGATGGCCAAAACCTCTGGTCCGTCTAAAGTAAAACTTATGGAAAATATGATGAGATATAAGACAAATGAGATTTTAACATAACCAGAGACCCTCTAGTAAAATATGAAAGTTAACCAAAGCCTCTCTGGTTCTCTATTATAGTTGTAAAAGATCAAATTAAAAAGATTTGACTTATAAAGTTGTATGAAAAACTAAGAGTTTAGATACATAACTCATATACAGAGCTTGTACTTGTTAAATTTTATGATACAGAGCCTTTAGGTCAAAATGAGTTTTTGAAACACTTGAGATTTTTCCACCCCAACTAGATGCCTTCTGGTTAGCCTTAAAAACCAACCAAAACCCCTATGCTTCCTCATCAAAACTTTATTTTATTGAAATAAATCAAAGCATAACACCCGGATTAACCCAAAAATACTATTAACTCAAAACACATGCAATCAAAGCCTCTCTAGTTATAAAACATTTTCCTCCTCTGCATAACAACATTGTTATCATATCAATAAGAGCAATAATTCCAAGTCGTCACATCATACAAAAGTGATAACTCAAGATCCTTACATCTTATGGATGTAATAACAAGATGTGTGATCAAAACTCAGATTTCACAATTGCCACTTTTATCCAAAGGTACACCTCTCCTTGATATGTCACCATTATCCCATGGTATACCTCTCATTGATATGCTACCCTTATTCACTCATAAAAATTGAACCAAAACTGTCATTTTTGCCAAGAATGACATCAAAACAGTTTCATTACAGAAACTTTATATTAAGAACTTTCATTGTTCTAAATCCAGTTCAATATCAACGCAAAATAGCTTTTATAAACAACTTACCTTTCTCAACACAAAACAGCTTCAAAAACCAGTTTACTTTACTTCCACATAAACATCAACCAGTTCAAGTATTTTAAATACTAAACGTATAAAATTTAATAACAAAACTCACCTTATATGTATGCAATGATGAATCTTACAGCAACAAATTCCAAATATGACCACATAATCAATTCCAACAGTTTCACGCAGTATAATAACACAAGAAACACACAACTTTTTCTCTCAAAACATAATAGGTAAGATAAGACAAATCTTATCTTCTTACTTTTAGATGCCAAACCTAGTCAGTGGAGTTTTAATACTTTTAAACTCATTCCTTCACATCCTCCCATGAGATATAACAAATATCTCATGGATAAAACTTTTAAGGCAGTGGAAATTACATAAGAAATTAAACAGGTAATCACAAAACACAAGTATTTTAAAATGATTTACTTACCAGAGTCTTTCAAACCACCCCAAATTATATAACTGGAACCCGATTATCACATCTTGTTGAACATAATCACATTCCAAATCACACATCTCTATCACCTAACTATTGCCACCATTGGAGCAGTGGCTTATTGAACGACTATGACATGCTTGAAAACCTTGGTTAATTAGGGAATCTTTGAAAGGTAGTTAAACCGACATTGATCTACAATGGATTATATTGTGAAATACGAGAGGGAGGTTTCAAACCTATGATTTTTAAGGTTTGAGATCCTTTGTTGCCAAACATTGTTTCACAATCTTAGAGTTCAATGGCTTTGTTTGAAGAATTATGCATGATTGAATTACAACTATCTTTTTGTTGAATTGTCCCAATAAAAAAGAGGTGGAGTTTCCATATTAAAATCTCACCTGGTATAAATTTGACCCCACCAACCATGCTCTAGGACACCGCAATTTACCTCCCTTATGATGGTTGTGGGACAATTAATAAAACAAAATTGCAGGTTGAACCAAGTCCATGACAAACCTGTAAGTGAAGAGTAAACCAACATCTAAAATGACAGTGACCAATGAGTTTACCCTATGTTTTCATTTAAATATGTAATGTGATTGTAAAAGTAGAGTCTCGTTTTACAAATTTAATAATTCGTACAAACTTACAAATTGGTGTTTATGTCATGTGAAAATGCAGTGTTTATATAGTGTTGTTTCATATGTAAAACATTGAAACTGTTTTTCTCCACCCACGAAACAGTCTCGAACGTTTCACATATGAAACAACACTATATAGACACTACATTTTCACATGATTTTGCAAGGAAATTGATTTTGTAAGTTTGTACAATTACTGAGTTTGTAAATGATTATGCGACTATAAAATTATACCTGTTAACTTATGATAGTTCTTTTAATATAGAGAAAAGTCAAGAAAACCCCAACAAACTTTCTTATTTTAAATGATTAGCTCCCTGAACGTTTTTTGCATGAAAAAACAATTGAATTTTCTCATATTGAATAATTAAGGGGCCATTTACCAACCACTTACTTGGATAAGTGTTTACCAAGTCATATTATCTTACCACGATTAGCGCTTATCGGGTAAATTGTTACATAAGATACCCTTTTTTTATGAACTAAAATCTTACTATGTAAGTAAGTGATAGTGTTGATTTGGTAGGTAAGCACTTACCTGAGTAAACGTTTGGTAAACGGCTCCTTAAGTCCTTAAACATTTTCTTTGAATAAATAAATCATCGAACTTCTAGAACTTCATTACCTACATTCTTTTAACCCCAGAAGCTACTTGGAATCGACCGGTAAAGTTTTAAAGTAGAAAAAATAAATAAATTAGTTTTATTGTTCTCAAACCCTATGTCATTCAAACATTTTGCCACCCCATCCGCTCTCTATCACCTTCGTTGGCCTCTGTCATCGATCTCTCTCTTTTTGATCATTTTTTCTATTTCGATTCTCTCTTTTTTGATTCATCTGTACGTGCTCCATTGAATGGTTATAGAAGAGGAAAATCGAAAGGCAAAAAACAAGATAAAAAAAGAGAGGGAGATATGTGGCTGGGTCCAATAGACGACATATTAAACGGAGAACGATGGGACAGCGAAAGGGAACAATGTTGTTAGGTGTAAGGGTTTAAAAAGCGAAGAGTTTGGACACGATAAAGCTCGTTTAGGTTTTTTGTTTTACTTTTAAAACATTCTTATTCGATTACAGATAATTTATTTGGGTTAAAAGAATATATAGTAACCAGTTTTTAAAATTTTAATTATTTATTTTTTTTAAAAATCAATGGTTTCTTACTTATTTTTTTAAAGAATCAATAAAAAAATTTGGAATTTATTTTCGTGAAATTATTTATTGTTTATATAAAAGCCGCCATGAGCTCATGATTAAACTTGAATCGAAGGGAATCTTTCCTAACCATATCTATTCTAGAGTCTACTCTATAAAATAAATTACTTTTATCTATAAAAATTATTTAGAGAATTTTTTGTCGGTAAACGTATCATCTGGAAAATACCAATTGTTGGATAAGTTTCGATGTTTTTACGGAAAAACCAACGAAACACCTAGAAGATACCTGCATAATTTGTCACTGATTTGAGTTTCCCACCAACTTTTATGACGAATCTTTTCTTTAGCGATATATTTCTCAGGTGAAAATTTTGTAAGTAAAAGTCTTATATTTAGTAGTGCCATCATGCTATATTACTTGTATCTTATGCGAATGACCTAAATTTGTATCTTGAACATCTAATACAATACAATATCTAATGCAATTTCTTGATTACTATATCAGATTTAGAAATTATCTAGAATAGGGGTGTAAATGAGACGAGACAACTCGCGAGCTACTCGAAATCGACTCGGTCAAAACTCGGTCAACACTCGACTTGAATAAGTTCGACTCGAACTCGAGCTCGACTCGA
>NC_037537.1:10886225-10895418 GCF_001531365.2 Cynara cardunculus var. scolymus | reverse complement strand
ATTTTAATATGATTTCTTTTAATATAATTTATAAATTATACACATTTTAGTCTCCCTACCCTTTTATAATATTATGTATTAATTTTAATATATAATTTGTATTTATTTAGTTTAAATTATAATTTGTATATAATTTTAATATATAATTTGTATTTATTTAGCTTCTGAAAGTAAATGAATAAGTGTAATTTTTGATCCCACATCGGTAATGAGTGAAGAATTGAAAGGTGGAGAGATGGGTTTAAAAGGAGAAGGTGGGGGAAGGGAGAAGGTACTTACCTGGACCGCTGGACGGGGTCAATGGGTGGTCAAGATGACCCATGGCCTAGGTTGGCGACCTCCATTGCGCTTTGGAGGGGCTCCAGTCTAAGGTCGAACCTAAGTTATAATTTAGGCATGTTCGTTTATGTTCGAGTTCGAGCTTGATTCAAGTTCTAGTTCGAGCTTGATTCGAGTTCGAGTTCGAGCTTGATTCGAGCTCGAGTTCGAGTTTGAATCGAGCTCGAGTTCGAGTTTGATTCAAGTTCGAGCTTGAATCGAGTTCGAATTGAGCTTCGATTTTGACTACTCGCTAGTTTTCGAGTCGAGTTCGAGCTTCGAGATTAGGTTTCGAGTTCGAGTCGAGTATAATGATACTCGAGCTCGACTCGCATCATTTACACCCCTAATCTAGAAATTACCTCCGTTACAATGATTTCTTATAAATTTCTTAGGTGAACACTTTATCATATAAAAAAACTAAATTTTAAACAAATAACAACAAAACTATAATCAGGTATTCTTTGCTATAACTTAATACCAAATAAATTATTAATTAAATAACAATTATAAAGTAATATAAAATTACTTTAATTTATAAAATGGTTTTAATTCAATAAATAAATATTCATAATTATGCATTATTTTGATTTATAACTTTTTTAATGTTTCGTATAATTTTAATATATTTACATGCATTTACTTATTAATAAAAAAATATTAAACACGCAATATTTAATAAATGTTAAAATATTAATTTAAACACATAGCATTTATTAAATTTATAAAAAATTGAAAGTAAAATAAAATTTATAACTAAATAAATAAAAACATCATATCAATATCAATTAACGATCAGACTATTTATATTTTCTTTTAAATCGACATTTTATTTGATAAATTATTCATACATTTTTATAAAAAATATTCACAAAAGCAAATTATATTCATACTTCTATTCTCCAACAAAAACATATACACTCTTACACTAAAATACAAGTAAACACTAAAAACAAAAACGATGTAATTTAAATTCCATTTTAAGCCATTCTCACAATTTTCACTTTAACCCTTATATTTCACTTATAATATTAATTAATTAATAATGTATTAACTAAAATAATGTATTAACCCTTATATTTCACTTATTCTCACAATTTTCACTTATAATATTAATTAATTAATAATATATTAACTAAAATRCTTATTTTAATAATAAAAATTTAATTATATTTTAATGTTAAAACAAATTAAATATAACCTTTATAATTATTATATTATTAAAAAATTAACAATTTAATTATGTTTTTAAGGTTAAAACAAATTAAAAATGGTCGGTTACAATTTTATTAATATAATTATATTTTTATGGTTAAAATAATTTAAAAATAACCTTGAGGATTATTATTATATTAAGACTGTATCAATTTAATTATACTTTGAAGGTTAAAACAAATAAAAAGTAACCTTTATGGTTATTATTTAGGAAATATCCAGAAAAACCCAATAGACTTTTATATTTTGAATGATTAACTATTGCACAAATTTTTTTTAAAAAAATAAATAATTGGATATTTTGTGTAATATTCTGAAATCTAGAAAATGAGACTAGTTTAATTTTTTGATAAAAAACTAAAGTCATTACAATTCGTGAAACCTTTTATACTTACAAACAATGATACAAGAGTAGTCAAAGACCTTCCAGCCTAGTGGTAACGGTTTGGGCATGGCATAGTCATGAACCCGAGTTCGAGCCCTGGGAGAGGAGTGTTGGCGACATTTAAGTAGGGTCATGCTTTGCCTCCAAAATTGTCGGGGATTAGTCGGGCTTTGGCCCGGACACCCTTCCAAAAAAAATGATACAAGAGTAAATTACAATTTTCGTCCTTGTGGTCTGTTAAAAAATTCGGATTTCGTCTCTTTGGTTTTGAAATTTCGATTTTCGTCCCTATAGTTTGCAATTCATTTATAGTTTCATCCCTAAGACCAAAACACTAGTTTTAAATATGAAGAACTAAAATAGAAATGAATTATAACCATAGGGATGGAAAAGGCAATAGATTTTAAATAACAAGGACAAATAAAGGTAAAGAATTATAAACCACAGGGATGAAAACTGTAATTTCAAAACTATAAGGATAAATATATAATTTTTTTAAAACCATTGGGACTAAAGACATAATTTACTCATGATACAATAAAGTCAAAAACAACAACTTAGAATCTAACTCCGAACAAAACTAGATTGAGACCGATGTTATTATAACCCTCACTGAAAGTCGCTATCTCCAACAATATGAGAACATCCTAAAGATTTAAGTACTTTATGAGTCTCCAACTAGCACTTGACTTTGCTCAAATGTTGCTAATATCGCTCCCACGAGAACCCGATGCACATGCCTATAAATTGGAATACGCTTTAAGTGTCTCAGGTTTAAAAAACTTAGAAGTCCAATGGTTATTTGTGTTAACTACTTATAGTTGAGGGATTACTTGGGAAAAGTTGTCATTTTATGATAACTCGTCACTTTAGGTTTCCACATTTGTGTTTCTCCTAAAAAACACCTTCTTTTGCAGTAAAAGTGTGTGAATCGTTAAAGCTTTCAGCAGTGGGCGTTAAGGAGTTCTTGGAAGTTGATTTATTAAATCTTCTCCTAACTTTGAAAGTACGTGTCTTCTTTATCCTTTGTCATGTGGAATTAGTTCTGAACTTAGACATTTTGGTTTGATGAAAATCAAATTTGGAGTTTTGAAATTTGAGATTCTTTGATCTTGATTTCCAATTTATGTTGAATGAGATACTCCATGGATAGGTTTCCATTTTAGCAAATGATTTGTGTTTGCTTTTTGTTTGTCATGTAACTCTTATGAGAGGAATCCTTTGGTTTAAAAAGGGTTTCATGATAGTCTTGATAGTTTATATGAGAAAGTTTCGGTACTAGTACAATTCTGGGTAAAAATCAAGTTGTGTTGTGGTGCAGGTGAAACTAGTTGACAACAGGGGTAGTATGGACTAAAATGTGTCCCGCAACTAGCCCCGCGACTTTAGTCGTAGGCTAAGTTGCGTAACCCTTCAGTTGTCCATTTTTCAACTTTTTTCGTCATGATCATTTTTGGTTCAAAGTTGGTTTAAAATTGTTCTTTTGGTGTATATGAATGCTATTGTGAGTTTGATTATCATCAGGGAAGATTTGGAGTATGCAGGTTAAATATGGTAAGTCTAGTGACTTACGTGACCTTGGTTGCATGGCAAGTTGCATAAGTCACTGTTGGGTGACTTTTCAAATTTTGCTTCATGTTATTTTGAGGTTTTTTAAGGTATTGTTTAGGTGTCTTAGAGTTTGTTTAGAAATAAGACTTAAGTCTATATCTCTTAATTGTGATCCATGCTTATCTGACTTGGATTCAAGTGTGCAGTAGTGAATTCTTGTTTTTATTACAGTTTTATCTTCGTATACAAGTGATCAAGGTGAATTTTCTTATAAACCTTTGATCTAAAGTGTATATGTTATTAATAGATCATTATTATGGAATGGTACCTTATTGGTATGTTTATTCTATTAACTTTAGTTGTGTTACAATATTATTACAATTGGTTGAGCCTGGGTGCCAACTATATAACTAACAACAGTGTTTATCCTAGGTGCCAACTATATGACTAAATGGGTTGAGCCTGGGGACCAACTACATGATGAATCGGGTTGAGTCTGGGGTGCCAACTATGCTTTTACTGTTTTAAAAGGATTTATATGAATTGGTTTGATTGTAACTATTGTACTATCAGGAATTTTCTTACTAGACCTTATGGTCTAACCCTCATTTTGTTTTCCAAAGTATGAATTTTAGGATGGCCTCGTTTAGAAGGTAAAGGGATGGTAAGTTGTGAGATCCTCTTTATGGGTTCTTATATGTAGAGCTTGTAGGATTTGTCTAAAGTCTGCTTTTGATACATTGCTTTATGAATCATTTGTATGAGAACGTTGTTAGCAAAAATTTGGTAGTAGATTTCAGTTGTTTGTATAGTTTTGTAAGATGAGACTCAATATGCAGACCTTTGTCGTTTGATATATGTAAATCCATGTTATTTGCAATGTGATTTGGTGGGTTGTTATACAAATAAAAAAAGTTAGGCTTATATCTAGTGAGTTCAAGTAGTTTTCATCATTTTCTATCAAACGGTAAAACAAAAAGTGTGTTATTTAAATCACAATATCTAAAATGAAACGTATTAAATATAAAAACGACAGTCTTACCAAAACCCATCATTTTTGTAATAGAACTTGTGAACCAAAGCACCTATTTAACATGAAGCTAAAACCAATGCTCACTGAATTTGTGGATAAGATTTAATATTCAAATAATGAAAACATGGATAAAAACTCTAATATCCAAACCCCAAAATATGGATAAGTTCCAAAATGCCGAAACTATAAAATAGGGGTATTCGTGGTCCAATTCGAGTGGTTTAATCCCCTAAATCATAAAGCAAACCGCAATGACGATTTAGATAAAATTTCAAACCAATTGTTTGGAAGCAAGTGACCAAACCGGTCAAACCAGACCACAAAAAAGCGGTTTGGTTTGACATGTTTAGCGGTTTGAGACTATTATAGGTTTTAAACTGAAAAAACTATAGCATATATCTCTAAAATGAAATTTTTGCTACTATAATATAATCAAAAAAATAATATACATAATTATAAAAGAAAACATCTATCTCCAAAAATAAAATAAAAACATTGAGCAAGTTGAAAAAAAAATTATACAAATCCAACAACAATAGTTGGAATTTTGGATAATCATTAAGCAAGTCAAAGAGGAATTGGAAACTTTTGGATTTTGATATTTGAAGTTGGACTTTTTTTAAATAGGGTATAAAAATTGAGCCTATGAATTGAAAACTAAACGTATGCACATATATTTTGGCGGTCGGTTCAATCTAAACCGTTCAAAAAACATTTAAATTGTGATAACCGGATCCTGGTTATTACCCAAGGTAATAAATATGTGATTATTTGATTAAATGATTACGTGATAGTATGATAAATTGATACATGCTGGTATGTGAAAATTAATTGTATAATGTGGTTATGTGTATCAGAATATATATATATATATATATGTTATATTACTAAGAAATGCATAGTGTGTGTGTGTGTGGATATATGTATGTATGCATGGTATGTGTAGATGCATGCATGTGCATTTGAGTTTTGTAAAAAGGGGCTGTTAGCCGACCTTCCTGTTTTTGGAAGGTATAAAAAGGGGCTTAGCCTCTTCATTTGTTATTCTTGCCATTTTGAGTAAAATTGAGAGAGATTTAAAGAGAGTTGTCCGGATTTGCAAAAAGGGGGTGATTTCAAGTTGATTGCAAGTATTTGGGTTCAAAAGCTTGATAAGGTGAGTAGTTTTTAAAACTCTTTTGCATAAAGATTATTACTGGTTTTGTATGAATTTTATTGAATTTTGATAGAAATCAGTCTTTTGCTCTAAGAGTTTATCCGGATGTTAAACCGGACAAGGTTTGTTCGGTTTATTCTAAACCGGACAAAGAGTGGATGACTTATTGTCCGGATTGTTTTAAACCGGACAAAGAGTGGACGACTTGTTGTCCGGATTGTTTTAAACCGGTTAAGTCGTGAACGGAGTATTGTCCGGACTTGTTATCCGGATGAAAGATGATTTTATTTCYAAGTGTTTAATCGTTCAAGCTTTATGCGGGGTATTGACCGGATTAGTTATCCGGACAAATATGTTAGAATTTATTTTAAGTATAAATCGGACAAAGAGGGATAAGTTGTCCGGACTTTATATCCGGATAACTTGTCCGAATGACTTTTAATTGGAATTTTCATAAGTTTTATATTTAGACTTTTTATATGATATAAAATGTCTATTATTGGGGTTAATTGTGGATTGTAAAAATGGGTATTTTTATATCTTTTTAAAATAAAAAGATATGTTCCTACCAAGCGTGGTGACGTAAGTCTGTTTTGGTATTGGAACGGGATTTTGGGAAATGTTCCTACCAAGCGTGGTGACGTAAGTCTGTTTTGGTATTGGAACGGGATTTTGGGAAATGTTTCTACCAAGCGTGGTAACGTAAGTCTGTTTTGGTATAAAACTATATTTTGGGAAACCTTCCTACCAAGCGTGGTGACGTAAGTCTGTTTTGGTATGGAAGTGGATTTTGTAAATTGCTTTTACCAAGCGTGGTGACGTAAGTCTGTTTTGGTATGAAACATTGTTCTAAATAATAGTTTCCCCAGACATGGTGACTTTTGTCTGTTCTGGCTTGGAACTGGGAATGGGTACTTTCAGACGTGATGACTTATGTCTGTTCTGATAAGTAGCCCTGTTTTGATGGAAGAATAAGGGTGGCATATCAAGGAGATGTGTACTTAGAATAAGGGTGGCATTGTCATATGTAGATATTATTATAACTCTTATTATTATTACTAAATTGGATTTAATAACTTTAAGTCATCATTTCTTTGTGACCTGATGAATTAAAAATATTATTCCTATTTAGAAGTAATAATTTAGATGTTATTGAGAAGGGGGAAATGGTTTGTCATATCAGGCAAGTTTTGCCTTAAATCTTTCGTGTTAAATGAATGGTCTTTTAATTTAAAAGTTTTGATACTGGGAATGTTGGATCTCTATTCAGAGATATTTTATTGAGGTTCTTGGGTATATTCTATTTTGCATAATATTGTGAGCTGTATCAATTGTTATATTGCAGTATATTTCTAAGGAAAATTACATTATCATATTTTGGTATTCATCACCCTGCATTTGCAAAGAAGGGATTTACTCACTAGACCCGTATGGTCTAACCCTCATTTTCTGTTTTAAATTATGCAATGCAGGAATAGATGGGCCCGGGGATATAAAAGGGAAAGGGAAAATGTGATTATTTTCCTAACCTGTTGTCTACTTTTGAAGATACATGTTATATTACATGTAATAGTACAGGATTTATTTTGGAAATTTTATATGTAGATTTTGTACATATAGCAATCCTTGTACTAATGGGACCTTTTGATGTAATTCATGTTTCTATGTAATGAAATATGTGTTCTATGCAAATGTGGTGTTTGGGGGTGTTACACAAACCGTTGACCAGATTGGTGGAACCGTTTGGCTATTTTTTGGGCCAGACCAACCGCTAGACCACTCAAACTGCCAAAAATGGTTTGTTTTGACTTGGTTTGAGTGGTACAACGACCTTTTTAACACCTCTATCATAAAATATAGATACACTCCATACCCCCAACACAACACTAAAACCATGGATAATATACTATCCAAAAATAACATCTTTATATAACGGGGAAGACTCGTAACATCGAATGTGGCAAACACAAAGTAAGTCATGTATCAATCTTGTCGAGTTTCATTTCAAGTAAAAAACCCTCTCCGACTTTTGAATTGTCGAAGCAAGAACACCATCAAACAACCTTAGTGCTTACTTTCCAAGGTTTTAAGATGAAAACATCAAAACTCCTCATTTGATTCAAACCAAGGGTCCAAGTGAGAACATCAAAACTCCTCACTTGTTATAACCAAAAGAGCCCAAGTTAAGAACATAAAAACTCCTACTTGACCGAACCCATGGCTTCAAGATAAGAATATCAAAACTCCTCAAATAATTCAAACTAGTGATTTCAAGAAGAATACATCAAAACTTCTCTTGTCACGATCAAAAAGGTCCAAGTCGGGAAAATTAAAACTTCTCATTTGACTAAATCTTATAGCTTCAAGACGAGAACATCAAAACTTCTCACTTGGCAAACACGACTGACACATATGCCTATGGATCTAATGCATTACAGTCTAATTACATGACTTCAATTGAATGACCAACGCACTCAAAAATGTAGTTGTCAAATAAAGATATAATAAATGCAAATCATGCCCAAGCTCATCCTTGAGTAATTTAGACTCGACAAATGTCCCCAAAAGTCAAATGGGCCAAAATCAAGCTAATAAACTTCATATTTATTTGAATATACAATAAAAATCACCATAAACCAATAAGTTACAAATACCCATCACTTAAACAACTTATAAGCCAAAAGGTTTTAAAATCATCCTAAGAACTCAAAAGTTAGGCAAAACCCCCAAAACATGTATTTATCTCAAATCTAAGACAATAAGTTCTTCCACTTGTTTGACTAATCTAAAATGAGCCGTTATAAACTCCAAAATGCATTCAAAGAGTTTAATAAATCTCATGACCCAAAATAACACAAAACCAACAAACTCAAATCATACGTAATTTCTAATTGATAATCCCTCTATGATCAAGTAACAAGTGATCTAAACAATCAAGAACAACAATTAAACTCAAATCATATGTATTGATTGTTTCTCTCTCTAGAAACTCTACATAAATATGAACATGTAAATATATACAAATGAGTTCTCTCTTCTACTACAAACAATACAAAGTATTTATATGAATTGACTAATACGAAGTCAAACTACAATTGCAAACATTTACTTTATATAATCTGTTGACTACTTTGACTTTGACTTGGAAGTCTTGACCTCTTAATTCTTCACTCTCGTCTTCATACTTGATGACCTCATATACAACATATTTTGGGCCTAACAATCTCTCTCTTTGGATTCAAGATCACAAATCAGTAGTTATTGAAACTCTTTAAAACATGACTTCAACTAAACTTTGAATTTAACAATATCCCCCCAAAACATAAGTCTTTAATAAACTCTCATTTATGATGACGATTGATAACTCTCATTTTGTTAGAGTTATTTGTTGTTCTATACCCCTATTTTATTATATCTTTGGTACCCATTTTGCTCATATTCTATATTTTTGGTCCAAAATATGTTAAGAGGTGATGAAAGGTTAAGAATTTAATTATTGTCTAAAAAACTCTTTATTGTTGGTAAATTTGGCATC
>NC_037537.1:10884975-10886125 GCF_001531365.2 Cynara cardunculus var. scolymus | reverse complement strand
TCTTGATGTAAAAATTCTCTTTCTTTTTGAAAGAATTCCTTTACAGAGGTAATATTACATTTCTCGTGCTCCATCTGTCTCAACTCTTCCACCTTTATTTTCAAATATTTTTCAACCTTGGCTAGCTTTAGTTTTGAAGATTTTTCAAGGTTTAAAAACTTGGTTTGCTCTTCTTCGAATATCTTGAAAAAACGGTTTCTTTCTTCTGTGAGCAGAGTAACTTCCTTTTCACATAATGAAAGTTTTTCTTTAAGATTTTGATGCTCCAAATGACATGAGTCTAGATTTTCAATGATCTCTATGAAAAAATCAAAGGAGTTAAAAGAGGAAGTAGAAACCTCTTGATCGTTTCTTGCAGAGGAGTCTGTCTCAATGTCTGCCATCCCACAGAAGAGTTCATCCTCTGTGTCTGAGTCTTCCCATGCGAGAAGACCCTTTTGATCATCATCTTCAGAGGATTCGTCTGTTACTAGCTCACTAGATTGAGCTAGTAGGGACTTTTGTTGGTAGTACTCAGCCTTCTTTTTGTAGAAGGCTGCDTCTTTTGGACCCCTCTGTGGTGCCCTTGGTCCTTTAGACTAGCAATCTGCAGCATAGTGATCGGGTTTGCCACACTTGAAGCAACCATCTTTGGGCTCTTCCTTCCTCTGTTCTTCAACCCTCTGCAAGGGCTTCTGTTCCTTCTCTTTCTTCTCTGATCTCTCTCCTTCTGTGAAGCTTCTGCGATTGAAGCTTTTGAACTCCTTCATTTCTCCCCCTTCCTGAATTCTCTTGTGATCAAAGCAAGAGTCTTCATCATCTCCTTCATGGAGACCTCTTCTTCTTCAGAACTGTTGTCACTTTCTGCAACCAGCACCACCTTCTTCTTCTTCTTCTTCTTCTCCTTCTTTACCTCCTTTTCCTTCCCAGAACACCCGTCTTCTGCAACTAGAGCCAGAGGGCCGCCATAGTTCCTTTTCAATTGAAGAACTTGAGACTATTGGCTCTTGAGGGAGCCAAATAAGTCTGCTAATGTCCATGTTTCTAGATCCAGGATGGCCTTCATGGACATTGTGATATTCATCCATTCAKCCCCAAGGCTTTTCAAGAATAGTGAGTTATTCGCCTCTGACGTTCTTGGGATGCCATACCTCTTACAGTTGCTGATTAA
>NC_037537.1:10874115-10883830 GCF_001531365.2 Cynara cardunculus var. scolymus | reverse complement strand
AATCTTCCAGAACCTCTGTGAGACACGACAGAGGTTCTGTCGTCTTTGTCTTGTAGCATTGTCTTTGCACAGGACCAGTTTCCAGAACCTCTGTGAGACACGACAGAGGTTCTGTCACTTGAGACTTGTACGCTTGAGCATCTTCTGTTGTTGGTCCTCTGTGGTCTTCTGTGACAGATCATCTTCTGTCAACACTTGCGGTATTACTTTTCCCATACTTTTACATTTAAAGAAATGAGAGCTAACACCTTACCACCCTCACCACCCAAACCAGAGACAATACCACCTGTCTCCAAATGCTTCAACAAACCGTAACCCAACACTATAACACCACCTCCTCCCTTGCCACCCAAAGGAACCAACTCCTCATCCACTCAATCGCCACCCTCATGGCCCAGGCAACTGTGACCGATGAGACCATAGCCACCATAACCACCCAGATAAACACCATCTTCCAAACACTCAACGCCCTACCAGCCACAATCATCTCCCAACTCCATCAACCAACCCCTCCACAAATATCTTCATCAATCGATGAAATCCTAGCCTCCCTCACCACCCAAATGACCACCATACAAACCACCCTCACCCAACTCCCAGCCACAATACTAGCCAACATACACCAGCCTCCACCACCACCTCCCTTCGCAGGCCCATCCTTCGATGCAGCCTTCTCCTCCTTCACTGCAGAGGTGAAGACTCTCATCGCCAACCTTCCCCATCCTCCATCGACATCCACCACCTCCTCCGTGCCACCACCAGCTACATCATCAAGCATGGTGTTTGCCACCAGAGCTGATCTCAGAGCTCTGTACAAGGCACTTATCTCATCGTTCAATGAGATAAGTGCAAAGTTTGCTGCCAGGTCGGCTGAGCCTACCATTGCCCTGAGGAAGAGTCTTATCCAACAGCAAGATAGAACAAACACTCTTCTTCGCACCATGGAACAACGACGCAACAAGGATCGAGTGCGTACATTGGCCGACCACATACGACTGTGGAAGAAGAACAGGTCCAGGGCTTCCTGCTCATCAAGCCGCCCCCTCAAATGACAAAGGCATGAGGATCCAGACCCCGATGATCAAGGTCTCGGTCCTCATGAGGGGGAGAAAACAGGCCATTATTTCACAAGCAATGGAGTCCGTTGCACCCCCAACATCCCATCACCAACAACAAAACCCACCATCTCCACCACCCCAAACACAACAATCTCCAACCCAAGCAAGGGAACCAGAGGCTCAGCCCTCTGAAGATGTACTTAATATACATGTTCCCCTTGCTACCACACCTGAACCCATCATGTTAAGTTCCTCAACTGATGAAAATCCATCCACCCCACCAACAGAAACCAACCAACCTTTTACTCCATCACCAACACCAAACCTACCATTAACCCCATCACCAACCCCTCACGATACACAACCTTTCATTACCCAACCCAATGAACCTGAACCACCCCAAAATCAGCCAACCCAAACACACCGCCCAACCGATACACAACCCATAACCTAAACTCAACCCCCAACCGAACCAACCACGGTGCAAGCGGACATTCCCTCTTCATCTAGGCACCCTCCGCAAAGCCTAGTCGATGAAATAATTCAGAACATGGAGTCACTAAGCAGACGTCTAGAGATACCACCAAGGGAACCCATCATGATGGAGAATATCCATCAGTATCTATACACCAATCATGATGAAAGCTTGTCTCTCAATCCTCCAGTTCTATCACTAGAATCCATGGACCTCCTACACCATCGATTTGTTAGACAGACTACCCAACCACCACAAGCTGTCTTCTCAAACAATGGGATAAGGATGGTAATGGATATCAAGATGAGGACCTTCGCCAATAGAGCTATAAGATATATCGAGTACATGATGGAGAGAGCTCATGGTCAGGTCAGCGTCTTCAACGACAGTGACTTGATCAATCTCAACCCCTATGACTTGATCGACCTTTATGCGTTCACAGCTCAGCGACATGATCAAGGAATAAGATTTGGGATGGCAAAAAGAGTAATAGTGAAGACGATGGAGACCCTGGTAAAGCACAGAGCCAAGAGTGATTTTCAAATCGCTCTTCATTTGAGCATCGACAGACTCTCATGCACCCCACCGAATGAAGACTTTCATGGCCTGCAGGAGAAGAGATCTGCCTATGTCTTAACTCAACCCGAGCTTGGACTTGTCTTCAAGAATGAGTTCGAAGTAAAGAAATTTTTCAGACTAACTGAAGCCATCAAGTATTCAATGGATACACTTGAGTGGTTTCAGAAGGTTATCAGAGAGAGACTGGGCAAAACTCATGTGCCAAGAGAAGATGGAAATCAACTCATTCATGAGATATTAACAGTCTTCACTTATCGAAGACTGCTTCTGCGCTTCTGGGATATATCTCAAGGTAGATCATGAATGGGGTTTTAAAATTTTTGCCTTTTTGTAAATGTCTTTGTTTCCAGTACTGTAAGAATTCATCATCCAATGAAAATTTGGAATTTGATGCTTTTCTTTAGATTAGTCTCTGTTCTTCAATTCTGTTTATAGATTAGTTTATGTTTGTTCTTTCATTACATAGGGGGAGATTGTTAGACCCCATAATTAATAAGTGTAAAAGTAATGAAGAACCAGAAGACCAATGAAGAAAACAAGGCAAAATTGACCAAGTCTGAAGAACAACCAGAGGGTCGATGAACAACCAGAGATGCGATGGAAAGAGCATCTTCATCACCCCTCTAGTCAACAACACTTAGAGTTTTCTTCAACAATTCAACCAGAGGCATACGATGGAAATATGAAGATAAGGTTGATTCATCATCCCATAAAAGACAGCTGAAGATGACAAATTGACAGTTGGATTTCAAGTTTTTCTCGATTTATAGCTTATCCATAGTTCAGATAAACTTTATCTGTTAGTAGAATATTAGCTAAATAGTCTCACTAGATAGTTATCTTCTAATTAGCCTTATAGTATAAATAGGTGATTAGGCCTATTGTAATTGAAATAGCTTTTACATTTTCATATTGATAAAAGTGAAATTATTGGCACTCAAGATTATTCTTTGAATGTTCATACATTGTTCTTGAGTGTTCATCATTTTTGTTCATTAAAACACTATAATTTGGTTATTCTTAACTTGATTATTAGTGTTATGGAGAGATCTGGGATCAACATAGTATAAATAGCTATCTTATGTTTTGTAATCATGAACTTTTCTTCTCGTCAAAATTTCTATAGTAGAATCCTTTGAAGCTTCATATTCTCTTGAATATTCTTTAAGCTCTTCTTCACTATTAGTCACCCATATGATAGATTTAGGTTTTCATAACATAAATATTCATGTTATATTGAGAGATCTGGGATCGACACTTCCTTTCTTTAAGATCAGCATGATACTCAAAGAAGTTGTAAAGAGTTCTTGTCTGAATCTCCACCATTTGTTCAAGCTTTGTCAACGCTCAAGCTTGAAGAAGACTACACTCAAGAGTTTGATGTAGCTGGAGGCGATCTTATGCGGTGTAGGACGGTGTAGGTGCTGGTACTGGTGGTTGAGGATCTCCAGTATGTGCTGCATCTGTGCCATATGCCTGGCGAGATGGGCATTTACTTCATCGACCTTGTTGTTTAAAGTAGAAATGGCCTCAACGTTGGCGTGCACAACTTCTTGCATGGAGGAGAGCTGTTCCTTGACCTCTCTAACTTCAGCCTTGACAGCTGAAAGGTTAGTAGAGACTTCGTCCCTAAGAGGCATGCTCTTATGGACTTCATCCATTTTGATAAGAATAGTCTCCACAGCAGGAATAAGGAGCTTGACGTTGTCAGCCATGTAATCTTCTTCCATGGCTGACGTCTCTTCGTAAGGACCTGAAAAGGAACAAGGTTGAGCATAAGATAGCTCAGGTTAGAAGAAATGAAAGGGTAGGATGGTAGAGTACCTGAGGGTTCATCAGCACCATTTGAAGGGTTGATGCCGGTTCGCTCCAGGTTGCCTTCGAGAGGATAGGCGACCATATACTGAGATGCCTCAAGAGGAGCAATCTCAAGTTATGTGGTGGGTGCTTCATCATCAGGGAGGACAGTCATTGATGAATCATAAGCACATGTTGAGACCAAGGAGGGAGGAGAGGAGAAAATGGGCGAGACTGAAGGACATGGGTGTTCAGCAGTGACGAAGCTGATATTCTCACCAGCAGTGATTTAGGTCACTGAGGCAGTTGGGATCGGAGCCACAGGTACGACAATGATTGTAGAAATCACTGAAGAGGTGGGAAGGGATGAAACTAAAGGTTCCTCGAGGGTAAGGCGAGTTTCAATAGCTGAAACCTTTTGAGAGGTCACAGCCAGAGACGTGGGTATCCCCTTTTTGGCTTTCTTGGCCCTCGATGGAGAACCAAGAGTGGGTTGAGAGGAGGGATGTTTAGAAGAAAGGATGGTGGTGGTTGGGATAGACTTCGAGGGGGTTTTCCTTAGTCTTGATCACATGAGAAGGACAAAAAGGAGAAAATGAAGAAAGAGGTTGCACAATAGCAGAAATTGCAATATCTTCATTTCTTAGCTTATGAACCAGTATCCTGGATCCAAACTTACAAATAGGAAGATTACCATCCTTGGAGTACTTGTCTCCAAGATCTTGGCAAACACCATGGAGAGAAACTTGGTGTGTGGTACTACATTCTCCCTCTGGCGCTTGTTCAGCTTCAGCGCCAGGTCCTCAAAGATCACACCCGCGTAATTGATTGGGCGCTGGTGTATAACGAAAATGTCGATGTTGAGCGTGACCCTAGAGGCTTGATCTTGGCCGCCAGTCTTGCCTCTCATACACTGAATGAAGTGGGAGAACAAGTACTACCACACTACAGACATGCGGTTCTTCTCGATATTCGACAACGATTTGAGGAGTTCACTGGAGTCTTTCTTCGTTGGCCAGGCCTAGCCAATATCATCAAGGCATGCAATGATGATTTTAGTCGAAGGATCACTGATGAATGGACCCTTGGGAAGCGAAGAGCGTGCCTTAGCATTGTAACGCAAAGCTAACGGTCATGCGGTTGAAGGTGAAGGAGATTTTCTCCACCTGTTGACTGTGCCTGTTAGTGTCTCGAATGCATTTAGCAATTAGCCAGGACTGCTGAAGGGCTTCCTTCACCATGACAGGTTCATGGGTGAGAGCGTAGAAGATGGGTAAGTTCTTGAGGGAGGTAGCGGCTTCCTCGTAGTAGGATTTGTTCGCAGCGATGTCTAACAAGACCACATGATTGTTTGCCTTGAAGGACATGTTATCTATGGAGAAGTTCATGTTTTGGGCAGCCATTTTCTGTTATAGGTAAGAAACAAGAAATAACAGTTTTGTTAGTAGTCCAAGATTATGATGTGAGCTTTTAAGTTTTAGAACAATAAAACTTCTTTTGAAAAAACCACAAATAAAATATTAGGGTTTTTCAAGAAGAACAAATGTTTTAAAACTTTAGATTATAACCAAGTAAGAGAATGTGTTAATAATCTTAAAGTTTGTATTTTAAGAGAAACACTGAATCTATCTTTAAAAAACTTTTGAATCACTGAAGGATGAAAGTTTAAGTGATCATTTTGATTTTAAGAAAAGATAAGTATAGTAGAGAGATATACTTACTTCAAATGTTCAGCGATAGAAAGAATCACTGAAACAAACTTCTAAAACATTTTGATCGCTGAAGAAGAAAAGCTTCAGTGATAGTTTTAAGTTTTAAAGAAGAAGAGCGAGTATACATACCTTAGAGAGAAAAGATATACTTACTCAAGAGATCAATGATAGAATGAGAGCACTGAATCATTTCACTTACTGATTAATGCATATAGTTGAAGGAAATTAATCCTCAGCGTTTAGCATTCCAAGTTTACTGATCATGATGTTAAATCTTGTCTCATCAATAGGCTTCGTGAAAAGGTCAGGGAGTTGGTAATCAGTGGGAATAAAGTGAAGTTCAATATTACCATTCATAATGCGATCTCTGATAAAATGATATCTGATCTAAATATGTTTGGTCTTGGAGTGAAGAACAAGGTTTTTTGCAATCGCAATAGCAGTAGTGCTATCACAATAGATATGAATCTTGGAAAACTAAAGATTGTAGTCGTTAAGATGGTTTTTCAGCCAAAGGATTTGGGCACAGCAACTTCCAAGGGCAACGTATTCAGGTTCAGTTGTTGATATGGACACTGAGTTTTGTTTTGTTCTTGTTCAGCTCAGCAACTTTCCACCTAGAAGCTGACAGCCTCCAGTGGTGCTTTTCCTAACAATTTTGTAACCTGCAAAATCACTATCTGAGTAACCTATTAGATCAAATCCTGAACTCTTAGGGTACCAGAGATCCAAGTTAGGAGTTTCCCTTCAGGTATTCGAAAATGCGTTTGTTAGATCCCAACTTGTAAAAGTGTAAGTAAGAAGAATCATACTCTAGTCATTTAGGACTTAGTCAGTTTGAAGTAGTCTAGACCAAGAGCTCTTATGCAGAAGATACCAAGAGATGGAGCTCTTACTCAAAGAGCTAAGTGCCTCATGTACAGAGCCCGTACTCTACCCAAGGGAAGACCAAGACTTAAGCGTCAAAAAGCTTAAGTACTTGATACAGAGCAACATTCAAGACACAGAGCCTCTGCATAGTACATACAGAGCCTCTGAGTCTTTTACTCCTGTGGTTTGCACACTCGATTCAGACTTATCCGCAAGACTCCTAACATAATCTAAGACGTATGACTCAATCCGCTCCACCTTGCAAGGAATGTGAATGCTAAGGATGCGGAACAAGAATTTAGAGTTTGAAGCCTAGATTCTAGGAGATTTTGTTTAGCTTAGTCATATAAAAGGAGGCATCCTCCTCAGGTTACAAGTGACCTGAGAGTGCCAAATGAGACTACGCTCCAAAATAGAGAGTTCTTGTGAGAATACTATTAGATTAAGAGTTTCTGTTTCCACTCGAAAATCTAATAAAGCTTCCGACTTATTCAAGCTTATTTTACATTATTATTTTCATCTTGAATAATTTGTTAAACCATTTCCAGTTGCACAGTCATGATTTCATTCATACTCTGATTTTACTGTATGTCCAGTTACTTAAGAGGAATCTGGGTTCCAACAGCGTCTTACAGCAATCAGATGGGATTCCTAAGGTTCAGATTGATATTGTGCACATAAAGAAATAGAATACATGATACTGGTCGACTTGCTGTAAGATACAGCAAGGAGACGATCATTCCTCTATAAACAGTTACTTTTACAAGCTTTCCATTTGGATCCTTGTTGATAGAAAGAGGAGGATCCATAGGAGTTTTCAGTAATGAGTTGTTAGAGATATCAAACTTATTCAGCATATCATGGACATAGTTACTCTGACTAATAAAGATACCTTTATCTGATTGCTTGATCTGGATATAGTAGTCAGAAACAAAGTCAGGCTCGTTGCCAAATGCTACTGCTAGGAAGAAGGCATAGACTATGACGAGACCTTTGCACCAGTTGTAAGGCAAGAAGCTATATGCTTATTCCTAGCCTTCTCTGCACATAAATGATTCTAAGTCTATCAAATAGACGTTAAGTCAGCCTTCCTGAATGGTAAGCTAAAGGAGGAAGTCTATATACAACAACCTCCGGGGTTTGAGAGTTCCATACACCCATAGTATGTACTTCTTAGACAAAGCTCTGTATGGACTCAAACAAGCTCCAAGAGCCAGGTATGAACGTATTTCGTCCTTTCTTTTATCAAATGATTTCAAAAAAGGTAAAATCGATACCACTTTGTTCATAAAGAGGAATAAAGGTGAGATGCTTCTAGTCCAGATATACATGGACGACATCATATTTGGTTCAACGAACCAGAGGCACTGTGATAGGTTTTCTGCGTTAATGAAGAGTGAGTTTGAAATGAGAATGATGGGAGAATTAACATTCTTCCTCGGGCTACAAGTAAAACAAAGGGAAGATGGTATCTTTATCAGCCAAGCTAAGTATGTCTCTAACATATTAAAGAAGTACCAACTTCACAACTCTTCTACCATGAGAACACCAATCGCGACAAGGACAAAGCTTGACACAGATCCATCTGGAAAACCGGTGGATGTCAAGACTTACCGTGGAATGATTCGATCATTGTTGTACCTCACGGCTAGTCGACCAGATATAATGTTTGCCACTTATCTCTGTGTTAGGTACCAAGAAAATCCTAAGGAATCTCATCTTTCTACTGTCAAGAGTATCTTTTGATACCTAAAGGGGACTCAATTTTTGGGTCTCTGGTATCCTACGCATTCTAGATTTGATCTTATCGTGTATACAGATTCTGATCATGCAGGATGCAAACTCGATCGAAAGAGTACTTCGAAAGCTGTCAACTGCTTGGTAACAAGCTCATCAGTTGGATATCCAAGAAGCAGAACTGCATATATACTTCTATTGCAGAAGCAGAGTATGTAGCTGCAGCGAGCTGCTGTTCTCAAGTAATTTGGATGAAGACTCAACTCAATGACTACAACATTGAGTTTGACAAGAATCCCATCCTCTGTGACTCTGAAAGTGCGATAGCCATCAAAGCAAATCCAATATAGCACTCTAAGACAAAGCATATTGATGTTCGATACCATTTTATTAAAGACCATGTAGAGAAAGGTACTATCAAAATGTTCTTTTTTAGTACAGATCACCAACTTGCAGACATATTCACCAAGGCTCTCGATGAAAAAAGGTTCAATTTATTGGTCAACAAGTTGGGTATGCTCAATCTTCATTAATTAGACAAAGCCTCTGTATGTACTGTACAGAGCCTTTGCATCCTCCTCGAGCATATCTCTGTTTAACATTTTTTTTATGTCCATGAGATAGAGCCTCTACATACACTATGCAGAGTCTCTTGCTCGAGTCTACGATCTCGATGTCATATAGAGTCTATGTATATACTATACAGAGTCTTTATACCTTGTTCTATTGCTAGTACACCTCTTATGATCTTTGATCCACACATAGTTCAAGGGGGAGAAGCACAGACAGCCCAATTCAAGGGGGAGCATCAGACCGTCAACCATACAGAGCCTCTGTGTATACTATACAGTGCGTCTATCTCATTAAATTTCCAAATTTGAAGACATAATTTCTGTATAGTCCAACCATGAGTCTTTGTATTCACTCCTAAGGTATGTAACTTTTCTTAAACCATACTCTGCTCTCATTACTTTTGACACGCACCCAAATCTCGTGTACAAAGCCTCTGTATATACTACACAGAGCTTCTGTCTCCAGAACCTTGACTTCCTGACTCGCACTCTTGAGACCTCCAGTTTCGGACATAGAGCATCTGTGTGTACTATACAGATGCTCTTACCCAAGAAACTTAGTATCTCAATATGACAACTTGTTGAACCCAGATCTCTCAATAACACTAATAATCTAGTTATGAATAACCAAATTATAGTGATTTTACGAAGAAAGTTATGAAGACTCAAAAATAAAATAAGAACATTCAAGAACAGTTTTGAGCTTCGAAGGTTTTACTTTATAAATAGTGAAACATAAAACAAAGAGTAAAAGCCTTTTTCTCTATCACTCTTTCACACTATTTTACAATAGACCTAATCATCTATTTATAYTAGTTGGCTAATACTAAGATAACTATATATTGCTACTTTCTAGCAAATAATCTAGCTAACAGATAAAGTTTATCTTTTACATGGATAAGCATTATTAACAAG
>NC_037537.1:10871242-10872333 GCF_001531365.2 Cynara cardunculus var. scolymus | reverse complement strand
AAATGTCGATGAAGACAAGTAGTGATGTAGGATTGACATGATGTGGAGGCTTTGGTTAACAAACCAAAKGCTTTGGTTAAGTATGTCAATCCATTTTATAAAACCAGTGGAGGTCTGGTATTATATTCATATGTAGCATTTTATGGGACCAGAGGCTCTAGATAGTAGAACCAGAGGCTCTGGATGGAAAATGAAAGTTTACAAATGTAAACTTTTGCTCCCCCTCAAAGGATGTAGAGATATGAAATGAAATGTAAAAACTCCACCTAGAAACAATAAGGAGTTTAGATTTTGGATGACMAGAGGCTCTGGTSTATACAACCAGAGGCGCTGGTTGTGAAAGGCGATGAAAAAGAATGAAATATGGTCAAGTATGAGAATGGATAAGAAAATGAATGAATCTTGAGACCAGAGGGGCTCTGGTTACAGAGGATTTGAAATCTAGAGGCTCTGGTCTTTAGAACCAGAGGCTCTCGTTGTGAAGGATGATGAGATTCAATGAAAAAAAATGGTTAAGTATGAAAAGAATGTCTTTGAGACCAGAAGGGCTCTGGTTGCAAAGACTTTGAATCCAGAGGCTCTGGTCTTCAGAACCAGAGGCTCTGGTTGTGAATGATGAAGAAAAATAATATGAAATATGGCTAAGTATGAAGAGCAATGAGTCTTTAAGACCAGAGAGGCTCTGGTTGCAAAGACTTTGAATCCAGAGGCTCTGGTCTTTAGAACCAGAGGCTCTGGTTGTGAATGATGAAGAAAAATAAAATGAAATATGGCTAAGTGTGAAGAGCAATGAGTCTTTGAGACTAGAGAGGCTCTGGTCGCAAAGACTTTGAATACAGAGGCTCTGGTCTTTAGAACCAGAGGCTCTGGTTGTGAATGATGAAGAAAAATAATATGAAATATGGCTAAGTGTTAGCATCAATTTGATGCTAATGATGTTCTTAAAAAGTTTTATTAAGCAATCGGGGCTAAGGATGGATCACCTGAAGATGAGTTTGTGCCAAAACGTCTATGTCTGGAAGAAGACTAGCCGCTGTGATAAATCGACCAAGTATGGACGACCAGAGCCTCTGTAGGAAGAACCAGAGCCT
>NC_037537.1:10868106-10870107 GCF_001531365.2 Cynara cardunculus var. scolymus | reverse complement strand
TCTTCATGAAGTCTTCAGGTCTTCTCCCCTCTGCTTCCTCGACAGAAGCTTTATTGTGTTTGGTATGGATGGAATTTTCAAGCTCCCCTCTGAATGTAGCTTTGTGGTTTTTAGTTTCAACCCTTAGCTCAAATCAGACTCAATGTGAATGTAGCACCACTGATTGCATATGATACAGCTTTAATTAATCTGCCCACAATCCAGCACAAACTTTGAAGTACAGAATAGCCACTTACCCCAAAAGTAGCAAATTCATCCAAGAAGGGACTGATAACTGTGTGGATTACTTGACAAAACAATGCAAACAGTCTTATGACAAAGAGTTTTTCAATAAACCTTAAGTTGATTAGGAATGCAAGCTTTAAAGCTTGTTTCAAATGGAGATAACTTGAAAAACCAAAGAAAACACCATATGAATTGAGAATGGAAGATTTCAACATTAGGCTTTAAAACTTCAAGAAACAGCAAGTCAAATTCAAAGAGAATTGACAGATAAGCTGTTAATGCTTCTAAGGGAAAATCATGAACGAATCTGCCATAGACATGTAAGAATGGTGTATAYAGACATGAGAAACTGTAAGCTATTATAGATTCAAAAACATAAGAAGAGAGAAGATGAAATATGACTCAAGATATTGGCGATTAATATATGTTTGGCAAAAAAAAATCGTCAATTGCCTTAGGCTGAGTGCCATGAACTCTTGCTAACCACCTACGCGTAGATTTGACTTTGACAGGGCTCGAAAAATCGACTGACTCCAAGAAACTCAATAAACTGAAAGATCCAAGATTAAAACAAGTTCAAATTCATTCAAGAACAAATTCCTTAAAAGGAATTTGATTAAAACATTAAGCATATGATGAATCGATGAGTTCTGGGTCTAAACAGCAGTCGAACAGCAAACTGTTCATGAATGAGTGTATTTCAAGAAAATTGAATCTACTGCAGAATGATCGTATCAATAGAAATTAATCGATTTGGCTCTGATACCACTTCTTAAAAACCCAGATCTGACAGTAGAACAATTTAATAAAGGAAATCAAGAGAAATTTGTAATTGAAGAAGTTGAAATAGAAATCGACGGCGCTTTCTTTATTAAAAGGAAAATTACAAACTCTCAAGAACCCTAATCGACTCTCATGTGATGTATCTAAATCTATGTTTACAATGAATTTTCTAAAATGCTCTCTTCCATATTTTCTATGCCTGAAACACTACTATATATAAGCATAAATCCATGATAATCTGAATAGGATTAGCCTTATCCAAAGTAGGATTAGCCTTATCCAGAATAGGGCTCTGAAGATAGTCGTCTTGAAGGACCAGAGGATAAACCAGAGGATAGACAGACCAGAGAGGCTCTGTCACTCCAGAGGCTCTGATCAATACAACCAGAGGCTCTGGTCCTCCAGAGGCTCTGGTGGACCAGAGCCTCTGGTGTCTCTCACAGAGGCTCTGGTACTTGTGTCTTCACAGAGGCTCTGTGACGTTTCACAGAGGCTCTGGTTCTTCCTACAGAGGCTCTGGTCGTCCATACTTGGTCGATTTATCACAGCGGCTGGTCTTCTTCCAGACATAGACGTTTTGGCACAAACTCATCTTCAGGTGATCCATCCTTAGCCCGATTGCTTAATAAAACTTTTTAAGAACATCATTAACATCAAATTGATGCTAACACTAAGTATGAAGAGCAATGAGTCTTTGAGACCAGAGAGGCTCTGGTTGCAAAGACTTTGAATCCAGAGGCTCTAGTCTTTAGAACCAGAGGCTCTGGTTATGAACGATGAAGAAAAATAAAATGAAATATGGCTAAGTGTGAAGAGCAATGAGTCTTTGAGACCAGAGAGGCTCTGGTTGCAAAGACTTTGAATCTAGAGGCTCTAGTCTTTAGAACCAGAGGCTCTGGTTGTGAATGATGATTAAATGAAGTATGAAATGAAATGATGAGGACTTTGCTTTCAAAGGAACTAGGGCCAGAGGCTCTGGTCTTTAGAACCAGA
>NC_037537.1:10842146-10864041 GCF_001531365.2 Cynara cardunculus var. scolymus | reverse complement strand
TCCTCTGGTTGAACTTCGTCCATCGGTCCAATGTTCATCGATCCTCTGGTTGGTCTTTCCATCGATCCAATGGTCTAACTTCGTCCATCGGTCCWMTGGTTGTTCTTTCCATCGATCCTCTGGTTAGTTTGTCCATCGATCCAATGGTCGAATCCAGACTTGGTCGTTTCTGCCTTGATCATTGGTCTTCTGGTTTTTCATCACTTGTTTGTTTTTCATTACTTTTTACATTTTGCATTGTGGGGTTTAACACAACTACTTGTCTTCTTTAATGTTTTTGGTACAGAGCTTCTGCATATACTATGGAATGTCTATATCTCAAGATATAAGGTTTTTTCTTTCTCAATGGTCCAGAGTATGTGTATTTTCTTTTTTTCCAAGTGTTATGTTTCAACATAGAGATATTCTTCTATTCTTATCAAAACAAAACTCTTGTTGAAAAACACTTATCTTTTTTTTAACAAAAAAAAAGCGTATTTGAATATTTAAATATTTTATTAATTTGAGCGGTCACTCACGGAAGATCACCGCCTGTAACCCTAATTTTTTAAATAAGGGACGCGGGACGCACACCCTATCAAGCCACGTGGCCTCTCCCCACAGGCTCTGTGAAGAAAACTCTTCCGTTTTTTATGCTACGGGAGGATAATTACTCGAGTACTCAAAAGAAAATCCTTATTTGAAGGCATAATTATCCCCGTTTTCAAATTTCTTTACGCCTTAAAAAATTTCAAAATTTCTCTCTAAGCTTTCTGTCAAGAACTGTCAAGAACTTCCAACCGCCATTGAAGAACACATACCACCACAATCAGAAAAATCATCCCTGTTCATCAAATCGATCTTCAAATTCCAAGTAAGTTCTTCATAATCCTACCAAGTGTCTCAGAACCCCAAACAAAATATCGAATCAAGACGATTCCCAAAAACCCTACAAAATTTCCCCAAAACCAGTAAATATTAATCTTCAACTGCTTTCTCCAAGAAACCTGCAACAATGTCTTCTTCCGAATCAAACAACTCACAAACCAACACCACCACTCTCAACTCTATCGAAGGAACAAACCAGAATGTCATCCTACTTCCCTTGAAACCCAACAATCACTCCCTTTACCTGATCTTAGATAGCTTCGATTCCAAGTATCACCCTATAGTGGACATTCTCCACCGTCATTTTCTCCACCCTGCCCTCACCAATGTTGATGACGCCATTTTTAATATTACGACATCACCAACTCTCAACATGGGATAGTTGGTGAGTTTTATCTCCTTTCAACCAAAGAATACGTCAGTGTTCGTATTTCAAGGTCGTTGTTCTCCTACGTCCTTCAACTACCCACTAAGACGGATCTTGGTTTGAACGAGTATGCACCTTTCCCAACCGGGGACGAGTTGGTCGCCTTCCTGAAGATGTTAGGCTACAACCAGTAGATCTGTTACCCATCTCAGTATCGTCGACAGTACTTGCCACCATTGTGGAATGTGTTGTTCACGTTGGTTAACTGATCGCTCACTGGAAAGATAGGAAGTCTCGACATGTGCTTAACGAATTTTCTACAGATAGTCTACGGGATCTTCTTTGATTTCCCTCTCGATTACTCCTCGATTCTATATACAGAATTCAAGACCGTTGTCGTAAAGATGATCCTCGATGTCTCCAAAAGAAAAGATTTTCCAGCTCTGATCTTCCGCGCTTTCTAGGTCTTCTTCAAAGACATAGTCTTGATGAGCACAACATCGATTTCACGGGCCTTCTTGTGGACAAGGTGCATGTGCTCTCAATGTACAAACCAGAAAGTGCCAAATTAGACTACGCTTCAGAATAGGGAGTTCTTGTGAGAATACTATTAGATTGAGAGTTTCTATTTCCGCTTGAAAATTCAATAAAGCTTATGACTTAATCAAGCTTGTGTTACATTCTTATTTTCAACTTGAATAATTTGTTAAACCATTTCCAGTTGCATAGTCACAATCTCATTCATACTCTGATTTTACTGTGTGTCTTGTTACTTAAGAGAAATCTAGGTTCAAACGGTTTTTCTCAACCTCTATTCACTAGTAAAGTAACCTTTGCGTTGACAGTTGTAGCATATCGTTGAAGCCTTGTCAATAGGGTTTAAATTTGGCTTTTCAGTTAAGGTCAGCAAAGGAGATCTGCTATAGTTACTCTTTTTGCGAACCATCTGAAGGAGTTAGTTAGAAGCGCTAGCGACTCATCAAGCTCTGAAAGATCAGCGTCTGACAAGCCCTCAGAGTTAGAAGGATCTAACATAGTGATATATATAGAAGAAATAGAAGGAATACAAGAAATAGAATGGTCAGTTCAAGGACTATCAGAGATCAAAGCTAACGGAGAGCTTTTCATTTCCCTAAAGTCTTTATAAAGATTATTCTTCAGCTGATGGGATTGCTCATGCTTAAGCAGTATCCCATAAAGAGTACTGAGAGAGGGGGATGACATATCATTGGACATCTTGAGACACATGGTATAGTGATCCCATGATTCTGGCAAACATTCAAGGAATTTTTTTAGTGTCTCTGAGATGGAATATTCTCTTCCAACTGTCTTCAAATCAATAAGAAGACAATTAAAACGTTGTTGTCTTACTAAATTTTTCTTCCTCAATTCTTGTACTTCTGAAGTACCTTCATATTGAACACATAAAGTGACCCACATGGTTTTCAAGATTTTAAGTTTCATCACTGAGTGATAAACCTCGACAGGAAGAGCCATGGCTATTATAGACCTCACACGACTGTCTAAAGCCATCTTCTTCATGTCTACATCACTCCATTGATGAGGGAGCTTTGAAATACACCGTCCAGGAATCGCAGCAGTCATAGCAGTTGCAGGAACTGCTGGAGAGATTGCAAATGGAACATAAGGTCCATTTTCAGTATAGTATGAGATCTCAGGATTCACACCTTCCAAGAATAAAGACATTTGATTCTTCCAGAGACTGAAGTTGTCTTTAATGAAACGGGAAGGTTTAGCAAGAGAGTCATTATTGTGAAAGTTGGTGCTAGTGTTTTGCAAAGCCATTTTCAATGGAATAAATTATCTATAGAAGAAAAGATAATAAAACACCAATAAAACAACAATACAATACTAAAAAAAAACACTGCTCTGATACCACTTGTTGGTTTCAGCCAGATCTACAAGAGTTTATAGATAATCAGTTTGTAGAAGGGGGGATAAATACAAACACAAAAACTTTCACTTTTAAAAGTTATATATTGATAAAAAAGATCAAAACAATCTAACAAATTGTTTGCAGAAAATATGAGGTAGAGAACATATCTAAACAATCCAAGATACACACAATTACAGATAGGAAAGTGAAAAGATTTTCTACAATAAATAAAGAAGAATAAAAGTCTCTTCACTTGTTAAAGTGGTTCTTTCTCTTAGACAGAGAGTAATGAGATATAACTTCTTGGGTAAGTTCTTGGTGAGGAAGATTGATAACTGAGAGAAGAGCCACTCAGCTATTTATACCCATTGCATTAAATGCAATTCAGAAGGTACAAATCATGTGTCAAGATTTTGGAGGAGAGCTTGTCCTTTGTTCAAATTTGCAAGCTTTTGGCTGTATGTGAACAGTCCTCTTTCATAAAGTAGGTAAGCACGTTAGAGTCAATGAAGGGCTCCTAGAAAGGTATGGATTTGTCCTTTGTGTGTGGGAGAACAAGACAAAAACAATCTTGCTATACAAGCTTCATTTGATTGCTGAACACTAGGATGACGCTGAAAGTTCTCTTCAGTGTTCGCTGAAACTTGTACAGTCTTCACATATACGTAGACAAGCTTGTAATCACTGAATACCATTTCAGATCACGAACTTGTTGGTCTCTAATCTTCAGCTTCTAACATTGCTGAAGGATATGTGGTGAGAGTTTTGTCTCCTTGAAGTATAACAGTCTCTAAACGAATTACAATACGCGTTCTGCGATCACCAAGCAAACTCAGTTAAGATCGCTTAAACTGAAATGACAGAAACAATATACATCGATAGATAAAATGGATCATCATCAAATCAAGAAGAGAGAGGGTCAATAATGTTCCATTTAATTTTGGGAAAGTTCTTCCTTTAATCATCCGACAAAGGTTGTCTTGCATATGGACAAGTGTCATTGTGTTTAGCATACACAAATAAAAGTTTCATTTTGTCAAGTCTTTTTCTGTTGAAATCTTTTTTTGCCTCAACTTCAGCAAATGATTTAGTAAAATTCATTTTGTATTTTAGGGTCAAGTTTCATATACAAGTAACTATACAAAATAAGAACTTGATAAATTGCTTTTTCTAATAAACTTGGGCTTTCGGATCCCAAACCGACTTTCAGTTGATAATACAATAATTCCTTTGGTTTATTCGTCAAAATGGTTTGATCTATTTGACCTCTTTTTGAAAACTTCTTTTCAAGATTCTGAAGTTTAGAAATCAAGTTTTCATTCTCATTACAAACCTTTTCATACATTAAACAAACTCATTCATCTCTCTCTTCGAAAGAATCAGCTTATCTGATAAATCAAATGTTTGCTCATTAAAGGTCTTTTGTAAATTTTCCTTTTCTTTCAAAAACTCTTCTTTTTCATCTTTCAAAGATTTTATAAGATGTAAATTTTGAGTTTTTTCACAAGAGAGACTAACAATCAGCTCGTGATTCTTTTTGTACTTAGCTTCCCAAGAAGCACTTAGTTTTCTTTTCTTTTTGAAGTTTACCTTCAAAATTAGTGATTTTGTCCATTAGTTCAATTAAATTTTCTTTAAAAATGGAAATAGAATGTACCTCAGAGGAATCGGAGTTGTATGAACTAGTATCATCATCATCAGAATTTTGACCATTAGAGTCATTGGCCATGAAGCAAATGTGCATGTTCACATTGTCTTCATCATCATTTCCACATAGTTTCATCCAAGGATCATCCATAGCCATTAGTGTCTTGCCAGCCTCTTTCTGCTTATCCAGAAGCATCCTGTAACAACCCATAGTTTGTACCAACATATAATTTACAATCATCATAACAAGTACCAAAACATAGAATAGTTTACATGACACGAGTAATTATGGTTTAACAAAAACTGTGACTATTACAAATGTACAACTACATAACATTGTTTTAAGTTTTTTCCCTTGCCTTTGCCTTGTGATGAATGGTGACCTGCAAAACAGATTAGTCCAACAATAGTACAATAGACCAAAAGGTCTAGTGAGTGTACAAAACTCATACAAACAACTTACTTTCCATATTAGAAGTTTAGAAACAGACCTGCACAAATTTATACATTTTATCTATATTATTTTTATAGAGCCTCCCTTCCTCGAGGTTGCACCGCCATTACCACTCTTTCGCGGTTACACCGCCATTACATCTCTCTCGCGGTTACACCGCCATTACATCTCTCTCTCGCGGTTACACCACCATTACATCTCTCTCGCGGTTACACCGCCATTCTATCTTTATATGAAATTTAAATCAAACCAAAACCAAAAGTGGAATCTGATCAATATCAACTGGATTTGAAATCCGGACAACGCTACCCGGATATGAAATTCGGACAACCCAGTCGGATATGAAATTCGGACAACACTACCCGGATATGAAATTCAGACAACCCAGCCGGATATGAAATCCGGACAACACTTGTCAATTTAGAGGATAATCCGGAAGATACTTGACCGGTTTAACAAATAAACCGGATGGCCCTTGAGCGGTTTAGCTCTAATCCGGGTGACTTTTGAGCGGTTTAGCTCTAAGCTGATTGACACTTCCTCCTGTTCAGAAGATATCTGGATGACACTTCGTCCGGTTTAGGGGATATCCGGATGACACCTCATCCGGTTTAGGAGATATCTAGATAACACTTCTTCCGGATTAGGAGATATCCGGACAATATACTTTGTGATTCAATATAAGCAAGTTCTAAACAATAATCATACATATATGTAAAAATGATAATCAGTACACTCACCTTATGTTATTGAGATTGCCTTCTATTCTTTGATCCGGTTGAGCGATCTACAAATTTCTTTATTTTAAGAAAAGCCCCCAAAAACCAAAAAGTCCCTTTCTTCCATATGCACTTGCTATATATAGCAAGTGCATAGCCGACTTTACTACTCACACCCATACCACCCATGCTTGCATAACCATATGTATATATATATATATAAGAACTTTCTAATTTATATCAAAATAATTACGTCAAACATTACAATACTCCCTTCTTAAAATAATTTCATCCCGGAATTCCATTAAGCAAACAGGTAGGGATATTTCATTCGCATTTCTGATTCTGATTCTCAGGTGGCCTCTGGTCCTTTATGATAACGCCACTGAACTTTTACCAACCTAATCTCTTTATTTCGTAGTTTCTTTACTTTGAAGTCAATAATGAATTCAGGGGTTTCTTCAAAGCACATTTTCTCATCAATCTTAATTTTAGGTAGAGGCACCGCTTTATCTAGGCTTATTAGACACATCCTCAAATTGGACACATGGAAGGTATCATGGATTCCGCTCAGCTCCAAAGGAAGTTCTAGCTTGTATGCCACTTCTCCAACCTTTCTAATAATAGAGAATGGTCCAATATATCTTGGACTCAACTTGCCCTTTTTACCAAAACGTACCATTCCCTTCCAAGGTGATACCTTTAACATAACTTTATCACCTTCTTGGAATTCAATTGGCTTCCGACGTTTATTGGCATAACTTCTCTGTCTATCTTGTGCCACCTTCATACGTTCCCTTATTAGTCAATTATCCGCTATTTGCTGAAATAGCTAAGGTCCAACTAACTGTTTTTTGCCTATTTCATTCCAGCACAAAGGAGTTCGACATTTTCGTCCACACAGAACCTCGAAAGGTGCATCTTGAATACTTGAATGGTAGCTATTGTTGTAAGCGAATTCTACTAGGGTCAAATGACTATCCCATGATCCTCCAAAATCAATTATACGTGCTCTAAGCCTATCTTCTAAAGTTTGGATAGTTCGTTCACTTTGTCCATTGGTTTGAGGGTGATAAGCTGTATTTAGCTTAATCTGTGAACCCATTTCTCTTTGGAAAATCTTCCAAAACATAGAAGTGAATTGACTATCTCTGTCAGAAACAATTGATAGAGGAACACCATGACATGTTACTATCTCATCAATGTACAGTTTAGCCAATCTTTTTATCGAATATGATTCTTTTATTGGTAAGAAATGTGCAAATTTGGATAATTGATCTACTATTACCCATATGGCATCATACCCTTTTGATGTTCTTGGCAGTTTGGTCATGAAATCCATAGTAATATGATCCCATTTCCAAACTGGAATTTCTAAGGATTGCAACTTACCATAAGGACGTTGGTGTTCTACCTTCACCTGGAGATATGTTATACATTGGTCAACATGTTTAGTTATATCCTTCTTCATACCTAGCCACCAATAATGTTGCTTCAGATCCTGACACATTTCATTTGTAACTGGATGAATTGCAAAATGTCATTTGTAAGGCTCACTCAAGATACGTTCCCTAAGACCACCATAGCCTGGTACCCAAATTCTATTCTGAAAATTCCAATATTCTCTGCCATCTTTCACAAATTCAGATATTAATCAACCCAATCTTTCTTGTTTAATCTTATCCTCCTTTATTGACTCATGTTGAAATTCATGTAATTCTTCCTGAATACTTGGTAGTAACTCAACTCGTAGAGCTACAGCCTTGATAGTTCCACTTTTCTCTTATCGGCTTAAAGCATCGGCCACTACATTTTCCTTTCCTGGATGATACAAAATTTAACAATCATAATCACTAACCAATTCCAACCATCATCTCTGACGCATATTCAGATCTTTCTGATGAAACAGATGTTGTAAGCTCTTATGATCTGTGAAAATTTGACATTTCTTTCCATATAGGTAGTACCTCCATATTTTCAAAGCGAACACTACAGCGGCTAATTCCATATCATGAGTAGGATATTGTCTTTCATGATCTTTTAACTTTCTCAAAGCATAAGCAATTACCCTTCCACGTTGCATCAGTACGCAACCCACACCCATTTTTGACGCGTCACTATATACCACAAAATCTTCCATTCCTTCTAGCAAGGATAGAATTGGTGCACTGCATAACTTATCATTTAACATCTGAAAGGCCTGAGCTTGTGCTTCATTCTATTCATATTTCACATTCTTCTTTGTCAGCTTTGTTAAAGGAGTGGCTATACGAGAGAAATCTTGTATAAACTTGCGATAATACCCAGCCAATCCAAGAAAACTTCTGATTTCAGTTGGAGTCTTTGAGGCTTCCCACTTTTCAATGGCTTCAATCTTAAGAGTATCCACTTTAATGCCTTCTTTCGAAATAACATGTCCCAAAAACTAAACCTCTCGTAACCAAAATTCGCACTTTGACATCTTAGCATACAGTCTTTCTTGTTTCAGCAATTCCAAAAGTAATCTCAAATGATGAGCATGCTCTTCTTCTGACCCCATAAATTTATAATGACCATAACATGTACGGAATGCTGTTTTCGACACATCTTCATTCCGAATTTTCAATTGATGGTAACCGGATCGTAAGTCAATTTTTGAAAAATAAGTAGCCCCAACCAATTGATCAAACAAATCATCAATTCTTGGAAGAGGATACTTATATTTGATTGTTAACTTATTCAATTCTCGGTAATCAATGCATATTCTCATTGATCCATCCTTCTTCTTTAAAAATAGTACTAGCGCACCTCATGGAGAAGTACTTGGTTGGATAAAACCTTTATCCAACAATTCTTTTAATTGTTACATTAACTCCTTTAATTCAGAATGAGCTAATCTATATGGTGCACGTGCAACGGGTGCTGCTCCAGGAAGTAATTCAATATGAAATTCTATCGTTCGATCCGGAGGTAGACTTATCAAGTCTTCTGGAAATACTTCAGGAAATTCTCTCACGACTGGGATATCCTCCATCTTTTCCTTTTCTTTGTTCATGTCAATGGCGTAGGCAAGAAAACTAACACATCCCTTCTGTACATACTTTCGAGCCTTTAAAACCGAGATAAGGCTAGAGTAACGATCGCTTCGGTCCCCGTAAATTACAACCTTTCCTTTTTTCCGGTAAGTCTATATGGATCATCTTTTCATTGCAGATTATGTTAGCTTGATTTTTAGCTAACCAATCCATGCCTATAATTATATCAAATTCTCTTAAAGGCAAAGGAAACAATTGTATAGGTACCTAATACTCTTCTATACTTATAGAACATTCATCTATCATTTCCTTAACCAATACTTCACTATCATTTGCTGTTTCCACAATTAAATTTTCATTCAATGCTTTAGATTCTAAACGTGCGCAGTTAACAAATGATGGTGATACGAAATAACGATTTGCTCCAGAGTCAAATAAACCTTTGGCACATACTGAATTAACAAGGAATGTACCTGTCACCACTTCAAGATGTTCTTCCGCCTCGCCTCTTGTCATCTGAAAGGCTCTTCCTTTAACATTTGACTCCCCATGTCTTATCTCTCCTCGACCACTTGGATTAATATGATTTACTTCTGACCCACGACCAGTTGAAACATAACCAGATCCTCTGCCCCTTGAGTATCCAAATCCTTGGCCTCCCGCACAACCAGACCCTCGTCCCTTAGCTTGTGGACAATCAGCGTTTACATGTTGAAAGGAATTACAAGTAAAACATCCTCGTACCATTCGACAGTTTCGAGCTATATGTCCCAATTCCTGGCATTTGAAACATACTTGTGACTCGGTATTGCAATTTCCTTGATGTATGTTATGACATTGTGTACATGCCTTATCAGCAAACCTTGGAACTGGCCGATTCAAATTTTCCATAAACCTTGGTCTACGAAAATCAGTCATTGTAGTTTCCCTTTTTCTTTTATCGCCAACCTTTTCTTATGGTTGACGATTGATGTCTTGTTCCAGTATCTAAACAGTGTCAACTGCTGCTTGAAATGTTGTTGGATTTCTAGATATCACATACTTTCGAAGATTAGACTCCAAACCCCAAATGTACTTTCTTACATTACTGTTTTAAGATATAATGTAAGCTTCAGCGAACCAAGATTGTTCCATGAAAACTTCCGTATACTGACGACCTGACATGTTTCCTTTTTCTAGACGAAGGAAATCATCTTCTAGTTTTCGTACTGCCACTTCAGGACAATATTGCAACTTAAATTTTATCACAAATTCTTCCCATAACATTGTTTTCAGAATATTTGGATCTGAACTTGATAGAATCTCCCACCAATATAAAGCACTCGACCTCAGTCAAGATACAACAAACATAACTTTATCTTCCTCTACGCTTTTGCTGATTTGCATACTTAATTCAATTTCCTTAAGCCAACACATGGCTTTAACAAGGTCACGCTCACTAGAAAACTTAGGAGGTTTACCGGCAAGAAACATTTTAATATCTCCTCCCTTATGAACTAAAGATGAAGTAAGGGGCACAGATGCATCTGTTCCTAGTGTACTAGCTTTGGCTTCTTCCTGATGGTCAGGATTTCTTATTGTTTCTGGGTTATTTTGTGCTGATCGTCCCAATAAATTCATGAAACTATCTTGGAACTTTCCCAACTCAGCAGCCAGCATTTCCTGAGTAATAAATCCAGGATCAAGTACATTATGTCCACCCCTTGCTCTCCCTCTTCCACGGCCAGACATTGAACTTTCTTGCACTGATAATTCTTGCTCCATACAAGTTTCGTGTTGAGTATTTCTCCCCCTTCCTCGACCCCTACGTCGACTTTGCGTTTCTATAGTCATCATATTTTCCGGGTCTTCTTCTTGGATTAAATTTCCTCTTCCCCAACCTCTTCCATAACCAGTAGAGGTCCTTCCTGATGGATTAGGATTATTTGCCATTTCTCAGTGTACATCTCTTTTTGTCACATTAAACATATATGATTATTTATATATTCAAAGTATGATAACACATTTATCCTCGAATCTATTCATAATCTCATGATTACATTAATCATATGTAATCTAACTTTATCATATCTATCCTCATAATAGGTTTAGCTATAACATATTCCAATGCTCATAGTCCCAGTGAAACCTATTATCATAACTTCCACACCTCCAGTTTAAGTCTAAGTATTAACGAATACCTAGATCCTTTAAACTAAGGCTCTGATACCAACTGTAACAACCCACAATTTGTACCAACATATAATTTACAATGATCATAACCAGTATCCAAAACATAGAATAGTTTACATGACACGAGTAATTATGGTTTAACAAAAACTTTGACTATTACAAATGTACAACTACATAAAATTATTTTAAATTTTCCCTTGCCTTTGCTTTGTGATGAATGGTGACCTGCAAAACAGAATAGTCCAACAACAGTACATTAGACCAAAAGGTCTAGTGAGTGTACAAAACTCATACAAACAACTTACTTTCCACATTAGAAGTTTAGAAACAGACCTGCACAGATTTATACACTTTATCTATATTCTTTTATAGAGCCTCTCTTCCTCGAGGTTACACCGCCATTACCACTCTCTCACGGTTACACCGCCATTACATCTCTCTCACGGTTACACCACCATTACATCTCTCTCTCGCGGTTACACCGCCATTACATCTCTCTTGCGATTGCACTGCCATTACATTTCTCTCTCGCGGTTACACCGTCATTACATATCTCTCGCGGTTACACCACCATTATATCTTTATATGAAATTTAAATCAACCCAAAACCAAAAGTGGAACCTGATCAATATCAACCAGATTTGAAATCCGGACAACACTACCCTGATATGAAATCCGAACAACCCAGTCGGATATGAAATCCGGACAACACTTGTCAATTTAGAGGAGAATCCAGAAGATATTTGACCGGTTTAACAAATAAACCGGATGGCCCTTGAACGGTTTAGCTCTAATCCGGGTGAATTTTGAGCGGTTTAGCTCTAATCCGATTGATACTTCCTCCAGTTTTGAAGATATCTGGATGACACTTCGTCCGGTTTAGGGGATATCCGGTGACACCTCATCTAGTTTAGGAGATATCCGGATAACACTTCATCCGGTTTAGGAGATATCCGGACAATATACTTTGTGATTCAAAATAAGCAAGTTCTAAACAATAATCATACATATATGTAAAAATGATAATCAGTACACTCACCTTATGTTATTGAGATTGCCTTCTATTCTTTCATCCGATTGAGCAATTTACAAATTTCTTTGTTTTAAGAAAAGCCCCCAAAAACCAGAAAGTCCCTTTCTTCCATATGCACTTGCTATATATAGCAAGTGCATAGCCGACTTTACTACTCACTCACACCCATACCACCCATGCTTGCATAACCATATGTATATATATATATATATAAGCACTTTCTAATTTATATCAAAATAATTACGTCAAACATTACACATCTTGTTCTTGTAATAACCCGAGTCCTTCACAATAGGTTTTCGACATTCTGTTGCAAAGTGTCCATTTCTTCCACAGTTATTGCATTTTTGAAGCTCCTCCGTCTTCAACTCCACTGTCTTCTTCTTGTATTTTGGCCTCTTTGAACTGGTAGAACTCTTCAACTTCTTGGAAGATGACTTCTTGTAGAATTTATTTTGAAAGACCTTTGTCAAAAGAATCATCACATGTTTGATGTCATTCAACTCTGAGTCTGAAACACTATCCATCTTTTTAGTGTCACACTCTTCACTCGCTTCCCTTTCCATTCCGGAACTTCTATGGGAATATCTCTGGCTTTTATCAGAAACAAGAGCAAACGGATCCACTGACGACTTTTCCACCTTCTTCTTGCCTTCTATTAGCTCCAGGACCTCTTCCTCATTCTACAAAAGTGTTTCATATATGACATGAATGTCCATTTTTGACAGTGATTTGTTCTGAATAATTTGGGATGCAAATCTCTTCCATTCGGATTGCAGATTACTCAGAAATTTCACTTTGTTCTCAATTAAGGTCTTCTATATTCCATTATTTCTCAGCTCATTCAGTAATTACAAAACCTCTCATAGACTGACTCTAGCGTCTCACCTTCTTTGGCTTTAAAATTCTCGTAGCTCTTGATGCAATTAGTCACCTTGATTTGAGCACCAATAATGCTTCCTATTGTCTGCTTTTCTATCTGATCCCACATTGTCTTACCACTATGTTTGTGACTATCTATGTTGGTATAGATATCATTACGTAGCCCTTGTGGAATATAAGATCTGATCAATATATCACCATCAATGCATGCCTTCTCAATTTCAGTCATTAAGGCTATTATTGCTCACACTAATAATTAAGTTAAGAATAACCTAATTATGTCGTGTGAATGAATAAAATGACGAACAGTCAAGAACAAAATATAATTATTCAAAGAATATACTTGAGTGCCGGAAGATTCACTTTATTCCAAAGGATTGTGAAAAGCGTTAACCAATTACAATAGGCCTAACACCGATTTATATTAGAAAGCTAAACAAGGAGATAACTATCTAGAGAGAATATCTAGCAAATCTTCAAGGAAAGATAAAACTTATCTAGACATGGAAAGTAAATAAAACAAGATAAACTTTGTAGAATCTAGTTGTGGATTCATCATCTCCAGCTGTCTTCTATGGAACGTTATTCAACCATATCTTGATATCTTCATCGTATGCCTCTGGTTGAACTGTTGTAGAAGACTACAAGTGTTGATAACCAGATGAGTTATGAAGATGTTCGATTCANAAGACTACAAGTGTTGATAACCAGATGAGTTATGAAGATGTTCGATTCATCACGTCTCTAGTCCTTTCATCGACCTTCTGGTTGTATTAAACACTTAGTTGTTTTGCCTTGAAGTCTTCCATCAGCCTTCTGGTCCTTCATCACTTGTTGTTCTTCATTACTTTTACAAATGTGAGTTATGGGGTCTAACAATCTCCCCCTAAGTAACGAAAGAACAAACATAAGCTAATCTATGAACATTCAAAGCATAAGTGAAAGAAAGAGGCTAAACTAAAGAAAAACATCATTTGCCAAAAAAATTCATTGGACTAAGTGATGGATGAATTCTTACAAGTGATGGAACAAAAAGATATTACATTACAAAACAAAATACTTCACTCATGATCTCCTTGAGATATTTCCCAGAAGTGCATCAACAGTCCTCTGAATCGAGTGACTATGGAGATGTCATGAATGAGTTGTTGTCCCTCTCTCATCGGCACATGAGGTCTGCCCAATTTGTCTCTGATGACCTTGTAAAACCATTCAAGTATTGAAGTTAAATACTTGAAGGCTTCAGTCAGCCTAAAGAATTTCTTCACACCAAACTCGTTCTTGAACACCAATCCGAGTTCTGGTTGAGTCAAGACTGAGGCAGATCTCTTCTCTTGTAGGCCTGGAAAGTCTTCGTTTGGTGGAGTGTAGGATAGTCTTTTGATGCCTAGATTAAGAGCAATTTGAAAGTCGCTCTTTGCTCTGTGCTTCACCAAGGTCTCCATCGCTTGAACTATCGCTTGGTTTGCCATCCCAAATCTGATTCCTAGATTCTGTCGCTGAGTCGTGTGTTATATAAATCAATCAAGTCCCATGGATTGAGATTGACCAAGTCATTGTCATTGAAGATGATGACCTGTCTATGAGCTCGCTCTACAGTATACTCGATGTATTTGATAGCTCTGTTAGTGAAGGTCCTCATTTTGATGTCCATAACCGTCTTGATTCCATCGTTCGAGAAGACGGCTTGTGGTAGAGAGGTCGTCTGTCTTACGAACCTATGGCGTAAGAGGTTCATCGATTCTGGTGATAGCATGGGTGGATTGAGTACCAAACTTTCATCATGATCGTGATATAAGTACTGATGTATATTCTCTATCATCACTGGTTCCCTTGGTGGCATCTCTAGATAATGGGTTGTGTTTGGGTTAAGGTTTGTGTATGGGTTGAGGGTTGAGGTGATGGAATGGTAATGGGTTCTAGTTGCAATGGTTCAGGTTGGGTTGGCACTGTTTGGGGTATTTCTAGTTCAATAGGCTATGGTTGGGTTGTTTCTGGTTTAATGGGTTCTATTTAGGTTGGTGGTTGTAAAGGTAAGGTAGGTTGGGTGATAATGGGTTCTTGTTGAATGGGTAGGGCGATGGAAGGTTCTATATGAGGTGGTGTTGGTGATGGAGTAAAGGGTTGGTTGGTTTTTGGTTGAGGGTTAGGAGGGTTTTCATCGGATGAAGAACTCACCTCGATTGGTGAGAACTCATTGGTTTGGGTTGTGTGTTCTTGGGTGCTAGCTATGGGAACATGTACATTGTGTACATCTTCAGAGGGTTGAGCCTCTAGTTCCCTAGCTTGGGTTCCTTGGGATGTGGAGTGTGGTTGGCTTTGTGATGGTGGTGGTGGTCGTGTAACAGATTCCATCGGTTGTTGAGTAGCCGAGTTCTCCCCCTCATGAGGACCTAGACCATGGTCATCTTGGTCAGGATCCTCATGCCTTGGCCTCTTTAGTGGGCGGCTCGTAGAGCAAGAGGCTCTGGCCCCCTTCTTCGTCATCCTGAAAGAAGCAACGTACTTCCTCAGGGTCTTCCTTCTATGATTCTCCTTCATCGATAGGAGGAGAGAGTTTGTTCGAGCTTGTTGAATATCAAGACTCTTCGATAGAGCCCTGGCCAGTTCTATGGCCCTGTATGCGAACTTTGCACTTATCTCGTTGAATGAGGAGATAAGTGCCTTCAAAAGAGCCCTCGTGTCGGCTCTGGTGGCATAGTCTTCTGCGGTGGTTAGGGGCATTGAGGTTGAAGGAGGGATAGAGGTTGAGGTAGATGCGGGTGGGGGGATGGTGATGGAGGTAATCATATTCCTCACCTCTACAGCAAAAGAGGTGAAGGCTTCATCAAACAATGGAGCTGCAGGGGGGTGGAGGAGGGGTTGTTTGAGGTATTTGAGAAAGGATGGTGGCTGGAAGTGAGTTAAGGGTAGTGTTGATGGTTTTTATTTGGGTAGTGATGAAGGCGATGTCTTCATCGAATGATGGGGTTGGAGGGGTTGGTTGAGGTATTTGAGCAAGTATGGTGGCTGGAAGTGTGGTGAGGGTAGTGTGTATAGTATTGAGTTGGGTGGTGATGGAGGCTATGGCCTCATCGGTCGCAATTGCCTGGGCCGTGAGGGTGGCAAGGGTGTTCATCATGGTTCGGTTTCGAATGGTGGAAAGGGTGGATGTGGCGTTGTGTTGTTGTTAGACGGTTTGTTGAAGCATTTGGAGTCAGGTGGTTTTATCTTTGTCATGGGCTTCAAGGGTGGCAAGGGATTGTCGAATGGGTGTAAGATCGATGGATGGGGTGGATTCGACAATCCTTGTTAAGGTGAGTTTAAGGTCATCCAAGGACTGCTGAGTCGAGTCAACAAAGGCCTGGAACTCTGCCTTTGTGACTTGATCAGCTAAGGGGGTAACCCCTACAGCAACAGATGTTGTAGGTTGTGCCTCAGTTCCAGAGGCTTCTTCATTGCCTTGTGTGAAGGTGGGCAATAAAGGACTTCTATCGAGTCCTTGATAGCCCTCTAGTGAGGAGCAATCTCTTGATGTTTGGACATCAACTTCTTCTTCCTCGGATTCAGAGGTCGAGTAAGAGAAGTAGATGTGTGTCCCCTTTATTAGATCAAGTATCAAAGGGGGTGGTGTAGGAATAGGAGATCGCTCTAAATGATCTATGGGAGCTTCAATGTCAGAAGCAACACATGCTTCTGATTGTGTGGGGGGGTTGTGGTGAGCTGTGAGGCGATGTAGCTCTTATGTCTTCATCACCCCCTATTGGGAGAGAGGTCATGGATGATGTGGTTCCTCGGCAAAGTCATCTCTAGAGGCCAGAAGAGTGGCCTCTGGATGGCTAGCTTGGGTTGGGATCGGACTGGGTCATCCTTCTTCAATACCCCTTTGGCCTTGATCGCCAGGGGTAGCAGATGTGGTTGCCCTTTGGGAGGTTGATGGGAGTGAAGTGTTTATTGGGCCGAGGGAGGCTGGAGGAGTGTCATCATCATCATCTTCATCATCCGATGAAGACACCTCCTTCTGCGCTCCGTCACTTGTGTCAGGGGAAGGCTCTATTTGCTCTGGGGTTGCTGCCCTCGGTTCTTGGGACAGCAGAGAGCATTCATACTTCCTATGGATTTTAGACGTCTCTGGTATGACGCTGAGCATTGCCCTTGAGATGGGCCTTTTTATTGGGTAACCATCCTTAGAGATGGTTGGTCGATGGTCTTTCATGAGATACTGGGGTGTGAACGGTTCTTTGCTCGGCAGGTTGTGCCTCTTCATCGCGTCCCTTATGAACAAGGCAAGGAAACGCGGGAAGAGTACAGAGGATAGGGGCTTTCCTGCGGCCATGAGCTTGCATTTCTTGATAACCGCTGCATGGATCTCATTGTACATGAGGAATGTGTAATCCAGCGGTAGGTTGAAGAAGAGACCATACATGATGGTCATGATGTTGATGTTCCCTTGATCCATGCTTCCGAGCTTGCAAGTTAGGGCTCGGTTGAGGATCGAAAAGAACATGTTCCACATTGGAGGCAAGAATTGCCTCTTGAAGTCTGATGTGTTGCGAAGGTCACGATTGTAACCCAGCATCTTGATGAAATGGAGGATGTCTGAATTGGTTGGTGGCTTGGCATAGTGTTCGATATTGAGCTCCTGTCTAGTTGGGATAAACAGGACTTTTGAAATCTTTGCACGAGAGATCTTCACCGAGCAGACCATATTATTTGGGACATCAATGTCCCCCATCATCCCACGGTTCTCCGGGAAGAACTCGCAGGTCTGCCAATATTGTTGAACGTACTTTACCGGCACCCCGTTGTCAGAAATGGTGAGTGCCTGTTGGAGAATACAGTTTTGGAAGAACTCGATCATGATGGCAAACCTGTCTTCAAACAGGTTTGCGCGAAGGTCGATAATATGGTTGTTGGGTTTGATCGGCAAGAAAACTAGTGTTCGGGTGACTGCGTCGGTCACTGAACATGGCTGTCATTGTTGTGAGATTCATGAGATGCGGAGGAAGCCATTGTTAGAAAGTTGAAGAAGTTGCAGGTTCATTTGCAGGTTCGTGTTAGGTTCTTTATATGGTTTTGTTTGCGTAAAGAAGAACCTATTGGGGAAGACGGGTATATATAGGTGGGGAAGTGGAAAGGGTATGGTTTGAAGAAATATTATTTAAATGGTAATGATGGTGGAAAATGACATTGGGTGAAAAGGTAGTGGTGATGTTGATCGTGGGTCGTAAACCTGCACAGTGTCATAAATGTAGGTGGACACGTGTCAGATTGGGGTGGGTGGAAGGGTAATATGGAGGGGTGTCTAGGGAACATGTTGTTTGATGTGTCAGGCACGTGGATGATGTTTGGGTGATTAGGGATAATTAAAAAAAATTAATTATCCCAAAAGATAACTTCTCAAGAATATAATCCCAAATTTTTTTTAAATAAAATTCCATCTAATTGGAAGATAAATACTAATTACAAAGTTTTAGTCTTCTAAAAACTCATGTTGTATAGTTTTTAGTCACAAAAGCTGCAATTTTGTATAATCTTAAAAAGGTTTTCAATTAAAGATGGGTTTTTGGAAAAAATAGATTTGTCATGGAACCAGAGGTGCTCTGGTTGGTCATGACATTTGGAGGGGAACCAGAGGGCTCTGGTTAGGAATGATGAATTAATTCATCGATTGGAATGTTGAGTTTTATGAAATAAGGACTCTGGATAGACAAACTAGAGGATCTGTTGAAGCATTTGAAACCCTTGGATGTAAAAACATTCTCTTAAAGTAGGACCAGAGGAGCTCTGGTTGAATGCAAGGGATGATTCATCAGCGATATAACATTTTTGTGATCCAGAGGCTTTGGATGGACGAACTAGAGGCTCTATATGTGAAAATGCATATTTTGTGCAATATGGATGCATGATGATGAATGCAAACCTCCCCCTCAAATGATGCATAGGGTTGTGCAATGGGTTAAAAACATCCCCTTGAATCAATAAGGAGGGTGAATTGGATGACTAGAGTCTCTGGTCTATACAACCAGAGGCTCTGATTGTGAAAGATGAGATGAAACATATGAAGTTATGGCTAAGATTATGTAGATGGTTATGAAAAAGATGGGCCTTTGGGACCAGAGGGTTCTGGTTCCAAAGACTTCGAATCCAGAAGCTCTGGTCTTTAGAACCAGAGGCTCTGGTTGAGAAGGCGATGCAAAAATGATGAAAAATTGTGATGATAAGATGCTTGAGAAGTCCAATTTAGGCCAGAGAGGCTTTGGTCACAAAGAACATAGAAACCAGAAGCTCTGGTCTTTAGAACCAGAGGCTCTGGTTGCATGAATGATAAAATATGACTAAGTAATGTAAAAGAATGAGGGAGACCAATTTTGGGACCAAAGAGGCTCTAGTCTCAAAGGATTGGAATCCAGAGGTTCTGGTCTTTAGAACCAGAGGCTCTGGTTGAAAAGGGAGTACTTAGTGAGAAATCACAAAGTATTTGCTTTGGACCAGAGGGGCTCTGGTTCCAAAGGCGATGAAAATGTTTGGCCAAAAATTAACAAGTATTTTTATATAGCCAGAGGCTCTGGCCTTAGAACCAGAGGCTCTAGTTTAGAGTACTTGGGGATTATGGCCTTATAATATATCACTTGTAGGCATAACCAAGAGATATTGAGGATCTCTAGTCTTAAACGATAGATTACCTCTAATTGGTGAGATTCAGCATACCCATCTTGCTGACAAGAAATAAAAATCTTTTCTCATCAAGAGCTTTGTGAAAATGTCAGCAAGTTGAAACTCTGTAGAAACAAAGTACATCTCTATTGTACCTTTTTCGACATTGTCTTTCAGAAAGAGGTACCTCACATCGATGTGTTTGGTCTTCGAATGCTACACAGAATTTGCAGAGATGGCTATGGCACTCTTGGAGTCACAGACGATGGGAATCTTTTCATATTCAAAGCCATAGTCCTTAAGCTGAGTCTTCATCCATAGAACTTGTGAACAACAACTAGCAGCAGCAACATATTCTGCTTCTGCTGTAGAGGTTGAAACGCAATTTTGTTTTCTGGATGTCCAACTTACAAGCWTGTCCCCCAAGAGTTGACAGCTTCCAGACGTACTCTTTTTATCAAGCTTGCAACCTGCATGATCTCCATCTGTGGAGGCTACTAGATCAAAGCCAGAGTTCTTAGGATACCAAAGACCTAATGAAGGGGTTCCCTTGAGGTATCTAAAGATCCTCTTGACCACAGAGAGATGAGATTCCTTAGGATTGGCTTGATACCTTGCACAAAGACATGTAGCAAACATAATATCTAGTCTACTAGCAGTTAGATACAGGAGTGATCCAATCATGCCTCTATAGGTTGTTACATCCACAGATTTGCCTAACGGATCAGCAAACAACTTAGCTCCTGTAGCCATTGGTGTTTTCATTGATGATGAATTTCAGAGAGAGTATTTCTTCAGATGGTCAATCACATACTTACACTAATTGATGAAAATCCCTTATGGAGTTTGTTTTATTTGAAGACCAAGGAAGAAACTAAGTTCTCCCAACATACTCATCTCAAATTTGCTTTTCATCAGCTCTGAGAATTTTTCGTAAAATTTAGCATTGGTAGAACCAAAGATGATATCGTCTACATATATTTGCACAAGTAGTATGTCACCTTTATGCTTCTTGAGAAAAAGGGTTGTATCGATTGTACCTTTTTAGAATCCATTGTCGATGAGGAAGGTATAAAGAGTATCATACCAGGCCTTGGGTGCTTGTTTCAGCCCATAGAGGGCTTTGTCCAGAAAGTAGACGTACTCTGTATGCTTTGGATCTTCAAACCCCAGGGGGCTGCTGTACGTATACTTCTTCTTGAAGTTTGCCATTAAGGAAGGCAAACTTGACATCCATCTGATAGACCTTGAAGCCTTTGTGTGTTGCATAGGTTAGGAATATCCTGATGGCCTCAAGTCTTGCGACGGGAGCAAATGTTTCATCGTAGTCAATCCCTTCTTCCTGGCAGTAGCCCTTGGCAACCAGCCTGGCCTTGTTCTTTATTACTATGCCATATTTGTACTTCTTGTTTCTAAAGACCCATTTGGTTTCTATAGCCGTCTTCCCTTTGGGTAGAGGCATGAGGGACCACACTTTGTTTCTCTCAAACTGGAGTAGTTCTTCTTGCATTGCGTCTATCCAGTTTGGGTCTTGTAGGGCTTCAGAAATCTTCTTCGGTTCGATCATGCTTAGAAAGTTGGCGAAGAGGCATTCATTGGCTGTAGCAGATCTCGTCTTGACACCAGATGATGGATCACCAATGATTTGGTGTTGTGGATGGCCTTTTATCCACTTGGTGCAAGATTGGGGTTCTAGAGCAATAGGATGCATTTCTTCATCAATCAATGGAACGGCTTGCTCCCCCTCAAAGAGATCATCTCCAATATTTACTCTTTAGATCTGAAGACATAGAAGAAGTAGAAGGTGAAGTAACATGAGTTTTATAAAGAGATGTACCTTCCGCATTGGAGACTTCATGTTCTTCATCGGCTCTGGAAGTGGGTTTAGCAATAGGTGCATGTCCAGAGATTACTTCTTCTTCGAAGATGTTTTCAAATAAATGAGTTAACTCTGATTCATTGGGTTTGCCTAGTGATGAATCAGAGACTCTTTGTTGTAGTCCGAGTCCTGAACTGATGTGTCAAGAAGTCATTGGTGAAGAATTATCAAAGGACACGTTGATGCTTTCTGTTGATCCCAGATCTCTCAATAACACTAATAATCAAGTTAGGAATAACCAAATTATAGTGTTTTAATGAACAAAGTGATGAACACTCAAGAATAAATTATGAACATCAAAGAACAATCTTGAGTGTCAAAGGTTTCA
>NC_037537.1:10837553-10841856 GCF_001531365.2 Cynara cardunculus var. scolymus | reverse complement strand
TGGGGTCTAAAAATCTCCCCTTAAGTAATGAAAGAACATAAACTAATCTATGAACAAAATTGAAGAACAGAGACTAATCTAAAGAAAAACATCAAATTCCAAATTTCCATTGGATGATGAATTCTTACAACACTGGAAACAAAATACATCATTTTAAGGCAAAAATTTACAAATCATCATGATCTACCTTGAGATATATCCCAGAAGTGCAGAAGCAGTCTTCGATAGCCGATGACTGTTGATATCTCATGAATGAGTTGATTCCCATCTTCTCTTGGCACTTGAGATCTACCAAGTCTTTCTCTGATGACCTTCTGAAACCACTCAAGTGTATCAGTTGAATACTTGAAGGCTTTAGTCAATCTGAAGAATTTCTTTATCTCGAACTCATTCTTGAAGACAAGTCCAAGCTCGGGTTGAGTTAAGACAGAGGCAGATCTTTTCTCCTGCAAGCCAGGGAAGTCTTCATTTGGTGGAGCGCTAGAGAGTCTTTCAATGCCTAAACGAAGAGCAATTTCAAAATCACTCTTGGCTCGATGCTTTACCAGGGTCTCCATTATGTTCACAACCGCTCTGTTCGCCATCCCTAATTTCATGCCATGATCCGGTCGTTGAGCCGTGTATGCACAAAGTTTGATCAAGTCATAGGGATTAAGGTTGATCAGGTCATTGTCATTGAGCACGCTGATTTGACCATGTGCTCTTTCCGCTGTGTACTTGATGTATCTTATGGCTCTGTTGGCGAAGGTCCTCACTTTTAGGTCCATAACCCTCCTTATCCCATCGTTTGACAAGACAGCCTGTGGTGCTTGGGTGGTCTGTCTAATAAACCTATGGTGTAGGAGGTCCATGGATTCTAGCGATAGAACCGGAGGATTGAGGGTCAAACTTTCATCGTGCTTGTGATACAAGTATTGATGGATATTTTCCATCATTATAGGTTCCCTAGGTGGCAGCTCTGGACGTCTTCGTAGCGACTCCATGTTCTGGATTATTTCATCCACTAGGATCTGCGGAGGTTGCCTTGACGAAGAGGGAATGTTCGCTTGCACCATGGTTGGTTCGATTAAGGTTTGAGTTTGGGTGATGGGTTGTGTATTGGTTGGGGTTTGTGTTTAGGTAGTGGGTTGTGTTTCGGTTGGCAATGGGATGGTTTCTTGGGTTGGCTCTGGTTAGGGTGGTGAAGGTTCATCGGGTTGTGTTTGTGGTTGAGTTTGAGGTGAAGGTTCAGGTTCATTGAGTAGGTTGGTGAAAGGTGTTTCGCGAGGGGTTGGTGATGGGGTTAATGGTAGGTTTGGTGTGGGTGATGGAGTAAAAGGTTGGTTTGTTTCTGTTGGTGGGGTGGTTGGATTTTCATCGGTTGAGAAACTCAATACGATGGGTTCTTGGGTAGTAGCGAGAGGAACATGTACATTTCGTACATCTTCAGAGGGCTGAGCCTCTGGTTCCCTCGCTTGGGTTCCTTCGGTTGTGGGTGGAGGTTGTTCTTGTGTTTGTGGTGGTGGTTGGGGTGCAGCGGATTCCATTTGATGGGCAGTCGTGGCCTGATTCTCCCCCTCATGAGGTCCAAGACCTTGATCATCGGGGTCTTGGTCCTCATGGCGTGGCCTTTTTTATAGGCAGCTGCTGGAGCACGAAGCTCTGCTCCTCTTCTTCTTTTTCTCCTTCATGATGGACGCAAGATACGCCTTCAGGGATGCTTGTCTTCGGCTCTCCTCCATCATGTGAAGGAGAGAGGTGGTGCGCCTTTGTTCATCAGCAAGGTTCTGGGAGAGAACCATGGTCAGTTGAATAGCGCAATGGATGAATTTTGCACTTATCTCATTGAAGGATAAGACAAGTGCCTTGGACAGAGCCCTTAGATCGGCTCTGGTAGTGAACTCCGTTATTGATGATAAAGCTTGTGGAGACACGAAGGTGGTGGTGGTTGTAGATGGAGGAATGGGAAGGTTGGTGATGAGATTTCTCACCTCTGTAGTGAATGAGGAGAAGGTTGCATCGAAGGTTGGGCCTGCAGAGGGAGGTGGGGTGGAGTAGGCTGGGGGATGTGGGCTAGTATTGTGGCGGGTAGTTGGGTGAGGGTGTTTTGTATGGTGGCCATTTGGTGGGTAAGAGAGGCAAGGGTTTCATCGATTAATGAAGTGGTTTGAGGTGGGCCTTGGTGAGGAATTTGGGAGATAATGGTGGTTGGTTGGGTGTTAAGGTTTTGGAGGATGGTGTTTAGCTAGGTGGTTATGTAGGTAAGGTTTTCATCGGCCTCAGTTGCTTGGGCCGTGAGGGTGGCGATGGAGTGGATGAGGATTTGGTTTCTTTGGGTGGCAAGGGAGGAGGCGGTCTTGTGGTGTTGGGTGATGGTTTGCTGGAGCATTTGGAGACATGTTGTATTGTCTCGGGTTTAGGTTTCAAGTGGGGAGAGGTGTCGTTGAAGGATGGCAAAGGATTGTTGAAGGTTGGAGTTATCAGTTGATCGTGCGTTGTCAACAATCCCTTGTATGATGAGTTTAAGGTCTTCCAAGGACCGCATAACTGAGTCAACAAAGGCTTCGAACTCGGCCTTTGTGACCAGGTCGGCAATGGGGGTAACCCCTGCAGCAACGGATGCTGCAGGTTGAGCCTCTGCTCCTGAGGCGCCTTCATTGCCTTGTGAAAATGTAGGTCGTGAAGGACTTCCATCGTGTCCTTGATAGCCCTCAAGAGAGGAGCTATCTCGTGATGTTGTTGTATTGGCTTCTTCTTCCTCGGCTTCAGAGACCGGGTAAGTGAAACAAATGTGTGTCCCCTTCGGTAGATCAAATATCGAAGGGGGATGTGCAGGAAAGGGAGATCGCTCTGAATGATCTTGGGGTGTATCAATGTCAAAGGCAACACATGCTCCTGTGTGTGTGATAGGTTGTGTCGAGCCTTGAGGCGAAGGGGCTCTTATTTTCTTCATCACCTCTCTGTTGGGAGAGGGGTGATGGAATGTGGGGTTCCTCAGCTGATATATCTCCAGAGGCCCAAAGAATGGCCTCTGGATGGCTGGCTTGGGTAGGGATTGGACTGGGTCATCCTTGTTCAATACCCCTTTGGCTTTGCTCGCCAGGGGTAGATGTGGTGGTTACCCTTTGGGAAGTGGGTGGGTGGAGGAATTGTTTGAGTAGGGCCAGGGGAGGCACGATGAGTGTCATCATCATCATCATCATCATCTTCATCATCCGATGAAGATGTCTCTTGTGCTCCCTCGCTTGGTTTTGGGGACGGCTCTAGTCGCTCCGGGGTAGCTGCCCTCGGTTCCTGGGACAGCAGAGAGCGTTCATAGGTTCGGCGGATCTCAGATGTCGATGGAATGACATTGAACATGGCCCTTGAGAGTGGTCGGTTGATGGTGTAACCCTCCTTCGATAGGGTTGGTCGATGGCCTTACATTTTTCAGACAGGAGTGAACGGTTCTTCAGCCGGTAGACCATGTTTCCTCATTGCGTCCCCTATGAAGATGGCTAGGAAACGAGGAAATAGGACAACAGATAAGGGTTTGCCAGTGGCCTGGAGTTTGCATTTCTTAACTACCGCCGAGTGGATCTCATTATATATGAGAAAGGCGTAGTCAAGGTTGAGGTTGAAGAACAGCCCGTACATGATCGTCATTATATTGATGTTTCCTTGGTCCAATGACCCTAGCTTGCATGTGAGGGCCCTGTTCAGGATTGAGAAGAACATGTTCCACATTGGCAGGAGGAATTGGCTTTTGAAGTCGGAGACGTTGCGTAGGTCACGATTGTAACCTAGCATCTTAATGAAGCGTAGTATGTCGTTGGTGGTGGGTGGTTCGTCATATTCGGCAATGCCAAGCTCTCGATGAGTGGGAATGCACAAAACTCGAGATTCTTTAGCCCGTAAAATTTTGAGCGAGCATATCATATCGTTTGGAGCATCCATGTCCCCCATTATTCCACGGCTGTCGGGGTGGAATTCACAGGTTTGCCAGTACTGTTGGACGTACTTTAATGGTACGCCGGTGTCAGCAAGGGTCAGTGCTGGTAGTAGAATGCAGTTCTTGAAGAACTCGATCATTACAGCAAACCTGTCGTCGAACAGGGTGTTTCTTAGTTCAATGGCGTGGTTGTTTGGCTTCATTGGAAGGAAAACGCTGGCGCAACTGTCGATGCCGGTGGATTGAACACCACCATCGTTGTTATTTGACTCGTGGGAGGCGGAGGAGCCATTGCTTAGGAAGTTGCAGGTAGAATTGTTCATCAAATGCTATTTGCAGGTTTAAGGAAGCGTAAAAAGGAAATGGAGGTAGAAGAAAGGTATTTATGGGTGG
>NC_037537.1:10835243-10837218 GCF_001531365.2 Cynara cardunculus var. scolymus | reverse complement strand
AAAAAATCCATCTAATTGTAAGATTAATACAAATTACGAAGTTTTGGTCTTCTAAAATCCCATGTTGTATAATTTTTAGTCACAAAAGCTGCAATTTCATATAATCTTAAAAAAATTCCAATTAAGATGGGTTTGATGAAAATGATTTTGTCTTGTAACTAGAGGAGTTCTGTTTGAACAAAACTCATTTTATTGGGAACCAGAGGTGGTCTGGTTGGATATCGATGAAGGAATTCATCGATGGTATGTTGGATTGCATGATTAAGAAGCCTTGGATGACAAACCATAGGCTCTGTTTAAGCATGTTCAATCCATTATGTAGGACCAGAGGGGTTCTGGTTTGATACATGGTTTATTATGTAGCATTTAGATGGCCAGAGGCTCCGTATAGTGGAACCAGAGGCTCTGGTATGATAAATGCATATGTATACAATGGATATTCATGATCAATGAATAGTTCCCCCTCAAATGATGCATGTATATTGGTTGAGTTTAAAAAAAAAAAACTCCCCCTAGAACCAATAATAAGGATGATTGTGGTGACCAGAGGCTCTGGTCTATACAACCAGAGGCTCTGGTTGTGAAGGATGATGGAATGATGTATGAAATATGGCTAAGAGGCTCTGGTAGCGAAGGCGAGGAAAAAGATGTATGAGAAAATGGTTAAGTGTATGGGAAAGAGTATAATGGTTGAGCCTTTGAGACCAGAGGGGCTGTGGTTCCAAAGGCTTTGAATCCAGAGGCTCTGGTATTTGGAACCAGAGGCTCTGGTTTCAAAGGCGATGAAATGAAGTATGAAAATATGATTAAGTGCATGAGAGAGAAAGGGTGTTGGGGACTCTTTGGGTCTAGAGGAGCTGTTGGATTTGAATTCAACTTTGGTATTGATCTAATACTCTAAATAAGCTCTAAAACAAWTGAAGTGCAGCGGAAATATTAATAAGAGCAAAACAGAGTGAGTAAGTGATTAGAATTTCTAAACAAACCAAGAACACACAGTCTCAACGAAGAAGATGAATGCAAGAAAATTGCTCTAAAGGTTTTCAATCAATTCAATTGAAAATTTTGACAATTACAATACTGGAAGCGCACAGTTTACAAAGGCCCTATCCRCTATTTATACTAGTTCCTAACGACCTTAGAGACTAGATCTTGACACGTTTCTTCATCTGAGTCGTCGAAAGAAAGTCGATTAAGTCCTAGTCACGTGAGAAGCACATGCGGCTAACTACCTTCGAAAACTGTTAGAATAGAAACTTCACAGAAGACGAAAACTGCAGACCCTCTGTGAGCCATCTCAGAGGCTCTGCTGTAAATGACTTGCGTGTTCTTTTGAGAGAGGACTATTTTCCAGAACCTCTATGAGACACATCAGAGGTTCTGCCACTCTTCACTTGCTCGATCATACGGCTTCTGTCGCTAGTCCTTTGTTGTCTTCTGTGGAGTTAACCTTCTGTCAAGTCTTACAATATACCTTTTCTATACTTTTACAAGATAGGAATAATGAAGCTAACAATCTCCCCCTAAGTATTGAAAAAGTAATTGTGGACAGTTAGGTGCAAGATTTGACTTAAGGAAAAATACAAGAGGAGATTAATCTCATCCTCTGCAAAAATTTACATTACTGAAAGAAGTAAAAATTGTTCAGGCCTACACTATTACAAAAGTTTAGTCAACAGTAGAGTCTGGGTAATCGTCTACAGCATATTGTAAATCAGTCTTAACAGTCTTGTAGACCTTGAAGATCCATTCCCTGAATGAGACTTGTATTTTGATGGTTTCCAGAAGGTCCGTTACTTCATCCTCCTTTATTCGCCCTTTCTGCACCTCTGCCACAACCGAGTTGAACACCCATTCGAGGGACTCTGTTGAATACTTATGCGCCTCTTTCGGATCGAAGAATCTTAGTATCTCATCCTTGTCCAAGAAAGCAAACCCGAAGATGGGATTGTGGATAATAGTGTTGGGATGGAAC
>NC_037537.1:10833303-10835143 GCF_001531365.2 Cynara cardunculus var. scolymus | reverse complement strand
CTTCTTTATGCCTCGGGATGAATGGACAATATTGCAGATCACATCAACTGCTTCAAACAATTGTTAGTTCTTCTATTTGCTTCTGCATCTTTTGAATTTGATGGTCCTTCTCCTCACTCTTGCAACACTAACGCCAAACTATTACCTATGACAATTGCAGCAGGTCCCAGCTGTCCACAGACAAAATGGGCAACTAAGCCTACCACAACAGCTGTCACCAGCACTTGCGCATAACATAATACCGAAACAATACTGGATGCAAATCAGAAAAACTTAAAGACAAATTGGCACTGGAGTCAATATGGAGTAGAGCAACAAAAATATGCAAATCTATTTCACTTAGGAACTTCCTTCGAAGGCAAGGGAGTTTAGCTTCTGTTTGTCTTCACAAAAAGACTCTAGTAGAGATATCACAGTTCTAAGCAAGTACAAACTTGAATGATTCAATAGACTTCTGTGCTCTGCTTGGAACACATAGCAGCGCTTTGGAGTTTTTTCTTATCAAAWGAAAGATAAAGGGACCCTCGTGGCTATSAATTTCAAAGTTCTCTAGCTGTAACACTGCTCAGCTTGTTAGCTAGTGCAAATTTGAGGTTACTATTGATTGCCTAAAGGACATTCAAGTTGCAACTTCCTCAAAAAAACACTAGTGAGATTCCTCCTGTGGTTGTTACTGCAATCAATCTGAAAACCATAAAAAAACAAAAACAGAATACAAATGACTGCATCTGTCATCTACTGTCATAAGGCCAAAATCGGACACATTYCCTTGTAACAACTATAGTTTTAGGCTCCTCAAATAGAATTCGAGCTAACAAAACCTAACAACTAGTAATCCCTTGTAACAACTAAGTAGAATTCGAGTGAAGCTGTCAGGTGATTGTTGAAGCAAAAAACTTCAATGCCGAGTCTAATSAAAATAGTCTTCAGATATCTGTTTCAATTCATTGCTGTGTTCTTGAAGGTTGGTAATCGCAACCTCCAGTCCTTTACTAGCAGTTGCATTCCCTGGAAGTGATTGCATGGTTGCACCGTGCCTTCCAACCACTTAACTTCCTGATCATAGTTGTCAAAGTGAGTAGGCTTCTGTTTATGTGGCTGCCTTCCTTCAACCTAGTACCATCTGCATTTGTTTGAGCTTCACAGCCAGCAAGATCCACAAGACTCAAGCTTGCCAAGAGATATCTTCCACATCTTGATTCTTCATAAAGACTACTACACTCAATAGTCAGTCTGATTATCTGATGTGATCTTGAGCTTCGATCATTCAAAGAAGTTTCCCCAAATTGCCTTTGAGCTTCACAATTAGCAATTAAGAAACGTGACTTCTGTTCATTTCCAAAGATCAGGTTATTAGCTAAACCTTGAGCGATTTAACAAATCCTATTAACCTGTTCAACCAGCAGCTCTATGTGATTTTTGAATCTCAACCAGATGATCAATTTGGTGACTGAACAGCTCTCAACCACTGGAAACCATCAACATTTGCCCAATTCCTAGTATCATCATACATATTTGATTCCTTCAAATCGCTTTCAATCCCATCATACAACAAACAGTATGGTGCAAATCGAACCCCAACACTCTGCTCGATTATGGGTTGACTTTGAACAATCAGACAAACATTAATAAGCCTCAAGCAAAATCTCAAAAACAGATTAAAACTGTGAGCGACTAAATTGAAATCAAACAATTTCTGCTATTGATTTAAAATGAAATTGGACAATGAAGGTCMAACACAATTGAGCGAAGAAGTTATAAATCGAACAAGATGGTCAGTGAGCGATATACTAATCCGGTGAAAATGTGTTGAGCGATTTATGTGAAATCGGACAATGAA
>NC_037537.1:10822353-10833203 GCF_001531365.2 Cynara cardunculus var. scolymus | reverse complement strand
GTATGAGCGTGGGAGGTTTCGATTGTGAACCAGTGCTCATAAAGGAAGTATTGGCTAGATTCGCCATTGGTAGAAGAAGAGAAATAGGAATAAGAAGAGAACAGATGAAATAGTGAAAAAACAGGGTAACCTGAAGAAGACGACTGTTGTTCTTAAGCGAATGAAGATTAATACCAAGAACAGAATAAATCAAATTAGAATTTGATTCMTRNTYTGATACCAATTGATAGGATCGATTAACTCAGTTTTGGATATTAATCACTTACTCTGGATGATCTATTTGACAGTATTAGTGCAGTAGAAGCAATAAGAACAAGTAGAGTAAAGATCAATGAAGAACACAGTTGAAGAATGAAGAACACTAGAGAGAAGCTTCAAATGATTTTCAATTGATTGAAAATGTTTACAATACGATATGGAAGCACACTGAATTACAAAGGCCTAAGCTGCTATTTATACTCGTTCCTAACGGCTTTTCTGACAAGACCTAGACGTACAAATTAATCTAAGCCATTCAAATAAAGCAGATTACAAACAGTCACGTGATAAGAACGAGCAGCTAACTAACCTAAGTAAAACAGTAAAGAAGTTCTTCACAGAAGATAAAGCTGCAGACCCTCTGTGAGCCATCCCAGAGGCTCTGCTGGATGTGACTTGAGAGTACTTGAATCCAGAGGATCATCTTCCAGAACCTCTGTGATAGACAACAGAGGTTCTGTCATCTTTGACTTGTAAGCTTTGAATACAGAGGACCAGTTTCCAGAACCTCTGTGGTAGACAACAGAGGTTCTGTCACACTTCACTTGTACGATAGAACACCTTCTGTTGTTGGTCCTCTGTGGTCTTCTGTGGTGGAACCTCTTCTGTCAACACTTGCAGAATTTACTTTTTCCATACTTTTACATTAAGTGAAATGAGAGCTAACACACACCGTCATATCCAATTTTATATTATTGAAATCCTCCACCACCTAGGTCAGGATATTTAAAGAAAAAAATTTGGATAAGGTTATCCTTATCACTGTCATTTTGTTAGAAAAGAACCTGTGTGTGCCAGATAAGGTGTTCTTCAAGAATTATTGCTTCAAAAGTACTTGAAGATTATGTGTTAGAGTAAAGCTTTTGCTGTGTGATTATCATCAAGAAATCTGTTTGATAAGATGAGTGGTTTTGAAACTAAATTTCTCATATATTTGTGTATCAACTGTTGAGTTTTGATATTGGTTTTAAGGTTAAGATGATAAATTGTCTTCAACAGTTTTTATGATTTTACTATTTTGGAATCTGTTTATGGATAAATATGAAACAGAGTTGTGTTCTTCAACAGCCTTTGAGAAGTTGTTGTTTGAATCTATTTTTGGAACTGTTTTGGAAAGAATTAAACAGTATTTGGGTTTTAAAACAGTATGAAAGAGTTTTACATAAAAACAGAGTTTTAAACTATTTTGGGAGATCAGGTTGTTCTTGAGAATAAAAGGTTTTTGAGTATAAACCTATGTTGAAACCATGATTTGGTTTGGGAATTATGAACAGGTTCACTCTGACATATATGACTGAGGTATGTCTTTGGATGAAAAACTTCATATGAATTAATGAGAGGATATAAGGGTGGAACATCATAAAAAAAGGGGATTATTGGGAGGATATAAGGTTGGTCGTTATCTGCATGGCCTAACTCTTATTATGATATCTATTAAAGTTACAACATATTTAAGTTCTTATTTCTTGGTGATTTGAGTATTTAGAGATGTTGTCTTTAGTAGAAATGATGGTAATGATGTTATGGGATTGGAGATAATATGGTTCATGACCAATGGTTGTGAGTAATATGCTTTGGATAAAAGCATTGATTACGAGGAAACAGATGAGCTCTGGTTGTACCTTGCAAGGAACCAGAGGGGCTCTGATTAACCCTTATAATAGAACCAGAGAATTCTGGATGTTGATTTAAAAAAGATGCAAAATCTTTTATAAATTATTAGTTTGAAAATAAGTTTTATATTTTTTTTAAATAAGCTTAATGCTTTATTTATAGTCTTAAAATGATATTTCAAAAGAGTCTCTATACTTAAAAATTTCTATAAAACAAACCAGAGGGGCTCTGGTTGGCTTTCATAAGTACAACCAGAATCTGTGGTTGAGGAACTAGAAGCTCTGGTCGACTAACCAGAAACTCTGGTAGAAAGACCAGAGGAGCTCTGGTCATGCTTATTGAAAAATATTCTAAGTATGGTTTGGAACCAGAGGCCCGATGGACACTTTGGAACCAGAGGCTGATGGACTGGAAAACCATTATTTTTCTGAGTATGGGATTTTGAACAAGAGGCCCGATAAACTTAAACATGACGCGATTCTTTTATTATTTTTCATTATGATTGAGAGATTCTTTGATAAATGTTTTTGGTGATCTCACCCTGCATAGCATGAAAAAGGGAATCTCACTAGACTTTTGTCTAACCCTCATTTTATGTTTTAAAATATGTATGCAGGTAATACCAGTTATAATATCAATAAGGGAAAAAGCATTATATGATTACTTCCCTTATGTGATTAAATGTTGAAGACCATATCTAGATGTGTTTTGGAGGAGAGCAATGCTAGTTTACAAATGCATGTATTTTGAAATTTTTAAGTTATGCAATTTGTATCGTAAACCTGTAGCACAGACTCTTGTAATTTTGGACCTATGTAGGAATCTATGTATTTTATGAATGAATTCTATGTAATATACAATGTGTGAAGATTGGGGCGTCACAGGAATGTTCCCGGAAAGGTTTATATTGATTTCACTTAGAATAACCTAAGGGATCACATTCCACAAAATGGTACTCTGATTAACCGAGGACCAACGGCTTTCATCAGAATTCGTGGATTATGTGGCCCTCCATTGAAAAATCTTTTCCGTCACCCTTATTCAATGGCTTAATGTGGAATTCTTTTTCTTGTTTGATTTTGATTTGTGTTTTTTTATTTAGATTCCACGGTTTTGATGGTTGACTTTAAGTTTGCTTTTGATTTGATAGGTTTGGGCTTTTTATTTTGAGTTTTGGAGATTAGGGTTTGGATTTGAGTTGATATTGTATGTACGAGTGTGCTTAGAATGTGGATAGGACAATGGTTGGAGAAGAAAATCATAAGAAAAGACCAAAATGTCCAAACTTACAGGAGCGTTTTAACAGAAGTTGCTGCTAAAGATCAAATCAATAACGGAAATGAAACCACGGCTACCAATCCATAAAAATGCGAGTGACCCAATCTGTAACTTTTATATAACCACAAGGATGAGAACTGTAATTTACTCTTCAGCTTACAATGAAAGTAGAAGCAAATATGTTCCTTTACATACTAACATATGATCCATCATATGATATGATTCAAATTTCGTATTAGCGATACTATTCGTACTATAATAGTGAAAGAACTTGAGAACACAAAACCTCCACAAATCTATTCGTATGAGATCCAAACATCATGCAAGATTATATATACCAAGCTACCCACACAAAATCTTAACATGGTCATATATACCATTAAGATAAGTCAAGATACATACTCCACGGTTAAAAAGTTACAGACAAGTTGATCCAGATACCCACGGTTAAAAAAATGCGGTTGGAGACTATGGAGCAAGATGAGTCAAATAAAAAAAGTCAACTACTTAAACTGTGCATAAGATGACTTTGAAAACTAAAGCTTCCCTACCAACATAAGTCACAAACATGAAGCAGACTAAACTAATTTCTACTAAAATCTTTACCAAGAGCAAAGCCCTGCTAATGAAATTTCTATTAGAATTTACATTAGACAGAATCCTAACCGATCGATAAACAAGATAAGAACTTGCAACGAAAACGGAACCCGTCTTCAAATGAACCATGGCTGATGTCTGCATCCGCTTTATTACCTTCGACAAATTACAACATACTAATCCTCAATCTCCCTGAAAAAACAAAAAAATGAAACAGATATTAAATGTCGATAAACAACAAAGTTAGTTGTTAGCTGAAAAACTAGCTGTCAGCTAATAAGTTAGGGATGTATGGTAAAAAAGTAGTTGATAAAATAAACTAAAACATGATTTTTTTGGTCATTTACGTAAAATATAAGGGCCATAATTAGAAATTGGTGAAAAAAACCAGTTCATTGAAAATGCCATCTGAAATTTTAAAAAGTTAGCTCATCACTTACCAAACAAACTAGGTATTTCAATAACTAATAAGAAAGAAAATACGTACTTGCATGATCTCTTATTGTGGCCGAGCCCTTTACACTTCCCACACTGGAGTTGGCGTTTAAGGAAGTCGGAGGGTCCGATCCGACCCGGTGCAACCTTCCGTATCTTGGTCCTTCCCGGGGTCCGCATAGTGGGCGGAGGAGTAACAAGAATCGTACCATCTTCAGCATCGCTATCCACACCCCGTTCGACATTTGGTATCGGGTGAATCGAGTCGGCATACGTCAATTGGTAGGTCTCGACATGGAAGTATCTGGAGCAATGGTCGTACGGGCTCCGACCGTATGATTCCAAAACCGCAATCGCATGGCAACACGGCAAACCGGTAAGCAGCCACCCTTTACAGCTACAATCCCAATTCTCGATATCAACTATATCGACTGTTTCACCATATCGAACCTCAAATTTGCTTCCATGGGACCGTAATACTTGGACAGAACGCGCTTTTATGATCTCGTTCTTTAGTTTTTCTTCCATGGAAGGCGTTAACCGAGTTATCCACTGGCTCGATTCAACTCGGCGAGTGTAAATGAGCTGCATCATCTTACCCCTTAATTCATCGATCATTTGAGTTATCGGCAACTCGTTTGCCTCCGATACCCACGCATAGAAAAGATGTCCGAAATTCGATGTCATATGGTTGTACCTCAGCCCACCGAAGAACGTGTTTGCCCAGTGCTCGGGCTCGCTACGAATAACCCAATTGTAGGCCTCTGGAGAGATGGCTTTAATGTCTTCGGTGCACTTCTCAAAAGCCTCGAGTTTAGGTGCGTGTGCAGCCGCATAAAGATCTTCTACCATGAGCCGCCTAGCATCATGTGAGAAATGGCCTTTCAAATCTTTGTTAAGTTTCTCGGCTAAATAACCCAGACAATAGGCATGATAACACTCGCCGCCAAATATCTCCCGTAACGACTCCCGCAAACCCTTCTGAAAATCAGCAACGAACGTGATTTGACCAGGAGTCGACACCACAAGCTTGAGTTCCGTTAAAAACCAATGCCAGTTATCGTCAGTCTCTTCGTCAACCACCGCAAACGCCACCGGAAAAGCGCCATCGTCACCATCAGCCGCCGTGGCCGTCAACAACATCCCTTGGTACCGTGAGTTCAACGGCGTGCTGTCAAGAAAAAGCAGCGGGCGGCAGCCTTGTAGGAAGCCAGAAATTGAGGCATGGAACGAAACAAAGAGGCGATGAAAACTCGAATCCTCCTTCGTGCTAAACGTAGCAAGACTACCAGGATTTGTTTCCATTATCTTCTCACAAAAAAATGGGAGCTCGCTGTATGCATCTTTATACGATCCCAGAAGCTGTTCTCTTGCATACTCCTTAGCCCGCCTTGCTTGTGAATAGTTCAAATCGATCCCGTAATCCCGTTTAAGCTCGGTAGCAATATCTTTCGGCTTAATTTTTGGCGATTCCTTCACCTTTTCTTTGATGAGATTCCCGACCCAGCTTCTTTTAGCTCGAAATGGAGCTTTTGAGGTAACTCCTTGGCAATTATGAACGGGCCTCATCGTCTTGATACACACCAATTGGGTGGTGGATAGCTTCGATGCATGGATCCGCCATGGACAACCTTCGGCCTTGCATTTCACGGTTACACGTTGATTCTCGTTCTTTTTGTACACAAAATTGAATGCGTGTGCAATCGAGTACTTTCTTAGGGTCTCTCGGAATTCGGCCAGTGAATGGAATCGTTGGCCAACGCCCGTTATAAGATTTTCCCACTGTTTTGCAGCTATGCGCTGATCGTTATCAATGACAGCCATAGGGAATGGATTGCTGGAAATTGGAATAGCCCCTGGAGTGATTTCGTTTGTCGTCTCGATGTCAACAGATTCGTTGAGAACGACTGCATTATTTGGAGTAGCAGTAGGGGCGGCGGCAAGAGCAGCAGCAGCGGGGACAACTGCCGTTGTGTCAGCCTTTGGTGGCGCCTTCTGTGGTCTACACAAAAATTACGCAATAATTAACCATCAAAATATATCTGCCATAGAAGCGATGCTCCAAGGCCACAGAGAGATTATCTGACTGAATTACAGGTAGGGAAAATGCATCAAAGTTTGGTCGATTTACTATTTAGTGTACCCATTTTACATGAAACATACTGATTCTGTAACATTAGATGGCATAGGTACCCGTTTACGAAATGGTTACCACAAAGGGGACCACAAACTTGGCTTCAACATCATTGCTTAACAAATTACAGGTCACAATGGGTACTCCATCCGTCCCAAAATAAATGTAAGGCACATAGTTACAGAGATGTGTAATCACTACAATTATTATTTAACTAAATGATAATTTTACCCTTAGTAATAGGAGTAATTAAGGGTAGAACTGGAAAAAACACTTCCTTCTTAAAGTGAACAAAATAAACTAAGACAATTATTTTGGGACCGAGTGAGTCCAAAATAAGAAATTTTGAAACTTTGTTACATTGATCGTGCAAAAAAGTGTTCGAGTTCTTTGTAACACTAAATAGGAACTACAGGACAAACTTCATTGCATTTTGATGCACTTTCCCCCGCACATCAAATACATAATAAGTGTATATAATTACCTCCGAGCAGGCTGCTTTTTCTTGGCATTTTTACCCGCGGGGGCTTCTTTCATAATAAAAACCTCAAGCTGATCGGCTTCTTTGTAGTAATTCACCATTCGCTGAAAGTCTTTATCTTTCGATACAGTAATCAGATTCTTCTTGTTAGCAGGCAAGAAGTACTTAATGACCATCCCATCTACAGTTGAATCGATAGTTTCCGCTATCTCTTGTTTGAAACCACTCAACTGCATATTTTCATCAAGATCAACAGCATATGCCTCCCCGCCAACATAAGTCATTGACCCATCATCATGCATTTCGAAATCGCCACCATATTGGCAAATTGCTATCATCTTCTTTGTAGTTACCATCGCCATCTCCGTACCCGAAAGAAATCAAATCTTGATACTGAAAGAAAACCCACAATTAAACTAGATTTGAAACCAAATCAACAAGCATAATTGAATCTTTACAAGATTCCAGCTCTGAGCCTGAGAAGACTTCTGATTATCTAGAGGATCCTGTGATTAGATATGGAAATCTTCTGCTGACCATTCATAAATCAGCAAAGATGACACACATGATTGATGATTCATGATATTGACCACAAACAACCCAAAAGAGAATCACACAACAAAGATAAGTCAATATCAAATCAAGAAGTCAAACCCTACAAATCTGTTATGCAAAACGAAACCCCTTGTTAAAGATGGTCTCAATTGTCCACAATGGCAAAATCAAACTGTAATCGAGCTAGACTTGACTTTATTTGACTCAGGATGATGCAAGAAAAGAACCCAATTTCGCTGATGGGTTTCTTCTAGAAATTATAGACAAACAAACAAGATTACTACGGAATTGAACACATCAACCTTGAAATCATAAGATCTGTTATAATTTAAATGCAGGATTTTGGCAATAATTTCAAAGGAAACTCCAATTGATTCCAAGATGGTTTGGATTGTCCATAATCAAACACTAACCAAGCAACATTTGACTTTATATGACTCGTTATGATTCACGAAAAAGAACCCAATTTCGATTATGGGTTTCTTTTTAAAAAGTTATAGACGAATGAAACAAAACTAACATAGAATAAAACACATCAACCTTGCAATCATAAGAATCTTATGCTTCAAATGCAATATTTTTGGCAATAATTTCAAAGAAAACTCCAATTGATTCCATGAGAATCATACTCAACCCTATAACTAGTCTCATAACATCATAAGGAGGTCAAACAAAATAAATAAAACCCAACTAACTACTCATGTTTACATGCAATAGAAAGATAAACAAACTGAATAAACTAAAGCCTTGACTAAATCAAACTAAAGCTACTATTCAATTTTCACCTCCCTCCATTAAAGGATGGTAATTCTTGAACCATTCTACAGTAACCCAAGTAAGATCTGAAAGTTTCAGATCGTACAACCAAAAGTGAAATCGACAATAGCTGCAGCTAAAATCATCAATAAGCAACAGTTACGGAAAGAAAGCATCTACTGGGTGTAAACAGACATTATCATTCAGATTATAATCAAATCTGAATATCCTTTCACTGAAAGAAGATCCACAGATAACCCAAAAAAATTCAATTCAAATCAAGTAAAATCGAACCCCTACGAGACTTGATGAAAGTCCACGAAGAAATCATAACATGTAAAACCCCAGAACTAACTAAAAAATCAATTTTTTCGGGTCACTTTCACGAATTAACCTGATCAAACAGTTAGAGACTGACAATAACGTCAAATAAGAACAACGATACCAAATCAATAAGTCAAACCCTACAGATCTTTAAACCAGAAAACAAAAACCCAAATCGAAATCGTCCCAATTTTTCAAAATTAAACAAATCTAGCTAAAATTGATTCAAAGACTGACGAGGATTCAGATAAAGATCCCAATTGGGAGTTAACCCTTTGTTTAAAAGCTATAGATGAAGAAAATCGAAATAAAGTGAAAGGGGGAAGTAAAGGGAAATACCTCTTAAAGATTAGGGTTCAAATACGAAACTTTTGTATGAATTTTCTGGTCTGCCCTCGAAGATTGCAGGTAGGGCTAAGGGGGTTGAGAAGACGAGGAGAGAAAGAAGGGGGGATAGAGAGAGAAAAGGGTTAGAGGAAGAGGGAGGAAGAGAGGCGCATCTATTGAAGCTTAGGGGGGTGCAATAGGGCAAACTATCTATATAACCCTACACCTACTTTTTGCAATTCAATACCTCCACTCCATTCATAGCCGTCGATTTTTATTTACTATTCCATCTTCATCCGTTGATTATAACGAGAGGTGCACAATACGGGTATGGGTTTGCGTACCAACTAGCAATTTCTCATTTTTTAAATTCTTTTTTATATTTATCCACTTTTACATTGTAATTTTGGATTTTAAATTATAATAAGTTTTTTTTTATCGTGATATTTTAAATATTTAATTACAATATTATTATATTGTATGTAAATTATTAAGCTATGTTTTTATTTGATTCATGAAACATATTTTTGAAAATCATAAATAAAAATCTGCAATTTAAAATGTTAAATTAAAGATTTATGGCTTCAAAATGTTTATTTAAAAATGTATTTTAAAAAATATGTTAAATTTCAATTAAGTATTATATGACATTTTCTCAAATTATAGACAATTATATAAGACTTTTGAAAAATGGGTTCCCAAATTAAGACCGGATTGAAATATATTTCATTTATTGAACATAATTTAAACCAGTAAAACAATAAGTTTTAGGTGTAGATTTTCTCAAGAAAGCAATGGTTCAATTATTCATTTGAGTTATGTGTATCATGAGTTGTATGTGTATCACAATATCCTCCTCGGTTACCAATTAAACTCAAAAACTACCTAAGAGCTAAGGAATTATTTGGCACTTGATAACATTACTTCAATAAAATATAGATTTTGAAATTATATTGAATATTTAGAAGCAGATAAAAATCAAAACTTCTTAGTATACCAATGAATTGCTTGAGGTGGAAATTTTTATTTAAAAACCCAATATTGTCTTTTTTGTTACCAACCCAAATGCTTCACAATTCACTGATTTCATGTATTTGCTCAAGTCAAACTGTATTGTATATAACCATAATCATGAAAATCAATTCAAAGTTTGGCATGATCTATCTTTCCAAACTAGTCCCCTCACCCCACCAACACTATTACACGATTGAGGCATATCAATGGAGTATCCTCATGTTGACAGTCAATAATAATAGTTATGAACATTCAAATACATTTAATTATATAAAAAAATCAACATTTAAAGCCAATAATGTTGAATACATATTGTTCCTAATGAAATATTCATATTTTACAACTTGAAATCAAAAGAAACAAACAAAAACCGGTAAAAAGAATCACATGGGGTGAAAGTGGGATGAGTTTAACCTAGCATTCTTTATAAATTCAACGTAATTGCGGCTTCAGTTGTCATCTCTATATGGTATATTTAGAAATATTCAATGATCTTCAAGAATGCATTAAGAATAATGACAAGATTAGAAGAAATTGAACCCTAGAAATGGTATTCGACTTCTTGTCTCTCCCTTTTAAGGTACGCTTCTAACTAATAATGAAAGATAAGCTTAAACTGATCCTCTACATATTATATAAAGTTAGGTTTACAACAAGATGCATTGACTAACTTGCCCTCAAATTTGGCAACAGGTGTGTTGTTTTCTTGTGCTTTGCCTAGCACGACTAAACATTACTTGTACCTTCATGTTTCCCATCTAATATGAGTGTGTGATCCCTCCCAACAATTTGGAAATATCAAGGGACATTTTTAGTAGGTTATGTGATTTTCTTATTGTTGTGTTTATTGCACAACAACATACTTCTTCCAAGGGGTTTGTTGTTCTTTTTCTTTCGTTAATTTGTATTAGTATGATGTTGCTTGATAGCCTCATTTCAATGGTTATATATTGCTTGTTCTTTTATTTTGATTATGTTGATCATCTCTCTCAGTGATTTTATGATAATCCCTTTTAATCTATCGATGTAATTTTGTTTCTGTATTTTCAGTTCCAGCGATCAGACACTGAGTATGTT
>NC_037537.1:10818641-10820368 GCF_001531365.2 Cynara cardunculus var. scolymus | reverse complement strand
GAGAAAATGGTCTTTTGTGCATTTTGGGCTTTCTTTTAAAAAACAAATTATGTGTGAGGGTGGGCTTGGGCCTTATGGCCAGCCTTTTCCCCCCTCTCTTTCCCTCCCTTGGCCACATATAAAAATCATCATTTTTCTTTATTACTCATAACTCTCCTTTCAATTTTCAAAACCTCCTCTCCTTTCTCTCCCTAAAAACTCAAGAGTCACCTTGAGTTAACATCATCATCCTCCATCTCATTCAGCCGATTTTCAACTTAATCTTCATCATTTTGGCAAGATTTTTGAAGATATTTCATCCATTTCATCCACAAACAAGGTAACACACTCATCTCTTTCTTTTTCTTTCTATCTACTATCTTCTAACCTCCGAAAATTATGAGTTTTAAGGAGAGATTACACACCAAAAACATGTAAAAATGTTCATATGATGGTGATAATCTATGACCCAAACATTAGAACTCAAGAAAATGGGTAAAATCATGTTGCATGTGGGTTTGTTTCTTAAAAATGGCATTTTTGGTGTTGACAGATTATGTGCATGTACACAAATCGTCTATATCTTGTAAATGATATGTTCAAATGTTATGAGATTTCTTCTAAAAGTTTATATATTGAGTTGGGGTTGTAATCCAATTGGTCTCACTCAAAAATATTGAGTTTTGACCCCCCAAATACTTACAACATTATATATGTGCATCTGAGAGTTTTTCAGTAGGTAAACCCGACTTTAAACAGCCATAACTATCTAGATAATCATTCAAAATTGTTGATTTTTCTTCTGGATATTAGTTTAATGAGTTACCTTTCAAATGCCACTAATTTCATTCAATATTGTGGTGATTTGAGGTTTTAACTACTCAAAACAAAGTGAACATGCAATCTGTCCGAATCTGACAGATTTGTATATGTATGTTCCAATGAACATATCTCTTTCAAAACTCGATGAAAAAGGATGATTCTTCCTTTGAGAGTTAACTATATGGGTTATATCCTGTATGCAAGTGGAATCACATGAAATTATGGAGTTTTGATCTCCAAACACCTAAATCACTATAGGTGTGCAAACTGTGAAACCACCAGTAGGTAACTCCTACTTTGTATGCTAATATCTCTCTACTTATTTGTTCTTAGTGTATGATTATTCTTCTAAAATGTTCTTTTATGAGTTAGGATTCATATGAATCCAGTTTTACTAAAAAATATGAAGTTTTGAGGCATTAACCAATTTATTAAAGTTAAGTGTGCAATCTGTCAACTAATGACAGATGTGTGCATGTATCTTTATGGTACCATATATTCCTCTTAACTCATCCAAAATGAGTGATTTTTAGTTTGAAAGTTTCATATAAGTTTTAAGATTATAATCCAACTTGAATTTCTGCAGAACACTTAGTAGAACTCTTTTAATGAGTGTTTTACTAACATGGTGTAATCTGCCATATCAGTTGTGATGAGTTGTATTGCATAAATTATTTGAATCATTATTGCATGCCCAAAATACATGAAATTTGGTCACAATAACCATGACTCAGAGCTATAGCCCATGTAAAAAGATAGGAAATTATCTCATTTTTGAAGTCTCTTTATTTTGATCATTTTTAAGTATCATAAGTTTTGCCCAGTAATGAAATTTTGGGGCTTCTTGATTTTGTAAAATTTTGATCTTCTATTGGATTATAGCATCATTTCCGGTATAAATTAATACATTAACGAGCATATGGACA
>NC_037537.1:10815137-10815971 GCF_001531365.2 Cynara cardunculus var. scolymus | reverse complement strand
ATAGTGACATGTTTAAAGATACGAAAGTATATGAGAAAGGACTGCATTGCCTTTCTAGCTCACATTATGGATAAGAAAGCTGAAGAAAAACACATTCAAGATATTTCCTATAATTCGGCACTTTCCCGAAGTATTCCCAGATGAATTGCCTGGAATACCCCCACCGAGACAAGTTGAGTTTCACATAGAACTAATTCCTGGGGATGCACCCGTGGCAAAAGCACCATATCGGTTAGCACCATCTGAGATGAAGGAGCTGTCGGAACAACTTTAGGAATTACTCAATAAAGGATTCATCAGACCCAGCTCTTCACCTTGGGGAGCTCCAGTTTTGTTTGTCAAAAAGAAGGATGGATCTTTTCGAATGTGTATCGATTATAGAGAACTCAACAAGTTGACTGTTAAGAACCGATACCCCTTCCCCGGATTGATGACCTATTTGACCAACTTCAAAGAGCTACATACTTCTCGAAGCTCGATCTTAGGTCTGGATATCATCAAATGAGAGTGCGAGAAGAGAATATTCCCAAAATGGTGTTTAGGACTCGATACGATCATTACGAGTTCCTAGTTATGCCTTATGGTCTAACAAACGCACCAGCAGTCTTCGTTGATTTGATGAATAAAGTATGTCGACCGTATCTAGACAAGTTCGTAATTGTGATTATAGATGACATACTTATTTATTCTTGAGACAAAAAGGAGCACGAGCAACATTTAAAACTGATAYTGGAATTGCTTAAAAACGAAAAGTTGTACGCCAAATTCTCTAAATGCGAATTTTGGATTCGTGAAGTGCACTTTCTTGGCCACGTGGTGAATGAAAAAGGAATC
>NC_037537.1:10812793-10814882 GCF_001531365.2 Cynara cardunculus var. scolymus | reverse complement strand
ATTGAGGCCATTAAGAAATGGGAAGCCCCGAAGACAACAACCGAGATCCGCCAATTTCTTGGATTGGCAGGTTATTACCAGCGATTTATTGAGATTTTTTCTAAGATCATGCAACCACTAACAACTCTAACCCAAAAGGATAAGAAGTTCATTTGGGGAGAGAAACAAGAGGAAGCCTTTCAGACACTCAAACACAAGTTATGCAACGCACCAATCTTGGCCTTACCAGAGGGAGTAGACAATTTTGTAGTCTATTGTGATGCTTCACATCAAGGGATGGGATGTGTACTAATGCAAAAGGAAAAAGTTATCGCATAYGCATCGAGACAATTGAAGATTCACGAGAAGAATTATACTACTCATGACTTGGAGCTAGGAGCAGTGGTGTTTGCACTCAAGATTTGGAGACATTATCTCTACGGCACCAAATGCACCGTCTTCACTGATCACGAAATCCTTCAACATATTCTTGACCAACCAATGCTCAATATGAGGCAAAGAAGATGGGTTGAGCTACTTAGTGACTACGATTGTGAAATAAAATACCATCCAGGCAAGGCTAATGTAGTAGCCGACGCTTTAAGTCGAAAGGAAAGAGTAAAACCGACAAGAGCACGTGCTATGGGAATGATGGTTCAGACGAGATTAAAGACTCAAATTTTTGGAAGCACAAGGAGAAKCTCTGAAAGAAGAAAACATGAAGAACGAAATATTGCAGCACTTAGAGAAGGAATCCGAATCCCGCGAGATGGAGTGCATTATTGGGGAGATAAGGTTTGGATACCTAAGGTTGGTGATCTTAGATCAATAATTTTGGATGAAGCCCATAGATCAAAATACTCAATCCACTCGGGAGCAGATAAGGTGTATAAGGATCTTAGGGATCACTATTGGTGGCCTAGCATGAAGAGAGACTTGCCTTATATGTGAGTAAGTGCCTAACCTGTGCAATGGTCAAAACAAAACACCAAAAACCGTCTGGTTTACTCCAGCAACCTGAGATTCCCCAATGGAAATGGGATCAGATATCAATAGATTTTGTTACAAAGTTACCAAGAACAAGGAAGGGATATGACTCAGTTTGGGTCATAGTGGATCAACTTACGAAATCCGCACACTTTCTGCCTATTCAAGAAGATTTCAGTACAGAAAGACTAGCGCAGTTGTATATCAACGAGATTGTATCGCGGCATGGAGTACCTGTTTCTATCATTTCGGATAGAGACAGCCACTTTGCTTCCAGGTTATGGCAATAAATAAGATACCCAATTTGGTATCTGTGTAACAATTTCCGTTCTACAATATCTTAATTGAATTATATGTAATGATCAATAAATTCAGTTGAATTCTAGATAGGATCTTTCGTGTATAATCCTGCATAATCTCCATCGATTCAAAGGGCATTAGGCACGAGATTGGATTTAAGTACTTCATATCATCCTCAGACGGATGGACAAACGGAAAGGACGATTCAAACATTAGAAGATATGTTGCGAGCCTGTGTGATAGATTTCGGAGGTAGTTGGGATACCCATCTGCCATTGGTCGAATTTTCTTACAATGACAGCTATCACACCAGTATTCAATACGCACCTTTCGAAGCCTTGTATGGCCGAAAATGTAGATCCCCACTCAGTTGGCAGGAAATTGGTGATAGGCAACTGATCAGGCCTGATATTATCCAGGAGACAACCGACAAAATCGCAATCATCCAAGAAAAACTTAAAGCTGCAAGGCATCGCCAGAAGAGCTATGCCGATAATCGAAAGAAACCCTTGGAATTTCAAGTGGGTGATAAAGTTCTTTTAAAAGTATCACCGTGGAAAGGAGTTGTACGCTTTGGAAAGAAAGGAAAGCTTAGTCCAAAGTATGTCGGTCCATTCGAAATACTCGAAAGAATAGGACCAGTTGCATACAAGCTCAGCTTACCCCCGAAGCTTAGTGCCATTCATGACACGTTTCACGTGTCGAATCTTAAGAAGTGCTTAGCCGACGAGTCTTTAGTTCTACCTCTGGAAGATATTCAAGTTAATGAACGACTATGTTTTATAGAGGAGCCGATCAAAATTCTCGATCGTAAGGTTAAGCA
>NC_037537.1:10808448-10811873 GCF_001531365.2 Cynara cardunculus var. scolymus | reverse complement strand
CCCACTTTTTATGCATTTCTATCTACTATCTTCTAACCTTCGAAAATTCTGAGTTTTAAGGAGAGATTACACACTAAAAACATGTAAAAATGTTCATATGATGGTGATAATCTATGACCCAAGCATTAGAACTCAAGAAAATGGGTAAAATCATGTTGCATGTGGGTTTGTTTCTTAAAAATGGCATTTTTGGTGTTGACAGATTATGTGCATGTGCACAAATCGTCTATATTTTGTAAATGATATGTTAAAATGTTATGATATTTCTTCTAAAAGTTTATATATTGAGTTGGGGTTGTAATCCAATTGGTCTCACTCAAAAATATTGAGTTTTGACCCCCCAAATACTCACAACATTATATATGTGCATCTGAGAGTTTTTCAGTAGGTAAACCCTACTTTAAACAGTCATAACTCTCTAGATAATCATTCAAAATTGTTGATTTTTCTTCTGGATGTTAGTTTAATGAGTTACCTTTCAAATACCACCGATTTCATTCAATATTGTGGTGATTTGAGGTTTTAACTACTCAAAACAAAGTGAACATGYAATMTRTCCGAATCTGACAGATTTGTATATGTATGTTCCAATGACCATATCTCTTTCAAAACTCGATGAAAAAGGATGATTCTTCCTTTGAGAGTTAACTATATGGGTTATATCCTGCATGCAAGTGTAATCACAAGAAATTATGGAGTTTTGATCTCCAAACACCTAAATCACTATAGGTGTGCAAACTGTGAAACCACCAGTAGGTAACTCCTAATTTGTATGCTAATATCTCTCTACTTATTTGTTCTTAGTGTATGATTATTATTCTAAAATGTTCTTTTATGAGTTAGGATTCATATGAATCCAGTTTTACTCAAAAATATGAAGTTTTGAGGCATTAACCAATTTATTAAAGTTAAGTGTGCAATATGTCAACTAATGACAGATGTGTGCATGTATCTTTATGGTTCCATATCTTCCTCTTAACTGATCCAAAATGAGTGATTTTTAGTTTGAAAGTTTCATATAAGTGTTAAGCTTATAATCCAACTTGAATTTCTGCAGAACACTTAGTAGAACCCTTTTAATGAGTGTTTTACTAACATGGTGTAATCTGCCAAATCAGTTGTGATGAGTTGTATTGCATAAATTATTTGAATCATTATTGCATGCCCAAAATACATGAAATTTGGTCACAATGACCATGACTCAGAGCTATAGCTCATGTAAAAAGATAGGAAATTATCTCATTTTTGAAGTCTCTTTATTTTGATCATTTTTAAGTATCATAAGTTTTGCCCAGTAATGAAATTTTGGGGCTTCTTGATTTTGTAAAATTTTGATCTTCTATTGGATTATAGCATCATTTCCGGTATAAATTAATACATTAACAAGCATATGGACATTATGTATATTTGGACTATGGATAATCATATGGGACATAAGTAGACAAGTATGGACTTAGGACTTATTAAACCCCATAGGTAGTGTTTACACTACTATTAACTCATTTTGAGCCTATGATTCTTGTGGGTAGCGCTATTTGGTTGTCATACCCACCCTTTTGACTGACGAGTGGGGGTGCACTTGGTCATTAAAGTATGCTCTACACATGTGACTCGAAGTAGTCACCGCTGAGGTAGTTCGTAAGAATGCTCTATCCATGTGGTTCGCTACCACCTCTGAGGTAGTTCGTGGGGCGTTGAAAGTTGTTTAGGTTTAGTAGTGGCTCAACAATTTTTATCATGTGTATGACGTTGCTTTTAAGATATTGCTCATAAACTTATAACTGGGATTTGCTGCATTTGAAGTCATTTTGTGCATATTAAACCTGTGAACTCACCAACTCTTGTAGTTGACACTTGTTTTGACGTGCTTTTTCAGGGGTAAGAAAGGCTTATGGTGACACTTAAAAGAAGTCGTGTCACAATCATCACCTTCAAAATTTCTTTTATGTTTAATTTGCAAACTTGTATTTTGGATTGTAAACTTTGGTTATGATGTATTTAAATTTTAAAATGTATGGTTGTGTTATTTTTACACTATTGCTATGAGACTCTACCTGCCATACCTTGCGTTTCCGCTTTAGCAAGGTGTGACATTTGATCTTTGAATCTTCTTCAGTTGATACTTCTACTCCTTTTGTTTATTCTCTTCCTCCCATGGTCATCACGGAGATGGACTCTTCTGAGGACATTCTAGAATCTGATTTAACAGATTTTGATGAGTCCCTAGCACTCCTAACTAAGTCATTTAGGAGGTTCACCAATAAGAGTAAATTCCGCAGATCTCCTCAGCTATCCCTTAGGGAGAAGCCAAAGTCTGAAAGAATAGACAAGGCTTCAGCTGTCTGCTATAATTGTCACCGGCCTAGACACTTTGCAGGTGAATGCAGATCAAAGAAGACTGTGACGCCATCCTCTAAAGCTCCTTCCTCCTTCAGGACCGTAGATGAGAAGTACACTAAATTGAAGGAGAAGTACAAGAAGATGAAGAAAAACCAGCACAAGTCTAAAGGTCTTGTTGCTGAAAAGCATGACTGGGCTGAATCATCTGATTAATCATCTTCTGATGAAGAAGATAAAGCCTACGCCTGCATGATGGCTTTTAATGTTGATAAAGGATCTTCTGAAGCATCCACCTCCTCAGAGCCATCTTCTTCTTCTACTCAGGTATGTTTCCTGAATGAACCCTCTTCTTCTTCTCCTAGTCTTTCTGCACTGGATACTCTGACGGTTGACCTTTACAATGCCCTCAATGGCAAATCAAAAGCTGAAATGCTTAATATTGATCTTCATGAACAATTGAAGGATTGCTATTCTAAGATCAAAGAATTGACCTCTGTTGAAGAAAATCTTAAAGATCAGGTTATTGTAAACCAAACCATCACTGTTGAACGTGAAAAGGCTATCACTGAGCGTGAGCGAGCCATCACTAAACTCAAGGCTGAGAAAGCTACCATTGAAGGATGGTGTAAAGCTTCTTCTAAAGCCTCTGAAGACAAAGACTGGTCTAGGATCTTCCTATGATCAGGAAGATAGTGTTGTAGTCAGGTCCATGCTCAAGTTTGGCACCTTTGTCTCTTCTATTCCCAACACTTSTTCCTYTYADTCCTYTTYMCTTTCTGAGAGTCATCTTGAAGGAACTCCTTTGAGTTCTGGGTGCAAAGACAAAGGTAAAACCATTGTCACAACATCCTTTTCTAAGAAGTCAAACAAGTCTAATAGATCTAGGTCTATTCCTTCAGCTTGCAAAACTTCTTCTTCTTCAGGGACTAGGAAATCTGAATCTCTTCAGAAATCTAAATCACAGCTCAAGGTGAACTTTTCGCCTAAAGAATCCAGTTCCTCAAAAGTTCCTCCTCGAACTAATGAGAAGGGTATTCTTGGAGCTGGTCCCGTTTCTAATCTGATACTTCCTGGCCCTAAAGCAA
>NC_037537.1:10801046-10808348 GCF_001531365.2 Cynara cardunculus var. scolymus | reverse complement strand
GTGGCTTGGTGTCAGTACCAATAGTCATTGCTTCTCTTGAACTCATTTTATCAGTTATGTATGACATAGGATCAACTGCAGTTCAAATTTTTAATTAAAGAATTAGTATTCAAAAATATATCAAATAAATCTCAAACAAGGATTTGCGCACATTCAAGACTTAGAAAAATTTAAGCACACAAGCTTATCCGGATTAGAAATCCGGTCAAGCTTATCCGGATTAGAAGTCCGGACAATGAAGATAGACTTGAATTATCAACTAAAACATGTTATCCAGATTAGATATCCGGACAACAAAGAACATAAAATCGCACAATGAACAACAAATCCGGATGAGAAATTCGGTGAATTCTAACACTTCGTCAAGTTTCACACAAATAAGAAATCTCAAATCGGATGTTTTCAACAATTAGTCAAAATTGCAAAATGAAATACGGACGTAAAAAGTCAACAAGTCAAGTACGATCAAGTCCGCTTAAAATCAAATAGCTCAAATAGTCATAGATTTAAATCGATCACAAATGAAAGTCAATATCCGTTCAAAAAGTCCGTTCAAGAAGTCAAAGTCAAAATACGGTCAAAAAGCTGTAAGTCAAAGTCCGATCACTTAACTCGCATACAATCAATTCAAATAAATCGCAGAGTAAATCGCACAACCAAATCGCAGAGTAAATCGCACAACCAAATCGCTTAGGTTACAACCGGATTATGAATAAATCACACAATTCACAGATTAAATTGTACAACATACAAACGATTTACCAGGCGGATTAATCCTAAATCGCTCACTAAATCGAACAAGAAGCAAACGAGTTACCTTTAAATCGACCAAGACTTACCCGGGTTAACCTAAACAGCACAAAATTAATTCACAATATCACAAATCTTAAATCGAACAAGCTATAAGTGATTTACACTTAAATCGATTAAGAGTTATCCGGACTAGTATTCAAACAAAAACACAATTTTAACACTTTTTCACCAAAAAAATTGATCAAAACTTGCAAAAATATGAGTTTTTGAAGAACACCAACAGACTTCGTAAACTCAAAATTTGATCAAAAATGGTTCAAAACTTGTTTAAAATCAAAATCGATGTGAATCAAAGTTGTTCAAAATGAAATTGCGGATTTAGTAGTGCAGATTTTATCAATTAACAATCAAAATCCAAGCGATTTAAGCCTAAAATGCGATTCTGGACCGAAGAACACGATGAACAGATGAAGAACAGTAAGAACAGATCGATTAATCCTCTATAATTCGTGCAAAATCCTTGATAATTTTGTTTAATCCTCTAAACAAATTGTTGCAGTTTGCTCTGATACCAATTGAAAAGCCCAAAACATACAAATCTAAATCAAATCTTCAAGAATTAAGAACAAGATGAAGATTAGAGAGAAATGATCACCAAATCTTTCTTTGTATTTCTTGAGAGAGAATTACAGCACTAATCAGATTGATTACAGAAGGTTAATGACAATTACAAAACTAATGACTATTTATACTAAGGAAAGCATTAAACCAAACTATTACAAAGCATATTAAAATGGAGAACTTGAATACAATCTTTAACGCACATACTTGAACCCAACAGTTCCAGAAGTCTGTCGAAGAAATTCTTATGCTAATCGAATGGGATGGAGATTTCTTTGAAATGATTGCCGAAATTTATGATCACAAGAAGTCTGAATTGACAACACAGGCAGCTGAGTTATCACGCATGTACACGGCATTGGCTGATCAACATGGTCATTTGATTGGAGAATTCAGCAGGAACTGCCTTCTAGGATCGAAAAGCAGCATCTTGATGCTTTTGATTCGAGCTCTCCTCAAGTTACACATAAATTTAGGACACCAATCGATTTTGATGTACTTTTGAGCTCTGGTGGCGCTGGTTCTTATATTTCTAGAAGAGAAGGCTCAAAGTGTCACACCCCGCTAAAGCGGAAACACGAGATGTAACAGGTAAGTGAGTCACATCAGCAGATAATAAATAATACCATACAAGTTTTACTAAAAATTAAACATTAAACACCCATAACCAAGTTTGGATTGAATACTTCTTTACAAAAGTTTGCAATTGAACTCAATCGGTGTCGCCACAAATATGCTCCCAAAAACTTCATTTCTTACTTAAATCCTGAAAAGCATGAAGCATAAAACATGGTCAACTACAAAGAGTTGGTGAGTTCATGGGTTTTCATATGCACAAAACATTACAATGCATAAATCATATCTTGCAAACCTATACATAACTTTTTCACTTAATAAATGTAAATCTACCACGATGTTTAAACTTGAGACGCTAATGAGCCTTTCCTGACCAATGTGCCCCATTATTTTACAAACGACCATAAGTAGCCCGTACACTCACTTAGGTCCCACAGTTCGCAGTAGTATTAATTCAGCGGTGGTCCAAATTCGACATGATTAGAGTAAGAAAAACATAGGTAATGTGCACCCCTTTTTGGGTGGGACTGTCAACACAATAGCGACTATCCACAATTACCACGGCCCGAGGACATGCCCGAGTTAACAAGTAGCGTTTACGGACGGGGACTTTATTTGGAAACATACTCCCAAGTACATCAATTTAGCATTTATATCATAGTGCAAAACAGTCAATATTTCATGACATAAACAAATTTTTGACTAAACAGTTCTTTAGTCCAGGTATAAACAATCTTTGACTAAACAATTCTTTAGTCCAACAGTTTTATAAATAACAGTATAGTTTGCATAACTTCATGCTTTTCCCCCAGTTTAAATAAACAAAAAACATTAAAAGTGGGGCCGAGAAAACTCACAAGCTAGACGATGAATATCTAAGGAGATGACGTTTGAAGCGCTCAACGTCCGCCCTAACCTTCCTAAACAGTCCGAAATCCAATAATTAGATCACCTAACGAGTCTTGATAAAAATAAAGCCAAATTATACCTTATATAATGCCAACGAGTTTTTATGAATTAAAGTTGATACTTTTATGATTTGTTCTAAAAAAATAGCCCATAAATTATATATTTTTAAAAATCAAAGTCCTTGCACAAAAGCTGATGTTTAGACAGATTATAAACTCTGTTTCTGGAATTTTTGTTCTCACAAATCACTATAAAAAGGAACATTCCAAAAGTCATTTTATGTACAACTTTTTATATCATCCAAAATAATGAGTTAAGCAGACTTTTCCCAAATATCAAGAATTTTGGATGGGTTTAAGGCACTCATTAATACCCTACAACCTTGAGTGACATAACCCCTAAAACAGATTGCACACTCTTCGAGTGACGGCCATTTGGGGGGTTAAACTCATCATTTTTCAGACATTTTAATTCTATTTTAAAGCTAACAAATATGGCTAACCTCCAGAAAAAGAATTACCCAATTCCATTGAGTTTTTGAGGAAGATAAAACCGATTTGAGATGCATGCAAGATTCTGCCAGATTTCAAAATACATCTTTTCATGATTAAATTCCACATGCTATGGGTTTTCTCCTAGTTTCTTAGAGTTCAAAGTTCGTGGTTCATAGATTACCATCATTTGAAAACATTTTCATGTCTTGGATGTATAATCTCCCCCTTTTGAGATCTCCAGAAACTTTAATTACAAGAACAAGAAGTAGAAGTAGAATAGATAGGAATTTTTTATATTTTATATAGGTAAGATAACTAGTATAATACATTTTTCTTGAAATCTTGAATATTCTTCAAGATTGACAGATTTCCTAAAGGTACTTTGAGGATGGAATTGGCTAGAGGGGGGGATTTGATTTAGAGAGAGAGCGAGATTAGGGAGAGGAAAGGTTTAAGCAAATATGATAATTAGAAATGAGAGTTTTCAAAGGATGTGGGGTATTTATATGTGGATTATAAAGAAGAAAATGGGCTGGCCTCTAAAGGCCCAAGCCCAATAAAAGATTTTATTTTTCTTGTAAACAAGAATAAGCCCATTATAACCCAAAAATATTATTTGCCAAACATTAATAAAAATAACCTTAATAAATCAAAGCTCCACCTTTTTGATAAAATTATTTGGACATTCAAATAAGACTTTTGTATTTTTAAATTTAGATTTTATAATATCAACTTTATTTTATTTGGAGCATTTTTAATATATTTGGCATTACATAAGTTAACTTTATCAGTTACCTGTCGAAACAAGGTTCTCTGAACTATAATTTGAGAACTAAGCCAGATGAATTCTAATCATCGTGACTAGATCCTAATAAAATATAATTCTAAATATATAATCCCCTATAAAGGTGCTAACCTGATGCTCAAAAATGACGGATGTCACAGTCTCCCCATGCCAGAAAAATTTCGTCCCGAAATTTATTCGTCAAATCCCAGATCATGACTCGTTTGAGAACAAGTGGAGATACTTGCTTTTCATAAAATATTCTCTTTCCCACGTGTACTCCGGTCCATGCCTCGAAGTCCAATGAACTTTCACAATTGGGATTTTGTTACGCCTCAAATGCTTGACTTCTCTATCCAAGATTTCAATTGGTTTTTCAAAGAAGCGCAGATGATCATTAATTTGCACATCTCCCAACGGTATGATCAGTGTTTCATCGGTTAAGCACTTTCTGAGATTTGATACATGAATAGTGCTCAGCTCTTTTGGCAGTTTCAACTTATATGCCACTGGTTCAATTCTCTCAAATACTTCAAATGGACCAATATATCAGGGACCCAATTTTCCTCTTTTCCCAAAGCGCATTATTCTCTTCCATGGTGAGACTTTTAAGAGTACCTTATCTCCTTTTTGAAATTCTAATGGTCTCCTCCAATTATCAGCATAACTTTTCTGGCGATCTCTTGCAGCCTTGAGTCGATCCTTGATGATTACAATCTTGTCAGTAGTCTCTTGGATAATATCAAGTCTAGTTAATTGCCGATCGCCAATTTCTAGCCAACTGAGTGGAGATCTGCACTTGCATCCATATAATGCTTCGTAAGGCGCACATTGAATACTGTCATGATAATTGTTGTTATATACAAATTCGACTAACGGAAGATGCATATCCCAGCTCCCACCAAAATCTATGGCACATGCGCTAACATGTCTTCTAGTGTTTGGATTGTTCTTTCCGTCTGCCTATCCGTCTGAGGGTGGTATGAAGTACTTAGATCTAAACGTGTACACAACCCTCCTTGAAGTGATTGCCAAAATCTTGATGTAAATCGACTGTCCCTATCCGAGATAATGGAGATAGGTACTCCATGCCGAGTAATGATTTCATTTATGTAAATCTAAGCCAGCTTCTCCATCTTATAATCTTCTCGGATTGGTAGAAAATGAGCAGATTTCGTCAGTCGATCTATAATCACCTAGATTATATCATGCCCTTTCCCAGTTCTGGGCAACTTTGTGATGAAATCCATTGATATTTGTTCCCACTTCCATTGGGGAATCTCGAGTTGTTGAAGTAGACCAGATGGTTTTTGGTGTTTAGCCTTGACCATTGCACAAGTTAAACACTTGCTTACATATAGTGCAATGTCTTTCTTCATTCCAGGCCACCAATAGTGTTCTTTAAGATCCTTATACATCTTATCCGCTCCCGGGTGGACTGAGTATTTTGATCGATGGGATTCATCCAAAATTATGGATTTGAGATTACCAATCTTAGGTATCCAAACCTTATCTCCCAAGTAATACACTCCATTTGATTTTAGTTGAAGCTTAATCTCTTTGTGGTGTAGGGTTTCATTCTTCAAATTCTCCTTCTTTAATGCTTCCTTTTGATACTCGAGAATTTGTGCCTTCAGACTGGTGTTTACTGTTGCTCCCAAAGCCCTCACCCTTGTTGGTTTCACTCTTTCCTTCCTACTCAAAGCATCGGCTACCACATTTGCTTAGCCAGGATGGTACTTGATTTCACAATCGTAATCACTAAGTAGTTCAACCCATCTTCTTTGCCTCATATTTAACATCTTCTGGTTGAGGATGTGTTGAAGGCTTTTGTGATCAGTGAACACAGTGCACTTGGTACCATAAAGGTAGTGTCTCCAAATCTTAAGTGCAAATACTACGACTTCCAATTCTAGGTCTTGCGTAGTATAGTTCTTCTCGTGCACTTTGAGTTGCCTTGAGGCATATGCAATGACCTTATCTTTTTGCATTAGCACACATCCTAAGCCTTGATGTGATGCATCACAATAGACCACAAAGTTTTCCAAACCCTCTGGTAAGGATAAAATAGGGGCATTACATAGTCTCTGCTTAAGGGTCTCGAATGCTTCTTCCTGTTTCTCTCTCGAAACAAACTTCTTGTCCTTCTTGGTTAAAGCTATGAGCGGTTGTGCAATTTTTGAAAAATTCGCAATGAATCGACGATAGTAGCCTGCCAAACCAAGAAATTGTCGAATTTTCGTCGGGGTTCTTGGGGCTTCCCATTTCTTAATGGCCTCAATCTTTGCAGGATCTACCTGAATCCCTTTTTCATTAACCACGTGACCAAGAAATTGTATTTCACGAATCTAGAATTCGTATTTGGAGAATTTTGCGTACAATTTCTGGTCCCTAAGTAGTTCTAATATCATCCTCAAGTGTTGCTCATGATCCTTCTTACTTCGTGAATAAATTAGTATGTCGTCTATGAAAACGATTACAAATTTATCCAGGTATGCTCTGCAAACTCTAATCATTAGATCCATAAAGACTGCCGGTGTATTGGTTAGCTCGAATGGCATAACCAAAAATTTGTAATGTCCGTACCGGGTCCTGAATGTTGTTTTGGGGGGTGTCATCTTCCCGAATTCTCACTTGATGATATCCAGATCGTAGATCAATCTTGGAAAAGTATACAACACCTTGGAGTTGATCGAACAAATCATCGATTCTAGGAAGAGGGTATCTATTCTTGATGGTCAACTTATTAAGTTCCTTATAATCAATGCACATTCGCATTGACCCATCTTTCTTTTTGACGAATAGAACTGGTGCACCCCATGGTGAGAAACTTAGTCTTATAAATCCTTTATCCAATAACTCTTGGAGTTGGCTTGACATTTCTTGCATTTCTGATGGAGCCAAACAATATGGTGCTTTTGCCACTAGGACAGCCCCAGGGATTAAGTCGATACCGAATTGGACTTGTCTTGGCGGGGGTAGTCCTGGTAAATCCTCGGGAAATACATCAGGAAACTCTCGAACTACAAGGAAATCATCAATACATTTTTCTTTGACCTTCTTATCAGTAACATGCGCCAAAAATGCAACATAATTCTTCCTTAAGTACTTCTGCATCTTCATGCATGATACTATCCTAATTTTCCGATCTGACTCATCTCCTCG
>NC_037537.1:10793645-10800026 GCF_001531365.2 Cynara cardunculus var. scolymus | reverse complement strand
TTAAGTAATTTCTTGAACTCTTCCCATGAAAGTTGGTTGGCAGATTCCCGACCCCTAGTCTGAACTATTGTGTTCCACCATGTCAGTGCTTGACCTTGCAGTAAACATGCAACATATTCTACTTTGCTTGCCTCTGAGCATTTACTGATATGGAGAACAGATTCCATACCCTCTATCCAAGTCAATAATCCTACAGCCCCCTCAGTTCCATGGAATTCCTTTGGGTTGTAGGATCTGAAGGATTTATAGGTGCATTCCCGGGGTGTTCTAGGCTCAGAATTAGTTGGTTGGTTTGCGTTTCGTCCTGCCGCTACTTGGCTGACAATATTGGGGAGTGCAGCCAATAGTTGTTCTGATACGAGTTGTGCAACTTTAGGGTTTTCTATTCTTGGCGGCATTTTCTAAGGCCTAAGTTAGAAGGGAAATTTCATTATTTTCATGGCAATATCAAGGGCAATAACTTCCAGTCATCTAAATGATGCAAAGGATATTCATCGAATGGGTAACATTCAAGCATTTATATAACCAAACAGAATAATCTTATATTCACCATGACTTAATGTAGATAAGCATTTCTCAAAAGATATCATGCATTCATAGTTGATTACAGCCACAAAGACAGGATCTTGGGTTTCTATGCAAACGAGTAGATATCCTATCACTAGTCACTATATCTAGAATAACATCCAACCTATCAGTATTCCTAGCATCAGCATCATCATCCCACTCACCACCAAACACTTGTACAATCTCCTAATCTCCCGCCTCGCTGCAATGACGGCATCCGTGGTTCTCATCATTCGCTGATGGTGCATTTCCATCACATCGGATAGGTTGTTCGAAATGTTGTGATGATATCCCAGCGGGGTTTGGTGAGTTTGAGTATCTGATGCGATTCTCCGCACCCACTCTCGTTCAGCTAGATTCATGCCCTGAGTGTAGGATGCAGGTACTCCGGTCACTACTTGAAAGGTCCTGCTCCCATGCTGTGGTTGGGATGGCTCTCCTCTAACTCTAGTGGAATTCTCAAAAGTCACTCACTGAGGTAGTGGAACACTTTTCGTAGACGTGACTCTAATCTTTGGACCATGAAAGGTTTGAGGTGGGATATCGGGTACTGGCTCCGATGGGGGCAATATGGATGCAGGTGGTGAAGCAGGTGTCTCGCTAGTTGATGTGTCCTCATGCTCATACGGGTCTACCTCCATATTGATGGATGAGCTCCTTCTAGATCGGCGAACCACATAGCCGGATTCGTCTGCTGAATATTCACTAGGAGCAGATGATGCCATAGCGATCTATGATATTAACAATCTTAATTATGAAATGTACCATCTATAAATGCTTAGCGATATAACAGAAGCTTCTAAGCAAGGCTAAGGGTGGCAATCAAGCTAGAACCTCTAAATAGCTAAAGTCTCTGGTTGCATGACCAAAGCCTCTGGTTCATCTTACATACTTAGAAAAGTAACGGGTAACCCGTCCATCGGTCCTCTGGTTCCACATACAGACTAAGCAAACCAATGGAATACCATTTCATCGGTCACTGATTCAACATCCATACTTAGAGAAATAATGGATTTCTCGTCCATCGGTCCTCTGGTTCCTCATACTTTGCAACCCAATGGATCTCTGGTCCATCAGCCTCTGGTTTCTCACACTTAGCGATATATGATCTCTAATCCATCGCCTTTGGTCCTTCTAACCAGCGCCTCTGGTTCAACATGAACACTTAACTATATAAGGAATTTTCTATCCATCACCTCTGGTCCTTCTAACCAGCACTTCTGGTTCAACATGAACACTCAACAATGTAAAGTATTTTCTATCCTTCACCTCTGGTCCTTCTAACCAGCGCTTCTGGTTCAACATGGACAACAATATAAAGGATTTTCTATCCATCGCCTCTGGTCCTTTTAACCAGCGCTTCTAGTCCAACATGGACAACAATATAAAGGATTTTCTATCCATCGCCTCTGGTCCTTCTAACCAGCGCTTCTGGTCCAACATGGACAACAATATAAAGGATTTTCTATCCATCGCCTCTGGTCCTTCTAACCAGCGCTTCTGGTCCAACATGGACAACAATATAAAGGATTTTCTATCCATCGCCTCTAGTTGTTCTAGGGCAATGGATATTCATAATTTATGCAACACATACAAAATCATGCTTTTCACAACAATTTCTTAACTGGAGCATATTTTTTGTGCAACCGATTAAGTCCTTCTATTTATATGTAAATTAAACATAGGTGATCATGTTTTGTTTAATTGACATATAATGATGTGGCCCGCTTTGAAAATATACATTTTTTAAATCACTTGAAAAACCATTTTGAAAAAATTTGGTTATAGTTGGTGGTTTTTAAGGAAAAACCGGTGTTCTCTATAACTGAGGCTCTCATACCAAATCTGTCACACCCCGCTAAAGCGGAAACACGAGATGTAACAGGTAAGCGAGTCACAGCAGCAGATAATAAATAACACCATACAAGTTTTACTAAAGATTCAAATTAAACACCCATAACCAAGTTTGGATTGAATACTTCTTTACAAAAGTTTGCAACTGAACTCAATCGATGTCGCCACAAATATGCTCCCAAAAACTTCATTTCTTACTTAAATCCTGAAAAGCATGAAACATAAAACATGGTCAACTACAAAGAGTTGGTGAGTTCACGGGTTTTCATATGCACAAAACATTACAATGCATAAATCATATCTTTCAAACTTATATATAACTTTTGCACTTAATAAATGTAAATCTACCACGATGTTTAAACTTGAGACGCTACTGAGCCTTTCCTAACCAATGTGCCCCATTATTTTACGAACGACCTTAAGTAACCCGTACACTCACTTAGGTCCTACAGTTCGTAGTAGTACTAATTCAGCGGTGGTCCAAATTCCACATGATTAGACTAAGAAAAACATAGGTAATGTGCATCCCTTTCTGGGTGGGACTGTCAACAAAATAGCTGCTATCCACAATTACCACGGCCCGGGGACATGCCCGAGTTAACAAGTAGCGTTTACGGACGGAGACTTTATTTGGAAACATACTCCCAAGTACATCAATTTAGCATTTATATCATAGTGCAAAACAGTCAATATTTCATGACAAAAACAAATTTTTGACTAAACAGTTCTTTAGTCCCGGTATAAACAATCTTTGACTAAACAGTTCTTTAGTCCAACAGTTTTATAAATAACAGTATAGTTTGCATAACTTCATGCTTTTTCCCCAGTTTAAATAAACAAAAAGCATTAAAAGTGGGGCCGTGAAAACTCACAAGCTAGATGATGAATATCCAAGGAGATGATGTTTGAAGCGTTCAACGTCCGCCCTAACCTTCCTAAACAGTCTGAAATCCAATAATTAGATCACCTAACGAGTCTTGATAAAGATAAAGCCAAATTATACCTTATGTAATGCCAACGGGTTTTTATGAATTAAAGTTGATACTTTTATGATTTGTTCTAAAAAAATAGCCCATAAATTATATATTTTTAAAAATCAAAGTCCTTGCACAAAAGTTGATGTTTGGACAGATTATAAACTCTGTTTCTGGAATTTTTGGTCTCACAAATCACTATAAAAAGGAACCTTCCAAAAGTCATTTTATATCCAACTTTTTATATCATCCAAAATAATGAGTTAAGCAGACTTTTCCCAAATATCAAGAATTTTGGATGAGTTTAAGGCACTCATTAATACCCTACAACCTTGAGTGACACAGCCCCCAAAATAGATTGCACACTCTTCGAGTGACGGCCATTTGGGGGGGTCTAAACTCATCATTTTTCAGAGATTTTAATTCTATTTTAAAGCTAACAAATAAGGCTAACCTCCAGAAAAAGAATTACCCAATTCCATTGAGTTTTTGAGGAAGATAAAACCGATWTGAGATGCATGCAAGATTCTGCCAGATTTCAAAATAYATCTTTTCATGATTAAATTCCACATGCAATGGGTTTTCTCCTACTTTCTTAGAGTTCAAAGTTCGTGGTTCATAGATTACCATCATTTGAAGTCATTTTCATGTCTTGGATGTATAATCTCCCCTTTTGAGATCTCCAGAAACTTTAATTACAAAAACAAGAAGTAGGAGTAGAATAAATAAGAATTTTTGATATTTTATATAGGTAAGATAACTAGTATAATACCTTTTTTCTTGAAATCTTGAATATTCTTCAAGATTTACAGATTTCCTAAAGGTATTTTGAGGATGGAATCGGCTGGAAGGGGGGGTTTGATTTAGAGAGAGCGAGATTAGGGAGGGGAAAGGTTTAAGCAAATATGATAATTGGAAATGAGAGTTTTCAAAGGATGTGTGGTATTTATATGTGGATTTTAAAGAAGAAAATGGGCTGGCTTCTAAAGGCCCAAGCCTAATAAAAGCTTTTATTTTTCTTTTAAACAAGAATAAGCCCATTATAACCCAAAAATATTATTTGCCAAACATTAATAAAAATAACCTTAATAAATCAAAGCTCCACCTTTTTGATAAAATTATTTGGACATTTAAATGAGACTTTTGTATTTTTAAATTTGGATTTTATAATATCAACTTTATTTTATTTGGAGCATTTTTAATATATTTGGCATTACATAAGTTAACTTTATAAGTTACTCGTCGAAGCAAGGTTCTCTGAACTATAATTTGGGAACTAAGCCAGATGAATTCTAATCATCATGACTAGATCCTACTAAAATATAATTCTAAATATAGAATCCCCTGTAAATGTGCTAACCTGATGCTCAAAAATGACGGATGTCACACAAAGTCTTCCTTCTCATTATCGTCAGATTCTGATTCAGAATCTTTTATGTCTACCAACAAGCTTCTAATTTCACCAGTTAATGATGATGCATCAAAGGTAAAAGAAACCATGGTCTCTAAAGCTTTGCTTAAAAAGTTCGCTAATTCGAAAGAAGAGTTGGTCAGTTTGAACACAAAGATGCAGACTTTTGAAGATGAAAGTACTAAGCTGAAGAGAAGGATGCATGAGAATGAATCAGTTATTGAGATTGCATCAGATATGCAGTCTCAGTTGGAGTTGGCACAATATGGTATTAGAACTCAATATGCTTATCTTGAAGCTGAGAAAGCCAAAGTGGTTGAGCTACAGAAGCAAGTTGCCGACCTTAAACTTGTGATTCCTGACTCTAATTGTGAGATTAAAATAATGGTAAAGCTAAAGCATGAGCTTGGATCAACTCTTAACAGCAGGGGATGAAATTTCAAAGCTAAAGCATGAGCTTGGATCAACTGAGCAAGAGGCAATTTGATTTAGAGAAAAACAAGGTTCTTGTATTACAAGAAGAAGTGTCCTTATCTGTAGCTGATATATCAGTTCATGAGGATCAAATTGTAGAACTTAATACCAACATCAACCAGTCCATTTCCAAAATTTCATTACTGAAAAGTACCCATGAGGCCAAAGAGGATCGTTGGAATACTGATATCGAAAGGATGAAAAGAGGTTTGATGTTGAAAGAAAGATTTTTGAAAGCAAAATAATAGCATTAGAGTTCAATACTACAAATCTTTCACAACAAATCTTTCACAACAAATCTCTGAATTTGAAAAAATTATCATCTTGGAAAGAGCCAAGTTTGATAATGAGAAGAAAGAGTATTTGGATTGTATGTCCCTAAATCATTGATCAATCTTCATAATAGCTTTATTACAATGGCAGATCTGATATATCTTGTAAGAACATGCAGAATCTTTGAGAGAGAAAGTCAATATCTTCAAAGCTTAGTCAACTCTCTTAATATATATGAAATCTTACAAATGAGCTCTCCTACATCAAATTACAAAGACTAACCACTATTTATATGGTCAAACTAACTAAACATAGTCAAAGTCAAACTCCTATAAGAAAGTCAAACACGTTTGACTTTTACAATTATAGACTATATTTAACTTTCAAGACGAATACAATTAATACTGATTTTTCAGTCCTAACATTCTCCCCCTTTGTATTCAGACTTGAAAGAAAATTCTGCGCTTTGAGTCCTTGTTTGAACTTTGAAACATTACACACAATATGTCTTCTTTCAAAAGAAATCTTCAACATGTAATCTTCAAGCGATCAACTGTTGAGAAAGATCTTCTAGCATTCTCCCCCTCGAATGTAGAATCACGGTGATCTTCTCTTTTAACAAAGTAGAACATATTCAAAAACAATCTTCAAAAACACTGTACAAGATGTGATCTTCAAAGGATCTTCAGAATTAATCTTCAGTAAACTTTTGTAAAGATGATATTCACATTCCACATCTCTCAGTCGTTGTAGCACACAAATAATCTTTTTGTAATTATCTTCAGTCGCGCTTCTTTTGAGTCTTTTGCCAACACTGAAGTTACTCCC
>NC_037537.1:10791597-10792760 GCF_001531365.2 Cynara cardunculus var. scolymus | reverse complement strand
TGTGGTATGCCCGGATTATGTAAGTTTGGAATAGGATTTTCATATTCTTTTAATTCTGACACAATTCTCGTCCATTCTTTTGGCTCACAACAACTACCTCTCTCTTTTTCATTTTAGTCTCAGCACACAAACCCTTTTGTATTTAAGCTCACTCATATATGGTTGTCCTCTTGGGTAGGTCTGTCGGTTTTGACATTCCATAGAGGTATTTCTGATAAGCACTCAGTCCCTCCTAAAATATTGCGTTATGCACATATGATAACAATGAATGATCAAAAATATTACTTTAAAGCACAATGATCAGATAAAAGTTGATCAAATAATTTGGCTTTAAGCACGATCAATAAAGAATGAAGCAACAACGATTCGATTATTCGATATGTATGAGAGAAATGAATGAAGATCTGTAAGAACAAGTTTACAGATTCTGATATAAAAAAAATGAATGTATATGAATCAGTGTAAAAAAAATATCATAAAGCAAAATTGAATACAAATGAGTGTATTATCACCGAAAAAGATTTTCATATAAGAGACGTGATAATAACAGTTTGAAGAATAGCTGAAACAGGTATTAGAGTTATGTACGACGAGAAATTACACAAGTAAAATCTCAGGAAATACATGTTCAGAAAATGTACTCATTTCCCAAAAAAATCATTTTCAAAAACATTTATTAAAGAATTCTAGAGTCTCTCCCTAGAAAACAGCTTTAAGTAATGAAACTTTTAAGCTCAAAAATTAAAAGGAAAACATTTTAAGCACAGGTTCTAAACTGGATGTTTAGAAACCACACTCGGTAAAGCACGGGTTCTGAACTGGAGTGTTTAGAAGCCTTAGTTTGAAATAAATCACAACTCCCCCTGCATCGGTGTATCATTGAAATGATATTCTGATCAGCATAAATTTGACACACCTGCAAAACCAATAAGTTGATTTTGGTACCCAAACGAACTTGTGTCCTAATATGTTAGTATTTGGTTGGGGTATGTTGTAACTTCCAAACCATTTCTTTCTATAAGATGTATTCTTTTCAGTACTATGAACAGGATGATCAGGAATAAAATATGAACCATAACAGTAATGGTGATCATACCTGTTCTTACCTTTCCAGTTGTTATTCTGATAACTATTATCTCCATGCCACCTGTTGAACCTTTTGT
>NC_037537.1:10774541-10790473 GCF_001531365.2 Cynara cardunculus var. scolymus | reverse complement strand
CATTTTCTACATAGCGGAGAGTGTTCTCGAGTACTTCAAACCTAGACTCAAATTCCTTCTCAATTCTTTCACTCTCTTCTTTATAATTTTTCTGTAAAGCATTGATAAACACTTTCGCCTTATAACCTTCAACTCTCTTTTCCAGATTAATAATTTTCTCTCTGAAGTTCTCAGATACAACTGCCATTTTAAAAAAAATAAGATTGATCAAATAAAGGATCTATGCAGTGAAATCAGGTAAAAGAAATAAGAACAGTTAACCTCAAAAAGAATAAAAAAACACTAAAAACTGATGAGAATTTAGTAAAACGACGAGAAACTGTCAAAAATYAGTTAAAACAGTCAAAACCGTTGAAAACAGTTAAAAACTGTTAAAAACAGTCAAAGACAGTTAAAACTGATAAGAAACGGTTTACGGAAACAGTTCAAAAATTCTCAAACAGTTAAAAGACACACAAAACAGATATACGATGATCCAAAAATAAAATCTAAACACAAACAAACTAAGAAACCAAAACAGTCCAAAACAATAATCCAAGTCCAAAAACTGATTCTAAGTCCAAATCAAACAATAGCAACTCTTTACAATACAGATGCGGAACAAAAAAATGTTCTATCTGCTCTCGAAATTCTATCCAAAAATCCACTTGATCCAATCAAACTTCCCTTTATGAACTTGCAATAAAATGAACTTGCTTCTGGTGTTTGTGACAAACTGTGATTCACTTTGTCCCACCACTTATTCGATTTAATCTTTGCTGCTGCTGTAATAAAGAAAACTTGGATTGGTGCTGCTCAAATCAACTTCAAGTCTGGCTACAATCTATAAGCACAGAACAGATTGCTACTATGCACTATCAAACCAGAAACAAAGTTATACAATGCATCATAACAGTGGAAATATTGATCACCAACAATAGTAATAGCAGCAAAATAACAATATGAGATACTTGCAAAATGAACAGGCTTGATGATCAAATAAAACAAACTCAGCTTAAACCTGTGTAACGCAAAAACAATCAGTAGCAACTGATCAAGCAACCTGTAAACACCTTAAGAAAAATCTGCTATCTTCTGCACTAAACTTTCTGTTTCAAATCTGTGTAGCTGCTGTAACCAATCTGTTTAGCTGAAAGAAGCTATCAAAATGAACCAAATCTGTCCAAAACAAGCCAGCAAATTCAAACTTCAAAACTGCTTCTATACCAGTCCCAAAACTACAAACACATCACAAAACAACAGCAAGATCTATGTAGCTAAAAGAGGCTGTCAATAGCTTCAAATCTGCACTAGCTCAATAGCTGCAGACGAGTCTGTTAAAACATAATCCATTTGTTCGAATGAAGCAGCAAGCGATATATTCAAATCTGTCAAGCAAGCTGTTTACCTGTTATCTTTTTACCACTTGGGTTGCTGCTTTACAAAACTTAGAACATGTTGTACATAAATCTGTAAGCAGTTCACTGTGTAGCTACTGTGACAGACCTATAACAGCAAAACCAAGACAGTCTAAAAAAAACTTGTCAAAGTTTGAGACTTAAACCGATCACAGCTTGGTGCTTAAAACGCACACTGTCAATACTGTCAATACTAGAAGCTTAAACCTGTTACTGCATGTTTCTAAACAACACACTGTTGATCAGTTGCTGGGCGGTTATTCCAGTCCTCAAAGAAACAGCAAGATGGAACTTCAAACAGTAAACTGTTTTAAAATCAACAAGACTGCTGTTGTTGTTGCTTAAACAACCAAGTTAAACAACAAAGCTACTAGAGTCTTCACAGTCTATGAATCACAGCTTAAACAATCTATAAATCAGTCCGATCAAACCTGTTTAAACCTGCACACTGCTGTATTGACCAGCCCTTGTGTTATGATAGCAACCTAAACCACTTGACTGTTTGAAAAAAAATTCCTGCAATCGGTGATAGTCTCTCTTGTTGCGCCCGAGTTGATTGTTTGAACTCAAAAACTTGAAGAGTTTGCTGTTAAAAAAATCCAGATAATTGATTCTCAAGACCAATTTGTTAAGCTCAAAGACAAAACACAATGATACCAACTCTTCACCCTCGTTTGCTGTTACCAGCAGCTTACAGCAGAACAATACAAAAACAGTATGTTAAATTTAATGTATGCACCAGTCCTTATACAAGATTGCTTAAGCACAGGTAGTGTCAATCACAAAGGACATCAATTATGTACTAATTGATCATCTACGTATTAATCTTGTAAAGAACCTGTCACCTGCACACTGTCTAAATCGAACCAGAGCTTGATATCAACCTGTCACCTGTCAAAACTTGAAGCTTAAACCTGTCAAGACTATGAATGTAAATCAGACACAGCACAAGGCTAAACCGGACACTGCTAGTAGCTAAACCTGTCACTACAAATTGCTAAACCTGTCACTACTTACAGCTTAAACCGAACACAACAATGAATGTAAACCTGTCAAAGCTTGAAAGTTAAACGGACAACTTAAGAGTATAAACTGGACAACACACGTCGATGCAATGATTCAACACAGAATTTGTTAAACAATTAAGAATCCCAATGAAAACAGTCAAAATGGAATTGATTCATATCAAGATATTGAGCAATTTACCAAATTGAATCAAGAAACAATGAACAATTAAAATTCTGGGTAAAAGGAATTGAACGGTTTAGAAGTCCGGACACCTCGATTCACAAATTTCTAAGTCCTAAACAGGTCAAGAGTAAACCTAATCCGGTCACAAATCCGTTCAAGAGTTGATAGGTTTAGATGAACACYGATCAAGAGATGATCGGTTTAGATGAACACCGCTCAAATATTAACCCTAAACCTGAGATTGATGAAAGACTTACMTGTTGTACGAATCTGATTGAATCATATGCGGTTTAGTGTAAAYCGCTYAAAGCTGCTRCRAATCCGCTCAATAATCCGTTGATGTTTTGTGCGGTTTAGACTTAGCCTTTAATCTGCTCAACCCTTGCACCTTCGATTTAAGAACAAGAACTCTGCGGTTTACCTGAGCGATTTAGTAAACCGATCAAACATTCAACGATTTACAATCCGGTTAAGTTGCAATGAGGAAACAGGCTGGATGAAGAGATGGGCCTAAACCTGTTGGGCCTAGACTAAGCGACTTAACACAAAGAATTTCAAACTAAAAATCAAAATCAGATCAAAACTAACAAAAAACATAAAACAAAAAAAAATTAAAAAATGGATCAAAAACACTGGTTTTAAAAAAAATCAAAAACACAAAAAAAATTCTAAAAACCACAAAATCCGATTAAATCTTGATTAAAATGGATCAAATCACAAAAGTTTGTGAATAACAAAGATTCACAATTCAATTTCGAGCATTTTGATCATGTTTTTAACACAAAAACACAGGATTTTAAGAMAAAATCGGATCAAAATCTAAAAAAATCGAAGAACACGAAGAACATAAAAAAAATTCAAAAAAAAATTTCACTTATCTTTGATTTCTTTATCTGATTTCTTGCAAACATGCTCTGATACCAATTGTATGTCCCTAAATCACTGATCAATCTTCATAATAGCTTTATTACAATGGCAGATCTGATATATCTTGTAAGAACATGAAGAATCTTTGAGAGAGAAAGTCAATATCTTCAAAGCTTAGTCAACTCTCTTAATACGTATGAAATCTTACAAATGAGCTCTCCTACATCAAATTACAAAGACTAACCACTATTTATATGGTCAAACTAAATAAACATAGTCAAAGTCAAACTCCTATAAGAAAGTCAAACACGCTGACTTTTACAATTATAGACTATATTTAACTTTTAAGACGAATACAATTAATACTGATTTTTCAGTCCTAACATGGATGATTGTGAAAAGAAACATTTGGAAATGTTCGATAGCATTGTTGTCAAGTAGAAAACTTTAAATGAGGAAAGAAAAGTTTTTGCTTTAGATAAAAAGAATACTGCGAAAAAGAATGCACCAAAAACTCTTGTGTGAGGATATTTTATTTGTCTAATCATTGTTGGTGCAATTCACTTTGAAGATCAATAATCAAGATTTAGATTCTCTCTAAATTTCTACTACTTTCAAGATTCTTGATTTGCCATTTTGGTGTTCTTGATCATTCATGAAGATTGATTAGACAATATGGGATACACATTTGGTATCAAAGCAAACTGCAACAATTTTGATTAAGAAATTGCACGGAAATCGAGAAACTTTGCACAGAATTCTTGAAATCTGCACATTTTCGGACTATTTTCTTTATGTGTTCTTAAGTGTTCTTGATGATTTTTGAGCATATCCTTCTATCTCTCATCAAAAATCTTATAATTGTTGTTGTTTGATCTTGAATTTTTTGTTAATCTTGAGTGATTTACTATTTAGAATCTTTGTGTTCAAATAATTTGTAAATTTGAGCGCTTAATTGTGAGAATTTGAAGGATTTTTGAAATTTTTTGAAAATTTATGCCGTATTAGAAACTCATGAAATTTGTGGTTTTTGATCAAATTTTTGATGAAATGTTGTTTGTTTTTGTGTTTGTTCATATCCGGTCAATGAAGATTGTATGTTTTCTGTATCCGGTTGTTGAATTTTTTGATTGAGCGTATTTGTGTCTCTATCCGGATGTTGAATGTTTGTTTGTTGTCCGTATTGGTAAATATTCAGACGTTGAATAATTGTTGATAGTTATCCTTATTAGGTCATATCCGGTCATTGAATGGGAGTTGTCTGTATCCGGTTGTTGAATATTCATTGTTAACCGACGTATTTTGTCGATTTTCAATTGTTGTTATTTCATTCGGATTGGTAGTTGTCCGGATTGTCAAGTGTTCGATACCATTTGTTTGTGATTCTTTGCCCATGTTGTTGTTTTTCTGGATTGCTAAGTGTCCGAAAACTCTTTGTCCGGGGACTAGTATCTCTTGACCGATAATCTTGTTGACTTTTATAAAACATCCAGAGATTTTATCCGGAGGCTCATATATCCGGATAAGAAACAGAATGTTGTGACCATTTTTGTGTGTGGTTGAATTGAAAAGTGTTTGATTTTTTTTTTAAATCAAAGTTTTGAACTGCAGAGATCTTTTTTTTGTATAATCAATTTTTGTGAATATTTTCAAATGGCTTTAAGTCTTGAGAAAGAAAATAAGAGTTTAAAAGAGAAAAAAATTTGAGCTTGAAAAGAAACATAAATTGGAACAAGAAAAATATCTTAAAATGTTTTACAAGAATCATTCAAACATTTCTTGGGCTTAAAGTCTATCAAAAGAATATGAAATGGTTGTTGAAGAAAAGAAGTTCTTAAAAGAACAAATGGATGAATTCATATATAAAGGCTTGTCTTTTGATTTGTAGGAAAGAAATATAAACTAGATTAAAGAGGATGATGAGCTGAGAAAGAAAATTTATAAAGCTGAGATTAAGATGACTGCTGAAAGAAAGTTACTTGAAAAACATAAGAATAAGCTGATAGATTTCTCCTTGTCTTCAAGCCCTCTCTCTCTATCTATAAAGCACACAGAAAACAAGCCTTCGTTTTCTTGATCAACGATTATTTCATCTTTCAATTGATTCTCTCCCATCAATTTCAAGTTCTTGAAAGAGCAGTTGATCTCTTGATATGGAGGGTGTTGAATCAAAAATAACTCTTGAAAATTCTACATGCCTTGCAAAAAATGTTGAAGGGTTCCAGAAGTGGGTCGAAGAAATTCTTAAGCTAATCGAATGGGATAGAGATTTCTTTGAAAGCACTGCCGAAATTTATGATCACAAAAAGTGTGAATTGACAACACAAGTAGCTGAGTTATCACGCATGTACACGACATTGGCTGATCAACATGGTCATTTGATTGGACAATTCAGCAGGAACTGCTCATCTGGGATTGAAAAGCAGCATCTTGATGCTTATGATTCGAGCTCTCCTCAAGTTACTCAAATGTTTACTCCTGACCAATTGAGTAACACACATAATTTTAGGATACCAATCGATTTTGATGTACTTTTAAGCTCTGGTGGCGCTGGTTCTTATACTTCTAGAAGAGAAGGCTTAGTTTCTTCCTTGTCATTATCGTTAGATTCTGATTCAGAATCTTTTATGTCTACCAACAAGCTTCTAATTTCACCAGTTAACGATGATGCATCAAAGGTAAAAGAAACGAAGCTCTCTAAAGCGTTGCTTAAAAAGTTCGTTAATTCGAAAAAGAGTTGGTCAGTTTGAACACAAAGCTACAAACTTTTGAAGATGAAAATACTAAGCTAAAGAACAGGATGCATAAGAATGAATCAATTATTGAGATTACATCAGATATGCAGTGTCAGTTGGAGTTGGCACAATATGGTAACATAAGTCAAAATGCTTATCTTAAAGGTGAGAAAGCCAAAGTGGTTGAGCTACAAAAGCAAGTTGCTTACATTAAACTTGTGATTTCTGACACTAGTTGTGAGATTGAAATAATGAGCAAGTTGCTTACATTAAACTTGTGATTTCTGACTCTAGTTGTGAGATTGAAATAATGGGAGTGTAGTTAAAGGAATCAAAAGAGAAAATCTTAACAGCAGAGGATGAAATGTCAAAGCTGAAGCATGAGCTTGGATCAACTGAGCAAGAGGCAATTTGATTTATAGAAAAACAAGGTTCTTGTATTACAAGAAGAAGTGTCCTTATGTGTAGCTGATATATCAGTTCGTGAGGATCAAATCGCAGCTTAATACCAACATCAACTAGTCCATTTCCAAAATTTCACTACTGAAAAGTACCCATGAGGCAAAAGAGGATCGCTAGAATACTGATATCAAAAGGCTGAAAAGAGGTTTGATGATGAAAAAAAGATTTTTTAAAGCAAAATAAAAGCCTTAGAGTTGAATACTACAATGCTTTCACAACAAATCTCTAAATTTGAACAAATTATCATCTCAGAAAGAGCCAAGTTTGATAATGAGAAGAAAGAGTATTTGGAAGAATGTGCAAAGAAACATTTGGAAATGTTCGATTGCATTGTTGTCAAGCAGAAAACCTTAAACGAGGAAATAAAAGTTTTTTCTTTAGATAAAAAGAATACTGCGAAAAAGAATGCACCAATAACTCTTGTGAGAGGATATTTTATTTGTCTAATCATTGTTGGTGTAATTCACTTTGAAAATCAATAACCAAGATTTAGATTATCTCTTAATTTCTACTACTTTCAAGATTCTTGATTTGCCATTTTGGTGTTCTTGATCATTCATGAAGATTGATTAAACAATATGGGATTCACATTTAGTATCAGAGCAAACTACAACAATTTTGATTAAGAAATTGCATGGAAATCGAGAAACTTTGCACATAATTCTTGAAATCTGCACATTTTCGGACTATTTTCTTTATGTATTATTGAGTGTTCTTGACGATTTTTGAGCATATTCTTCTATTTCTCATCAAAAATCTTATAATTGTCGTTGTTTGATCTTGAATTTGTTGTTAATCTTGAGTGATTTACTGTTTATAATCTTTGTGTTCAAATAATTAGTGAATTTGAGCGCTTAATTGTGAAAATTTGAAGGACTTTTGAAATTTTTGGAAAGTTTCTGTCCGAATTAGAAACGCATTAAATTAGTGGTTTTTGATAGAATTTTTGATGAATTGTTGTTTGTTTTTGTGTTTGTTAATATCTGGTCAATGAAGATTGTATGTATTCTGTATCCGGTTGTTGAATTTTTTGCTTCAGCGTATTTGTGTCTCTATCCGGATGTTGAATGTTTGTTTGATGTTCGTATTGGTAAATATTCGGACGTTGAATAATTGTTGATAGTTATCTGGATTACGTCATATCCGGTCATTGAATGGGAGTTGTCTGTATCCGGTTGTTGAATATTCATTGTTATCCGGTGTATTGTGTTGATTTTTAATTGTTGTTATTTCATCCGGATTGTCAAGTGTCCGATATCATTTGTTTGTGATTCTTTGTCCGTGTTGTTGTTTTTCCGGATTGCTAAGTGTCCGAAAACTCTTTGTCCGGGGACTAGTATCTCTTGACCGATAATGTTGTTGACTTTGATAAAACATTTAGAGATTTTATCCGGAGTCTCATATATCTGGATAAGAAGTAGAATGTTGTGACCATTTTTGTGTGTGGTTTAATTGAAAAGTGTTTGATTTTTTTTTAATCAAAGTTTTGAACTGCAGAGATATTTTTTTTGTTTAATCAATATTTGTGAATCTTTTCAAATGGCTTTAACTCTTGAGAAAGAAAATAAGAGTTTAAAAGATAAAATTTTTGAGCTAGAAAAGAAATATAAATTGGATCAAGAAAAATACCTTACAATGTTTTATGAGAATCATTCAAACATTTTTTGGGCTAAAAGTCTATGAAAAGATTATGAAATGGTTGTTGAAGAAAAGAAGTTCTTAAAAGAACAAATGGATGAATTCATATATAAAGGCTTGTCTTCGGATTTGTAGGTAAGGAATATAAACCAGATTAAAGAGAATGATGAGCTGACAAAGAAAATTTATAAAGCTGAGATTGAAATGACTGCTGAAAGAAAATTACTTGAAAAAGAGAAGGATAAGCTGATAGATTTCTCCTTCTCTTCAAGCCCTCTCTCTCTCTCTCTCTCTCTCTCTGTAAAGCACAAAAAAAACAAGCCTTCGTCTTCTTGATCAGCGATTATTGCATCTTTCAATCGATTCTCTCCCATCAATTTCAAGTTCTTGAAAGAGCAGTTGATCTCTTGATATGGAGAGTGTTGAATAAAAAATAACTCCTGAAAATTCTACATGCCTTGCAGAAAATGTTGAAGGGTTCCAGAAGTGTGTCGAATAAATTCTTAAGCTAATCGAATGGGACAAAGATTTCTTTGAAATCACTGCGGAAATATATAACCACAAAAATTCTGAATTGACAACACAGGTAGTTGAGTTATCACGCATGTACACGGCATTAGCTGATCAACATGGTCATTTGATTGGAGAATTCAGTAGGAACTGTCCATCTAGGATCGAAATGCAGCATCTTGATGCTTCTGTTTCGAGCTCTCCTCAAGTTACTCAAATGTTTACTCCTGACCAAATGTGTAACACACATAAATTTTGGAAACAAATCGATTTTGATGTACTTTTGAGCTTTGGTGGTGCTGGTTCTTATATTTTTAGAAGAGTGGCTCAGAGTATTCCTTCTCATTGTCGTCAGATTCTGATGCAAAATCTTTCATGTCTACCAACAAGCTTCTAATTTCACCAGTTAATGATGATATATCAAAGGTAAAATAAACCAAGGTCTCTGAAGCGTTGGTTAAAAAGTTCGCTAATTCGGAAGAAAAGATGGTCAGTTTGAACACAGAGCTGCAGACTTTTGTAGATGAAAATACTAAGCTGAAGAGTAGGATACATGAGAATGAATCAGTTATTGAGATTGCATCAGATATGCAGTTTCAGCTGAAGTTGGCACAAGATTATATTAGAACTCAAAATGCTTATCTTGACGCTCAGAAAGCCAAAGTGGTTGAGCTATAGAAGCAAGTTGCTGACCTAAACTTGTAATTTCTGACTCTAGTTGTGAGATTGAAATAATGGGAGTGTAGTTACAGAAATCAAGAGAGAAACTGTTAACAGCAGAGGATGAAATTTCAAAGCTGAACCCAGAGCTTGGATCAACTTATCAAGAGGCAATTTGCTTCAGAGAAAAACAAGGTCTTGTATTACAAGAAGAAGTGTCCTTATGTGTAGCTGATATATCAGTTCGTGTGGATCAAATCGCAGTACTTAATACCATCATCAATCAATCCATTTCCAAAATTTCACTACTGAAAAGTACCCATGAGGCCAAAGAGGATCGCTAGAATACTGATATCGAAAGGCTGAAAAGAGGTTTGATGTTGAAAGAAAGATTTTTTAAAGCAAAATAAAAGCAGTAGAATTGAATACTACAAATCTTTCACAGCAAATCTCTAAATTTGAACAAATTATCATCTTGAAAAGAGCCAAGTTTGATAATGAAAAGAAAGAGTATTTGGAAGATTGTGAAAAGAAACATTTGGAAATTTTCGATAGCATTGTTGTTAAGCAAAAAACTTTAAATGAGGAAATAAAAGTTTTTGCTTTAGATAAGAAGAATACTGCGAAAAAGAATGCACCAATAACTCTTGTGTGAGGATACTTTATTTGGCTAATCATTGTTGGTGTAATTCACTTTGAAGATCAATAATCAAAATTTAGATTCTCTCTTAATTTCAACTACTTTCAAGATTATTGATTTGCCATTTTGGTGTTCTTGATCATTCATGAAGATTGATTAAACAATATGGGATTCCCATTGGGTATCAGAGCAAACTGTATCAAACTGAAGATTGAGTGTTCTTGATGATCTTTGAGAATATTCTTCTATTTCTCTTCAAAAATCTTATAATTGTTGTTGTTTGATCTTGAATTTGTTGTTAATCTTGAGTGATTTACTGTTTAGAATCTTTGTGTTCAAATAATTTGTGAATTTGATCTCCTAATTTTGAAAATTTGAAGAATTTTTGAAATTTTTGGAAAGTTTCTGTCCATATTAGAAACTCATTAAATTTGTGGTTTTTGATCAAATTTTTGATGAATTGTTGTTTGTTTTTTGTGTTTGTTCATACCCGGTCAATGAAGATTGTATGTTTTTTGTATCCGGTTGTTGAATTTTTTGCTTGAGCGTATTTGTGTCTCTAACTGGAAGTTGAATGTTTGTTTGTAGTCCGTATTGATAAATATCCGGACGTTGAATAATTGTTGAAAGTTATCCATATTATGTCATATCCCATTGAATGGGAGTTGTCTGTATCTGGTTATTGAATATTCATTATTATCCGGTGTACTGTGTTGATTTTCAATTGTTGTTATTTCATCCAGATTGGTAGTTGTTTGGATTGTCAAGTGTCCGATATCATTTTTATCATATTTTTGTGATTCTTTGTCCGTGTTGTTGTTTGTCTGGCTTGCCAAGTGTCCGAAAACTCTTTGTCCGGGGACTACTATCTCTTGACCGATAATCTTTTTGACTTTGATAAAACATCCAGAGATTATATCCAGAGTCTCATATATCCGGATAAGAAATAGAATGTTGTGAACATTTGTGTGTGGTATAATTGAAAAGTGTTTAATTTTTTTAATCAAAGTTTTGAACTTCAAAGATCTTTTTTTTTTGTGATTATTTTCAAATGGCTTTTAGTCTTGAGAAAGAAAATAAGAGTTTAAAAGAGAAAATTTTTGAGCTAGGAAAGAAATATAAATTGGAATAAGAAAAATATTTAAATATGTTTTACGAGAATCATTCAAATATTTCTTGGGCTAAAAGTCTATCAAAAGAATATGAAATGGTTGTTGAAATGAGTTCTTAAAAGAACAAATGGATGAATTCATATATAAAGGCTTTTCTTCTGATTTGCAGGAAAGGAATATAAACCAGATTAAAGAGAATGATGAGCTGACAAAGAAAATTTATAAAGCTGAGATTGAACTGACTGCTGAAAGAAAATTACTTGAAAAAGAGAAGGATAAGCTGGTAGATTTCTCATTGTCTTCAAACCCTCTCTCTCTATCTGTAAAGCACAAAGAAAACAAGCCTTCGTCTTCTTGATCAACGATTATTGCAACTTTCAATCGATTCTCTCCAATCAATTTCAAGTTCTTGAAAGAGTAGTTGATCTCTTGATATGGAGGGTGTTGAATCAAAAATAACTCCTGAAAATTCTACATGCCTTGCAGAAAATGTTGAAGGGTTCCAGAAGTGTGTCGAAGAAATTCTTAAGCTAATCGAATGGGATGGAGATTTCTTTGAAATGACTACCGAAATTTATGATCACAAGAATTCTGAATTGACAACACAAGTAACTGAGTTATCACGCATGTACACGTCATTGGCTGATCAACATGGTCATTTGATTGGACAATTCTGCAGAAACTGTCCATCTGGGATTGAAAAACAGCATCATGATGCATCTGATTCAAGCTCTCCTCAAGTTACTCAAAGTTTTACTCCTGACCAAATGAGTAACTCACATAAATTTAGGACACCAATCGGTTTTGATGTACTTTTGAGCTTTGGTGGTGCTGGTTCTTATATTTCTAGACGAGAAGGCTTAGAGTCTTCCTTCTCATTATCATCAGATTCTGATTCAGAATCCTTTATGTCTACCAACAAGCTTCTAATTTCACCAGTTAACGATGATGCATCAAAGGTAAAAGAAACCAAGGTCTCTAAAGCGATGCTTAAAATGTTCACTAATTTGGAAGAAGAGTTGGTCAGTTTGACCACAAAGCTGTAGACTTTTGAAGATGAAAATACTAAGCTGAAGAACAGGATGCATTAGAATGAATCAGTTATTGAGATTGCATCAGATATGCAGTCTCAACTGGAGTTGGCACAAGATGATATTAGAACTCAAAATGGTTATCTTGAAAGCTGAGAAAGGCAAAGTGGTTGAGTTACAGAAGCAAATTGTTGATCTTAAACTTGTGATTTCTGACTCTAGTTGTGAGATTGAAATAATGGGAGTGAAGTTAAAGGAATCAAGAGAGAAACTTAACAGCAGAGGATGAAATTTCGAAGCTAAAGCATGAGCTTGGATCAACTGAGCAAGAGGCAATTTGATTCAGAGAAAAACAAGGTTCTTGTATTACAAGAAGAAGTGTCCTTATGTGTGGCTAATATATCAGTTCATGAGGATCAAATCGCAGAACTTAATACCAACATCAACTAGTCCATTTCCAAAATTTCACTACCCATGAGGCCAAAGAGGATCGCTGGAATACTTATATCGAAAGGCCGAAAAGAGGTTTGATGTTGAAAGAAAGATTTTTGAAAGCAAAATAAAAGCATTAGAGTTGAATACTACAAAGCTTTCATAGCAAATCTCTGAATTTGAACAAATTATCATCTTGGAAAATGTTAGGAATAAAAATCAGTGTAAAGTTGTATTCGTCTTGAAAGTTTATTTTGTCTATAATTATATAAAAGTTACCGTGTTTGACTTTTCTTAGATTGTTTGACTTTGACTTTGTCTAAGATGTTTGACCTTATCTAAAGGATGTGTCCTTGTAATTTTAAAAGGAACCTTATTGCAATATCAGATACGTATATACAAGTTTGACCAAGATTGGATTGTTGAATTTTTCTTTCTACTCCTTCTAAGTGTTCTTACATGAATATTATTTCTGCCATTGATGTTCTTGAAGCTTTACATGAAGATTGATTAAATTGGGACTTATAATTGGTATCAGAGCGGATTTGCAGGAAATCTGATTGAAGAAATCATCAAGAATTGCACATTTTTTTTGGAATTTTATCATTTTTTTCTTGAAGTTCGTAAGTGTTCTTGAAGTTCATCTTTGTTCTTCATAAATCTCTCTCAAATTTCTCAGTTTTGGATGATTAATAGTTAAAAATATGATCCTTGTGTACGGTTTTAAATCGTGAATCAATTTTATTCTTACAATTTCATGATTTGATCTTTGACAATAAAGATTTGAAGAGTTTATGAATTTTGACGTTCTTCGTGTTCTTATGAAAATTCATCAAAAAGTTCGAATTTGATCCATTTTTGTATGAGTTTTTGTAATTTTTGTGTGTGTGTGTGTTGTTTTGATCTAAGTTTGATTGACATTTTTTGATTGAAACTTGTTTAGGTTGTTACTTGACCGGATTAAGATTCACATGGTGAGTGATTTAGACCATGCAGTGACCGGATAAGGATAATAATTGTAAGCGATTTAGAGAGGTTAATGTTCTTTGCATTGAGCGACTTAGAGAGTATGTTGAGCGATTTAACCTGCATAGGGAGCTGACTACACCTTGCTGTGAGTGGTTTAGACTACATGTTGAGCGATTTATAGTTTGCTGTGAGCGGTTAAGACTACATGGTGAGCGATTTATAGTTTGCATGGTGAGTGATTTAGCTTGTTGTTAGACTTTTCTTTGAGCGGATTTCATGCAGTGTAGTTTTCCATGCAGTAACAGTTGAATACCATGCAGTGACTTAGGATTTGTCTTGACCGACTTAAACCATGTGGTAGGCGATTTAGCACCATGAAGTGAGCTATTTAACATCATATAATGAGCGGACTTGACCCTGAATAGTGAGCGATTTAGGCTGTTTCTTGACCGGATAAGGAACTAGTGGTGAGCGGATAGAAGCTGTTTGTTGAGCGGATTGGGAGTTTAGTGGTGAGCGATTAAGAGACAGCTTTGACTGATTTAAAACAGGCTTGAGCGATTTATATTGAGAGGTGAGCGAGTTAACCTGTTTGGTGAGCGGATTAGGCATTTAGTCTTGAGCGGTTTAAGCTTGTGAGGTGTGCGATTTACATCAAGTTGTGAGAGGTTTTAAAACAGACTTGACCGACTTAGTTCTTCATTGAGCAGTTTAGGTTTAGTGTTGAGCGGATTTAGGATAGTGTTATGTTGATCCTCTCTCTCAGTGATTTGATGATAATCCCTTTTCACTTATACGTTGTATTTATGTTTCTGTATTTTCAGTTCCAGCGATCTTCACTGAGTATGTTCGGTGATCGCTGAAGAACTTGCATTGTAATTCTATCTGAGACAGCAATACTTCAAGAAGACAACACTCATACCAAAGAACCTTCAACAAACGTCGAAGACTGAAACTGAAGATTAGAGACTGACGAGTACGTGATCTGAAGCGGTATTCAATGATTACAAGTCTGTCTACAAATATGTGATGACTGCTCAAGCTTCAGTGAATGATGATGAGACCTTCAGGTCATTCCAGCATTCAACGATCAAAGGAAGCTTGCTTAGCACGATTGTTGTTGTCTTGTCCTTATGCACACAAAGGACAAAACTCATACCCTTATGAAAGTTGGTACGGTACGGAGCCGACTAGTCGACTCTATTGTCCACCAGCTTTAGGTAAGGATGTCTGCTCATGAATAGTGCTTTTTGTAGTAACAAAAGGACAAGTCTTCCTCTTAAAGCTTGACACTCACTCTAACCCTACCATATTGCATTAAATGTCCATTTAATGCACTGGGTATAAATAGAAGTGTTTCTTCTCCATGCAGAGTGCGCGCAACTCACTTTCCAACCCTAATTTTTTACTTCAATCATTTTCTAGCTTAAGTAAAGGATCTTCTCTACAACAATTTCTTTTCTTGTATTTGCTAAGATTTCGTGTGTAACTAAAGATTGTTTAGATAGGTATTTACTACCTTATCTTTCCGCAAACAATTTTGAAAAATCTGTATTGATCTTCTTTATCAATATATATTTTAAATTTAAAAATATTGTGTTTGTATTCATCCCCCCCTTCTACAAACTGTTTCTCTTCTTGTAGACCCTCACGGGACCAATAAGTGGTATTAAAGTAGTGTTTTCTTTATTTCCTTGTGTTTAGCTGTTTTATGTATTAGTTCATCTCCTTTCTTAGATAACTTTATCGCTTACAAATGGCTTTACAAATTGCAAACACACACACACACACACAAGATAATGGCGCTCTTGTCAAACCTCCCCGCTTTGTCCGTGACAACTTTAGTCTCTAGAAGAACTGGATGTCCCTCTTTCTGGAAGGTGTGGATCCTGAAATTCCACACTACATAGAAAATGGACCATATATTCCATTTGCTATTGCTCCGGCTATTCCAGCAACAGCTACGACTGCCACGATTCCTGAACGGCAAATTCTAAAGCTTCCACATTAGTGGAGCGATGAGGATAAAAAGAAGATAGCTATAGACACGCGTGTTCGATCTATAATAGCTATGTCTCTTCCCGATGAGTTATCACTCAGTGATGAAACTCAAAACCTCTAAATCCATGTGGGACACACTTTGTGTTCAATATGAAGGAACCACTCAGGTTCAAGAGACTAGAAAGATCAATCTAGTAAGACAGTATGAAAGATTTCTCTGTGGAAAGTCTGAGACGCTGTCTGAAGTACATCAGAGATTTAACTGCCTTCTTATTGATCTTAGGGCT
>NC_037537.1:10770739-10774496 GCF_001531365.2 Cynara cardunculus var. scolymus | reverse complement strand
CAGGGAATATTCTAATTCTGAAACTTTAACTAAGTTTCTAGAATTCCTTTCTGAGTCTTGGGACACCTTTTCCATGTGTCTCAAGATGTCAAATGACATGTCCACTCTTTCTCTTTCTACTTTATACGAGATTCTGCTTAACCATGAACAATCTCGTCAACTGAAAAGGAATCTTGTAAAAGAATCCAGGGAAATGAAAAGCTCTCCTTTAGTTTTGATCTCTGAAGCCTCTTCAGTTGAAACTTATTCTACCCCTTTTGTTTCTTCTCTTCCTCCCGTGGTCATCACGTAGATAGATTCTTCTGAGGACATTCCAGAATCTGATTTAACATATTTTGATGAGTCCCTGGCACTCCTGACTAAGTCATTCAGGAGATTCGCCAGTATGAGCAATTTTCGCAGATCTCCTCAACTATCCCTCAAGGAGAAGCCAAAGTCTGAAAGAATAGACAAGGCTTCAGCTGTCTGCTACAATTGTCACCGGCCCGGACATTTTGGAAGTGAATGCAGATCAATGAAGACTACGATGCCATCTTCTAAAGCTCCTTCCTCCTTCAGGACCAAAGATGAAAAGTACTTAAAACTAAAGGAGAAGTACAAGAAGGTGAAGAACAACCAGCGAAAGGCTAAAGGTCTTATTGCTGAAGAGCATGACTGGGCTGAATCATCCGATGAATCATCATCGGATGAAGAGGATAAAGCCTATGTCTGCTTGATGGCCATAGATGCAGATGAAGGATCTTCTGAAGCATCTACATCCTCTGAGCCATCTTCTTCTTCTACTCAGGTATGTTTCCTGAATGAACCCTCTTCTTCTTCTAGTATTTCTGCACTAGATACGCTGACGGTTGACCTTTACAATGCCCTCAATGGCAAATCGAAAGCTGAAACGCTTAACGTTGATCTTCAAGAGCAATTGAAGATTTGCCATTCTAAGATCAAAGAACTGACCTCTGTCGAGGAAAATCTTAAAAATTAGGTTATTGTAAACCAAGCCATCACTGTTGAACATGAGAAGGCTATCGCTGAGCGTGAGCGAGCCATCGCTGAACTCAAGGCTGAGAAAGCTACCGTTGAAGGGTGGTGCAAAACTTCCATCAAGGCCTCTGAGATCATTAACGCTCAGATCCCAGCCAAGACAAAGACTGGTCTAGGATTCTCCTATGATCAGGAAGAATGTGTTAAAGACAGGACCATGCTCAAATTTGGTACCTTCGTCTCTTCTATTCCCAACACTTCTTCCTCTCAGTCCTCTTCTTTTACTGTGAGTCATCTTGAAGGAACTCCTTCGAGTTTTGGGTGCAAAGACAAAGGTAAATCCATTTTCACAGCATCTCTTCCCAAGAAGTCTAACAAGTCTAATAGATTTAGGTCTATTCCTTCAACTTGTAAAGCTTCTTCTTCTTCAGGGACTAGGAAATCTGAATCCCATCAGAAATCCAAGTCACAACTCAAGGTGAACTTTTMACCTAAGGAATCCAATTCCTCAAAGGTTCCTCCTAGAACCAATGAGAAGGGAATTCTTGGAGCTGGTCCCGCTTCTAGTCTGATACTTCATGGTCCTAAAGCTACTCCTAGCTTTATGAAGTGTAAACACTGTAGTGAGAAAACACATATTGCCAACAAGTGTCCTTCTGCCGCCAAAGCTGGTTCACCAGCTAAGGGCAAGAAAGTAACCAAGGCTGAGAAATCAACTAAGGTGAAATCATCTACAAAGGCTGCTCTAGCAACCAAGGTGAAGAAAACCATTAAAGCCTCTTCTTCAGGCTCAGCGAAGACAACTCCTGCTGAAAAATCTTCAGCATCAGACGTTGTAGTTCCTTCCACTGAATCCTCTTTATTTGGCTCAGTGAAGACTTCCACTGAAACTACGTTAGTAGTGTCAAAGGTTGTTCCTCTTTCCACTCAAATCTCTTCAGGTTCGGTGATGCCATCCACTGATGTTGGTTCTTCAGCATCAGACGATGAAGCCTCTAACAAAGCTGGACCCCAATAGCTAGGTACCAATAGCATTCTTATTTTGTTTCCTTGAACAGGATGTCAAAGGCATATGGTATCTCGACAGTGGATGTTCGAGACATATGACTGGTGACAAATCTATTATTACTCACTTCAAGGAAGAAAGAGGACCTTCCATAACCTTCGGTGGAAATGGAAAAGGATATACCAAAAGCTTTGGTATATTAACCAACGGTGCAACAACTTTCAAACGTGTTGCATATGTTGAAGGACTGAAGCACAATCTTCTTAGCATCAACCAACTGTGTGATAAAGATTATACAATTAAATTCTCAAAGAATTCTTGTCATGTTCTTGACAAAGATGATAAGGTTGCTCTAACCGGTTCTCGTCTAGAGAATGTTTATATCATCAACATGAATTCTTTTCTCACTGAGAATAGCTTCTTTTTCTCCAAAGCCTTATCAGATATCAACTGGTTATGGCACAAACGGCTATCTCATCTCAACTTCAAGACACTCAGTGAGCTGTCAAGAAATGACCTTGTCACTGGTCTTCCTCAACACTTGTTTGCAAAGGAATCTCTTTGCTCAGCTTGTTAAAAAGGAAAACACACCAGAGCTAGCTTCAAGTCGAAGCAAATCTCTTCAGTGACTGCGCCTCTTCAGCTCTTGCATATGGATCTTTTTGGTCCAGTCAACGTGCAATCCCTAGCTGGAAAAAAGTTCACACTTGTCATTGTTGATGAGTATGCCAGGTACACTTGGGTATTCTTTCTCAAATCCAAGGATGAAGCACCTGAAAAAATCATTTCATTCATCAAAAAAGATAGAAGTACTAAACAATTTTAAAGTACGATCTATTAGAAGTGACCATGGTACTGAATTCAAAAACAGTACTATGGATAACTTTCTTGAGGACAAGGGAATCTCTCACAACTTCTCCTCTGTGAAAACTCTCAGCAGAATGGGGTCACTGAAAGATGAAATCGAACAGTCATTGAGGCTGCTCGATCAATGCTTAGCGAATCCCATCTCCGTACTCAATTCTGGGCTGAAGCTGTCAACACTGCTTGTTTCACAAAAAACCGATCGCTGATCGTGAAAAGATTCAAGAAGACATCCTATGAACTCTTCCATGGACGAAAGCCTTCCATAAGCTTTCTTCTTATATTTGGTTGTACTTGTTACATTCTCAACAACCGCGACCAACTTGGAAAGTTCAATCCTAAAGCTGATGAAGGAATCTTTTTTGGATATTCTTCTGTATCGAAAGCCTTCAGAGTATTCAACAAACGAAGACAAACAATATAGGAATCTATTCATGTCACTTTTGACGAATCTCAGTCAGCTAATTCAAAACCCATCTCAAATGATGAGGATGAATTAGAAAACTGGATGATCTATCACTATGGACAACTTGAAGCTTCTTACAGTGCTCCTCTTAACATTGATTCTCCAGAAGCTGAAGATGATCCACTCATCATTCTAGTTACAGCTAGTCACTCCATCGTATCTTCTTCAGAGATCGCTACAGTGCCCATTAGTTGTGTTCCTCCTTCTATTTCAAACACTGATCTATCAGTAAATGAAATGCCTTCAGTTTCTGGACCTGTTTCAGTTGCTGAATCTGAGGCTCCTTTAGCAATAGTTCCTATTGCTGAAGATACTGCTGCTAAAGCCTCATCTTCTATACCTGAACTTGTCTATTCAATTGAAGCTCCTCTACCGGCTCAGCGATGGACTAAAAGCCATCCAATTCATCAAATTCTTGGTGATCCAGATGCAGGTATCAAGAC
>NC_037537.1:10764314-10768714 GCF_001531365.2 Cynara cardunculus var. scolymus | reverse complement strand
TTTCTCTCTCTCATATTATTTATCTCTCCTCCTACCTATAAATATGAGACTTCTTCTTCACTTTTCTCTTTACGCTTTCAAATTTCTTAGACGAACCTCTGCTAAGATTTCTCCAAAGCAAGAACTCTCTAAATCTTCAAACCCTTTTCGACCTTTCCTCTTAATCTTCAAAGGTCATAATCTTCTTTTCTACTTGGTAACAAGAAATATGTTTAATATGATTAAGAACTTTGTTCTCTTAATACATTAAACTGTAAAGATTTTTTAATCATCTATTTCATAATTATAATCTTGTTTCTTTAAACACATTCTACTTGAAAAACCCTAATCTTTTAAGGATTTTTCAAAAGAAGTTTTTCCTAGTTCAAAAACTTTTTCTATAATCTTACCATAAACTCTTGGTTTATTTCTAACAAACCTGTTTGTTTTTATTCTTAATATAAACAGATGGCTGCCAAGAACGTCAACTTCTCCCTTAATGAGATCTCTATCAAAGATAACAACCACATTGCCTTGCTGGAGATACCTTCCCCCAAAGCACACTACCAAGATGCGGCTGACTTCCTCAAACAGTCGTCCTTGGGCTATGCTCTCAACCATGAGCCCATCATCGTGAAGGAGCATCTTCAGCAGTTCTGGCTCACTGCTGAGGTTGTCGAAGTCAAAGACAAAACTAGACGCCAAATGGAGCAAATCCATTTCACTTTCAATCGTATGGAAGTGAACTTTGGTGCTTCTACAATCCGTTTGGCTCTTCGTCTTCCCAGTGGTCCCTTCGACAGCGAACCCTCCACCGCCGAGATCATCGATTTTCTTGAGGCCATTGGCTACCAGTGGCCAATGAAGAAGGACTCCAACGCCCCTCTGAAGTCCTTCACGAAGATTGAGAAGAACAGGATGTTAGCTGCCTGGCAATACCTGTTTTCTCATTTCATCCAGTGCATGGGTGGAAAAACTGGAGGTCAGGACCAAGCCTCTAGGATCACCTTGATCATAGGCGTATCTGCGATTCAGCGTCGCAATATAAATTATGATGCGGTCATTTTCGATGACCTGGTGTTCAAGCTGAACAAGCGCCAGCGAGAAAAGGTGGTGCCTTACACCAGGTTTCTTTCGATGGTGTTCTCCAAGATCTTTAAAGATCTTTACCCTAAAGAAGGAAACCTTCCGGTTTTCAAGCTTGGATCCAGGATTCTGGATCATAAGTTGAGGGACAGTGATGTGGCACTATCTTCCATTGTGTCCATCACTACCTCTTCTTTTCAGGTGGCCATGACAAGGGAAAAACCCCTCAGCGTCTAGCCAAGCCACCAAAACCCCTTCAAAATGACCCTCTCAACCAACTATTGGTTCTCCTCATAGAGCCAAGAAGTCCAAAAAGGGGACAACCACGTCACTAGCTGGGGCCTCTCAAAAGGCTTCAGTTATTGAAACTAGGATTATCCCCGAGGCGTCTTCTGCTCACCGTCCCAGCTCTTCAGTGATTTCTCCCATCACTGTTGTATCGGTGGTACCTTCACCAACCACTTCAGTGACTCAAATCACTGAAAGTATGCATATCAGCGCCGCCACCGCTGAACACCCACGTCTCTTCTCAACCATCTTCTCTTCTCCTCCYTCCTTGGTCTTTACACRTGTCSATGATGTATCAGCRACTGTCCTTCCTGATACTGAGACRCGCACCACWGGACCTGAGGTTGCTCCTCTCGATGCTCCTCTGCATATGGATGTCCATCCTCTCGAGGACATCTTTGCTCACGCAAGTGACAATCCTTTAGATGTCACTGATGGCCCCTCATGTATTCCATCTTCCTACCCTTTCTTTTCTTTTAACCTTGAGCCTTCWGCTCACACTTYTTCTTTTTTTGGTCCTTCTTCGATGCATCAGTCTAATGCTCAGGAAGTGGAAGAGGGAGAAAGAGAGAAAGAGAGAAAGATGATGGAGGAGAAAGAGAGAAAGATGATGGAGGAGAAAGAGAGAAAGATGAAGGAGGAGATGACGAGATCGATGATGCCTATGATATGGCATCTGACATCAAACTTCTCCTTCCAGCCGTTGATACCGTTCTCTACAGGATCAACGAAGTCCACCAAGAGATGTTCCGCAAGGTGATCTTGATGCGAACTTCCTTGCCATCTAGGCGGACGTTCAAGAAGTTCAGAGTCATCTCCAGATTCTCCAAGAAGATGTTCAAGCCAACACCGATGCCATTGCTATTCTTCACAGCAGGGCTGACGATGCTCAGGCTATTGCTGATTAGAAGACTGGTCTTCTTCAACAGATCCTGGATGTTGTTCATCAACCAGCTCCAGTGATCCCTCCTTCTTTCTCTGCCCATGATCGCACCCAACTCCATGAGATGCGTGAGGCAATGACAACTCTAGCCAGTGCTTTGCAAAGGCTAGAGGATATAATGGTTCTCCAGGGTCAGCGCTTGGACGAACTCTCTGGCCAATTCTCTCAAGTCTTAGCCAGAGAATGAGAGATGAGGTCCAACGCTGATGACTCATCTGATGCTATGCTTACTCCTTCTCAGGCTGTTGGTCCAGTATCAGCTACAGCTGCAGTTGAAGCTGAGGCTCCTAGAGCTAAAGCAGTTGATGCTCCTGTAATCTCATCCACCAAAGTTGTTTCAGCTGAGATTGTCGATGCCATCCTTAGGGATGATGCCCATACCATCACAGCTGCTGCTGCTGATAATGATGATGAAAATGAAGATGATGATGAAGGAGATGATGAACCTACCATTCCAGACACCGAAAATGATCTAGATGGCAACAACGACGATGATGATGAAGATGACTTTACCATCAAGTTCCAGAAGCCATCAACCGTCACCAAAGGTGCTAATCTCGGGGATTCCGCATCCCAGGGGGAGCAAAGGCAAGGTGAATCAACTCCATCAGGGAACCAGGACCCCAAGTCGAAAGGTAAGGCGGTCGCTGAAGAAGGAAAGTTGAAGGTATTGTTCAATATCCCTCAACAACCTTTATTTGAAGACTCTACATCTCAGGTAGTGATTACTTCAAAATATCAACTTCATATTCCATCAATAACCTGCGGTCGATTGGAGCGGGTACCTGATCAACCCATCTCTTGTGCTCCTACCGACCAGCAGATATCTCAGTTGAAGGAGTCACTCAACCAGACTAGAGTAAAAATCCCTCTTCGTACCTCTAGTGGTGGTGAGTTCAACTTCTTATCTGAAGCTGAAAGACTCGAGGCATTAAGGGCTGAAGAAGAGCTAGAGCTTCAAAAGAAGCAGACTGAAGACAACTTGAAGCTGGCCAAGTCACTAGCTGAAAAAGTCCTTCCCAAGAAAAAGTCCAAGAAAACGGTGAACGCTGTCTAAGCCCAAGCTAAACTTCTTTTGATTGCAGAAGCTGAGCATGAAAAGAATCTAAAGCTGGTGGAAAAGGACAAGCGATGGAGCGAAGACAAGCTGAAAAAGAGAATCAGTCCCCGCCTGATTATCAGCATCAGCATCAGCGGACGTTCTAAAGACGGTGGAACGCTGGTCTCAATGCTCATCACCAAAGACAATCTTGATGCCGTTACCGAGTATCCTTCCTACCTATGCCGTTATGGATTCAGCGAATGGATGGAGATCAGACAAGCCATTCAGCAATCCAAGTCGAGACACAAGACACTTATCGAGGACACCATCAGCGAACTTATCAAAAGGATGTCCAAGTATGTCAAGGTCCCCGACAGGCCAACCCTGAAGAAGGGTGAGAAGAAGAAACTCAAGCTCTCTAATCCTAATGATGGACCATTCCTAAAGAACAAACATGAAACAAGGTTCTCCTTAGATGACGTCCTAAAGGGTCATAAGAGCACAGACATTTCTATGTTGAATCTTGACCTGCCAGATAAGGGCCCCTATACACCCAACTCTGTGCATTTTAAACCTGAGTTAGGAGTTATATTCCTTAACTATGAAGGTGAAGTCAGATTTCAGAGAATGTCAGTGCTACATCTATGTTCAATGGATCATTTGGTTTATCTTTTGCTCTGGATAGATGATAGCATGCCTAGAAAAGTCGTAGATCTGAAGATACAAAGGGAATTCCTATGACGAAGAAAACTTGGTGAAAATGTACCTGGGTACATAGATCTAAGAGCTCTAGAATAGTTTCTCTTTGTAACAACAATCCACTTTTCCTTGTAACTTCATGTACTATGTCTACTTTCAGTGATTGTACTTATATTCTGTAAGTTCTAGACATGTACTGTAATACTTGTAATATTTTCTATGATTAATATAATGAGTATTCTATGTACTTCACTGAAAAAGATCCCTGAAAAAAGTAATAGGGACACAAGTCTATGAGTTCCGATGTTACTTTTCACATTCGCTGACAATCTAAGTCAGTGAATAAGCTTTCAGTTTCAGTTT